>NC_139702.1:1149627-1282127 GCF_964188405.1 Protomyctophum parallelum | reverse complement strand
TTTAACTACATGGATCCTAGCGCCCTATTCTGTGGGGGACTTCCTTGGAACTCTGTGGATTATACAGAGTGACTTGACTTTGAATTTCTTTGCTCTTCCTTATGGATCTACTAATAGTACATTTATTTTTATTTTTTATTTATTTATTATTTATTATCTCATTTCACCCTTTCCCCCTCCCCCCCTTCTTCTTCCCTTCTTTCTTCTACGGAAAATAAGGATACGATGGGAACGATCACAAAAAAACAAATTTTATCCACTTCTTTCCTTCTGTAAAGCTGTGACGTGACAATAAAGCTGATTCTGATTAACCTGATTAAACTCTTTGTGAGTATCTGCATTTGCCTTACTCCATAATGTATATGTGTGACATCATGTCATGTGACTGTGTGTCCCTCTCACCTGGAAGGCGGCGGCACACAGTCTGGACACCCAGTCCACGCTGTCATCTCTGGCGGCGGCGAACACCATGGTTCTCTCCTCGGTCTCCACGCAGAACGCCGACATGTTCTCCTGAAAACGACACAGAGACAATAAGGTGACTCCTGGTTCTGTGGTGGCACACCCATTGGATCTAGAGGGGGCGTGTGGGGGGGGTTACAATTTACAATAGGCATTTAGCAGACGCTCTTGTAGTGCCTCTAGTAAGGCATGGACATCAGTCTAAACATTATGTAGGAGCCATCTTATTTGATTTGACATATTCGTGACCAAATGGCGCCCCCACTGGTTGCCTTGAGAAATGGCACCATGGTTCCCTTTAATTAAGCGACAGGCCCACAGCTGTAGGTGGAAAGACGCCAGTAGAGATACAGATTTCAACAGCTCGCACGCAACGCAAACAGCGCAGTTAAAAGAAAAGAAAGAAAGAAAGAAAGAAAAGTACTTATTATTTGTTTATGGAACCCTGCGCTCGTCTGTTTTTTGAGACCTTTATTTAGTTTATGTCTGGAGCCTGTTCTTGTTTTGTTTGCCCCGTTTATTTTGAAACCATTACACTCACACAACACAAACTCCTACCATAATATCAACCTGTTGCAGTCATCAATCACCATCGACAAACAACTACAAGTGAGTAAACAACAAGACGCCCAAGTCACAAAGTGTGAGCACGTTGTCAAACCGTATATCTCTGGTGATAAAAGAAAGAAAGGCATATTGGCCCTACACATTATAATATCAATGAATACTCTGTACATTGAAACAGTGTTGGGAAAGTTCACTTTCCACATGAACTACCGGTAGTTCAAAGTTCAGTTCACAAATTTTAAAATGAATTAGTTCAGTTCATAAAAAAGTGTTTTGTAAACCTGTAAACAGGTGCTCTTTGGAGTTTTTAGTTAGTGGGAAAAGATGGTGGTGGTGAACTTAAAGCAGGTCCATGGCAATTAACTCTTCAAGTAGAAAATCCTTTATTCCGTTATAAAGCAAGGGTTAAAAAAAGCACTGCTGACCTGCGCGTTTCGGCGTTTAATGAAGTCCACTGGTATAATGACAGCATTGCACGTCATTAAAAAGTGCACACAATCAACATCACATGGCATGACCATGTCATGATGCAATGGAAATAAGCTGTTGGCTTTCTTGCATTTATTTTGATGGTGGTGTATAATTAAGTGTATTTACGGTATACATGTAAACATTATCAATAAACAGGTATACCTTGGGACAGGCTTCAGCGTGGGGAGGCAGTCTGCGCACACTGAGGACGTCTGACAGTCTGACCACCCTGATCTTCTTGTCCCCGTGGGTCTGCTGGTGCCTCCAGACCTCACCTCCAGCACCTGCACACCAGCATGCATTAGGCCTAGTAGATTAACCCATTCTGACCTGAGATCAGATTCATACGAGGTTTACACTGGACACACACTGGTCTGATTAAACCCATTCTGACCTGAGATCAGATTCTAAAAATGTCAGTCGTTCTTCGATTTTTTTCAAAAATAGCAGACCTACAAGCTCGTATCGCGCCACTCGGTGGCGCGATACGAGCTTGTATATCTGCTATTTTTCAATAGCTAAAGCATAACATGATGCCAACACCAAAATGGGTGCCCGTTCAGAATGGGTTAAAGAACTACGATTGGATTAGATTGGATTTGTCTAGATGAAACTAGATCAGATCAGACCAGATTACAGTAGATACAGTATGATTAGATTAGAATGACCCTAGACAGCCTGGGCCATGGCTCAATGGTCCAGGCACCTTTGGCTGGTAATCCAGTCTGGCAGTGTGCCGCGGGTTCGACTCCCGATCCCGACGGCCTTTACTGCATGTCTTCCCCCCCCCCCCCCATCTCTCTCCCCCATTTCCTGTCAGCCTACTGTCTGTCCCTCCATGAAAACATATATAAAATAAAGGTAAAACATAAAAAAAAAGAATGGCCCTAGACATTGAATATATTTTGTAGAGTCAATTATTTTCAAGATATATTCTATGCCTGTACTGTATGTTGACATGAGAGGGAGACAAAGTTCCACGTTGGAGGTGCAGGTCTGGAGGCAGCCTTTTTAGAACGGGCCTCGTGTCTAGATTAATCAGACCTCCTGTTAGTCAGACCTAGCCCGGCGCAGCCAGACTTCATCCGAGTATCGCAACACGAGGCTAAGTCCGACCCGTGCTGCGTGTTACAAATCACCTGTGCTGGGGGTTACAAATCACCTGTGCTGGGGGTTACAAATCACCTGTGCTGCGGGTTACAAATCACCCGTGGCTTCCTGTGAGGTCACGGTTAGGTTAGGGTTTGTGATAGTGTTAGTAATGGTCAGACTAACGGGAGGTCGGACCAATGCCACGCTACCCTAAATGGGTTTGTGAACATAATACTCTATCTACCACACAGATTACCTTCATAACATAATACTCCATCTACCACACAGATTACCTTCATAACATAATACTCTATCTACCACACAGATTACCTTCATAACATAATACTCTATCTACCACACAGATTACCTTCATAACATAATACTCTATCTACCACACAGATTACCTTCATAACATAATACTCCATCTACCACACAGATTACCTTCATAACATAATACTCCATCTACCACACAGATTACCTTCATAACATAATACTCCATCTACCACACAGATTACCTTCATAACATAATACTCCATCTACCACACAGATTACCTTCATAACATAATACTCCATCTACCACACAGATTACCTTCATAACATAATACTCTATCTACCACACAGATTACCTTCATAACATAATACTCTATCTACCACACAGATTACCTTCATAACATAATACTCCATCTACCACACAGATTACCTTCATAACATAATACTCCATCTACCACACAGATTACCTTCATAACATAATACTCCATCTACCACACAGATTACCTTCATAACATAATACTCCATCTACCACACAGATTACCTTCATAACATAATACTCCATCTACCACACAGATTACCTTCATAACATAATACTCTATCTACCACACAGATTACCTTCATAACATAATACTCTATCTACCACACAGATTACCTTCATAACATAATACTCTATCTACCACACAGATTACCTTCATAACATAATACTCCATCTACCACACAGATTACCTTCATAACATAATACTCTATCTACCACACAGATTACCTTCATAACATAATACTCTATCTACCACACAGATTACCTTCATAACATAATACTCCATCTACCACACAGA
Organism: Protomyctophum parallelum; assembly: GCF_964188405.1. NCBI lineage: Eukaryota > Metazoa > Chordata > Actinopteri > Myctophiformes > Myctophidae > Protomyctophum > Protomyctophum parallelum. Next base: position 1,278,432 of record NC_139702.1, on the reverse strand, counting down.
TTACCTTCATAACATAATACTCCATCTACCACACAGATTACCTTCATAACATAATACTCTATCTACCACACAGATTACCTTCATAACATAATACTCTATCTACCACACAGATTACCTTCATAACATAATACTCCATCTACCACACAGATTACCTTCATAACATAATACTCCATCTACCACACAGATTACCTTCATAACATAATACTCTATCTACCACACAGATTACCTTCATAACATAATACTCCATCTACCACACAGATTACCTTCATAACATAATACTCCATCTACCACACAGATTACCTTCATAACATAATACTCTATCTACCACACAGATTACCTTCATAACATAATACTCCATCTACCACACAGATTACCTTCATAACATAATACTCCATCTACCACACAGATTACCTTCATAACATAATACTCCATCTACCACACAGATTACCTTCATAACATAATACTCCATCTACCACACAGATTACCTTCATAACATAATACTCCATCTACCACACAGATTACCTTCATAACATAATACTCCATCTACCACACAGATTACCTTCATAACATAATACTCTATCTACCACACAGATTACCTTCATAACATAATACTCTATCTACCACACAGATTACCTTCATAACATAATACTCCATCTACCACACAGATTACCTTCATAACATAATACTCTATCTACCACACAGATTACCTTCATAACATAATACTCCATCTACCACACAGATTACCTTCATAACATAATACTCTATCTACCACACAGATTACCTTCATAACATAATACTCTATCTACCACACAGATTACCTTCATAACATAATACTCCATCTACCACACAGATTACCTTCATAACATAATACTCCATCTACCACACAGATTACCTTCATAACATAATACTCCATCTACCACACAGATTACCTTCATAACATAATACTCTATCTACCACACAGATTACCTTCATAACATAATACTCCATCTACCACACAGATTACCTTCTACTAGTGGTTGCTGTGCTACATGCCAACCCCAAACAACCACAAGAGGATGATCAAGGAAGTCGTAGCTAAATGTACTTACCTCCCCAGGTTGCATTCTGGATCTCCAAGCGTCCCACTGCGTTACTCCTGGGGGGGTACAGACCCATCCACACCTGCTTCCACTTCTGAAAGAAGGGACAGAATGACACGCGGGGTTAGATCACGTCTGCGAGATGAACAAGGTTCAAGGTTCAAGTTTATTTAGTGTCCCCGAAGGGCAAATTGTGTTGCAGCATAGACAGTACATTAAACAATGAATGGAACAGTACAGACAACAACCAGTTCACATAGCGGATACCAGAGTAAAAGGTGCACACAACCATTAAAGTGCAGGCGTTTAAAGTGCTATGCGATAGGTCATAAAAGTGCGTGTGCATAGACATAGGAGACATAGGTGCTCATCATAAGGTTATATCCTCGATCTACGCACAGCAGCATTCAGTGTGTGAATAGAGACCGGGACAAAGGAATGTTTGTGCCTGTTTTTTGTGGCACAGGGGGCTCGCAAGCACACTGGGTACACTGGTACAACCCATGGAGGAAACACATCGACAAACTGGCCTTGGAACGTCTCGGGATCCCCCAGGAGGAAGATACTAATGCTGCCCTGGAGAGGGAAGTCTGGAGCTCTCTGGTGGAGCTGTTGTCCAGGCTGCGACCTGACGATAAGATGGATGTCACGTTTTCCTTTTACTTCATACCTGATGTAAACAAGTCTTAGTGCTTTTTCTGATTTTATCCTCGTAGCAGTTTTTGTATTGACCTATTTACAAATGTCAATCAAGCTTTGTTTGTTAAATGTAGGGTATATAATTGTACAATCCTATGCGGTAGGCTTTATTAATGTCTGTATAGTTATGAATGCCTGTAGTTATGTACATAGCCTACTTTATCAGCGGGATTCAACGCTTTAGCCAAAGCGATAATTTAAGCATAACAACAATATAATTTGAACATTTATAAATCTCTCTTCAACAAATGGGAGCGGTGCCCGGAGCGGTGTAGTAACAAGGTGTTGGCGTCACAGTCAGCTGGGGCATTAGGCCCACTGTGGCCTCAGTCAGCTGGGGCATTAGGACCACTGTGGCCTCAGTCAGCTGGGGCATTAGGACCACTGTGGCCTCAGTCAGCTGGGGCATTAGGACCACTGTGGCCTCAGGGAAGGCCATTGTTTTGGGGCATTAGGACCACTGTGGCCTCAGGGAAGGCCATTGTTTTGAGGGCATTAGGACCACTGTGGCCTCAGTCAGCTGGGGCATTAGGACCACTGTGGCCTCAGGGAAGGCCATTGTTTTGGGGCATTAGGCCCACTGTGGCCTCAGGGAAGGCCATTGTTTTGGGGCATTAGGCCCACTGTGGCCTCAGGGAAGGCCATTGTTTTGGGGCATTAGGACCACTGTGGCCTCAGGGAAGGCCATTGTTTTGGGGCATTAGGACCACTGTGGCCTCAGGGAAGGCCATTGTTTTGGGGCATTAGGACCACTGTGGCCTCAGGGAAGGCCATTGTTTTGGGGCATTAGGACCACTGTGGCCTCAGGGAAGGCCATTGTTTTGAGGGCATTAGGACCACTGTGGCCTCAGTCAGCTGGGGCATTAGGCCCACTGTGGCCTCAGTCAGCTGGGGCATTAGGCCCACTGTGGCCTCAGGGCTGGGGCATTAGGACCACTGTGGCCTCAGTCAGCTGGGGCATTAGGACCACTGTGGCCTCAGGGAAGGCCATTGTTTTGGGGCATTAGGACCACTGTGGCCTCAGGGAAGGCCATTGTTTTGGGGCATTAGGACCACTGTGGCCTCAGGGAAGGCCATTGTTTTGAGGGCATTAGGACCACTGTGGCCTCAGTCAGCTGGGGCATTAGGCCCACTGTGGCCTCAGTCAGCTGGGGCATTAGGCCCACTGTGGCCTCAGGGCTGGGGCATTAGGACCACTGTGGCCTCAGGGCTGGGGCATTAGGACCACTGTGGCCTCAGGGCTGGGGCATTAGGACCACTGTGGCCTCAGGGAAGGCCATTGTTTTGGGGCATTAGGCCCACTGTGGCCTCAGGGAAGGCCATTGTTTTGGGGCATTAGGACCCCTGTGGCCTCAGGGAAGGCCATTGTTTTGGGGCATTAGGACCACTGTGGCCTCAGGGAAGGCCATTGTTTTGGGGCATTAGGACCACTGTGGCCTCAGGGAAGGCCATTGTTTTGGGGCATTAGGACCACTGTGGCCTCAGGGAAGGCCATTGTTTTGGGGCATTAGGACCCCTGTGGCCTCAGGGAAGGCCATTGTTTTGGGGCATTAGGACCACTGTGGCCTCAGGGAAGGCCATTGTTTTGGGGCATTAGGACCACTGTGGCCTCAGGGAAGGCCATTGTTTTGGGGCATTAGGACCACTGTGGCCTCAGGGAAGGCCATTGTTTTGAGGGGCACAAGGCCAAACTGAGTGGCAACGACGGCCAAGGCCTTTGTGGCCTCCCTGAAATCCCTGTCCACCAGTATCAGCCACTGTTTATTCCATTCTGACCTGAGATCAGATTCATACGAGGTTTCCACTGGACACTATCTGATGACTCTCTGATGAACCCATTCTGACCTGAGATCAGATTCTAAAAATGTCAGTCGCTCTTCGATTTTTCAAAAATAGCAGACCTACAAGCTCGTATCGCGCCACTCGGTGGCGCGATATGAGCTTGTAGATCTGCTATTTTTCAATAGCTAAAGCATAACATGATGCTGACACCAAAATGGGTGCCCGGTCAGAATGGGTTATGGATGTTTGCTCAGCAAATCCCTTCTCTTTGAAGGCTTGTTTGTATAAGGCACGACCAAGTCTCTTAAATATTTCTCATGCTCTAACCTTGACCCCATAGTAAAGAACCCTAGTGCATACCTTGACATGAGCTGACAGTTCCTTAGTTCACGCAGTGTTTATGGCCGTTCAGTACGCAACCCTAACTGGCCTCTCCATGGAGGCAACAACAACAAACAGTCACAGCGTGAGTGTGCACTTGTATTGTATACAGATCTGCTATTTTCACTAGTTTGGGTCCCGGCCGGGCAAACGTCTCCTTTGGGTCTCGACATGAAATGTCCGGGAACCACTACTCTAAGTGAATGTACATGTTACATGTGTGTGAGTGGGAGAGAACCACTACTCTAAGTGAATGTACATGTTACATGTGTGTGAGTGGGAGAGAACCACTACTCTAAGTGAATGTACATGTCACATGTGTGTGAGTGGGAGAGAACCACTACTCTAAGTGAATGTACATGTTACATGTGTGTGAGTGGGAGAGAACCACTACTCTAAGTGAATGTACATGTCACATGTGTGTGAGTGGGAGAGAACCACTACTCTAAGTGAATGTACATGTTACATGTGTGTGAGTGGGAGAGAACCACTACTCTAAGTGAATGTACATGTTACATGTGTGTGAGTGGGAGAGAACCACTACTCTAAGTGAATGTACATGTTACATGTGTGTGAGTGGGAGAGAACCACTACTCTAAGTGAATGTACATGTTACATGTGTGTGAGTGGGAGAGAACCACTACTCTAAGTGAATGTACATGTTACATGTGTGTGAGTGGGAGAGAACCACTACTCTAAGTGAATGTACATGTTACATGTGTGTGAGTGGGAGAGAACCACTACTCTAAGTGAATGTACATGTTACATGTGTGTGAGTGGGAGAGGGTTCTGTTAGACATTTGAGACTGCAGGATATCACAAGGTCCCTTATCCCTGTTACACCATGTGGCTGTACACTGTGGCTCAGGAGGTAGAGCAGGTCGTCCAATGATCCATGGGTCGGCGGTTCGAATCCCGGCTCCTCCTCCTGTCTACATGTCAAAGTGTCCTTGGGCAAGACACTGAACCCCAAATTGCTCCCGATGTGCTGGTTGGTACCTTGCATGGCTTCCGCCGCAATCGGTGTATGAATGGGTGAATGTAATGCACAATCTATGTAAAGCGCCTTGGATAAAGGCGCTATATAATTGTCTCCACCAGGCCGAAGGCATGTGGGGAGAGTATGTTTTGCACTCCGTCCGTCCGCGTGTCCGTCCGTCCGTCCGTGTGTCCGTCCGTGTGTCCGTGAACAGCTAATCTCGGCCACCGTTAACCCGGTCGATGCCATATTTTGCACACACACTCCCTGGATGCCAACCATGAACCTCTGCCCCAAACTTTCCAGAACGGCCTGTTATAGCGCCACCAGGAGGCCGCTTTGTGCAAAACAAGTTTTTGCACAGTACACCTACAGATTTTGTCCAAACATCACGCAAATTGGTACACAGTCTCTCTAGAGCCATTCAACGAAACCGGTCTTTCAGATTTATCAGACTCCATCCTGATTGGTTAAGATTGGCTTCCAAAGTTCACAGGAGTGCTCAGTTTCAAACAAAATGCTGCAAATCATGAACACATCGCGTGATTTCCCTGAAATTGTGCACCCACATTCCCACTAGGCCGAGGACGAAATGCCACATGACCAATTTCAACTCAGCCTCAAGGTGGCGCTATAACTGGCCGAAAAGTGTTTTTACCTCTAACTGCACGGATCTGTGGATAACCTGGTGGAGACCTGTGCCCGGAAGGGCACTTTTTCTAGTTTTTTTTATTTTTATTTTACTGCCGGACAGACAGATTCTCACAACACATTCAGAAATCTGCCTACCAATTTCACCATTGATGGGGATTCCAACCTAACCCTTCCTGGAAAATGTACTAATTTAGCATGCTGAAATAGAAGCCTTTATTACTAGTGAATAGCCTACAAATAAATCTAATAAAAGAGCTCCTCTGAGACACAGAATGAGCAGACAGAAATGGTGCCGTCTTATGAGCATTAGTGAAGAAAATATATGAAGACGAGGTTGCAAATGAGCAAAGTGGTCCTTTTAAGTTGTTTTAATTGAAAGTTGTAATATTTAAAATGAGCATTGTTTGGAACAATCAGTGTTTGATCTGTGTAGAATAATGTTTGAGGACTATCCCTTTAAATCAGTGGTTCCCAAACCTTTCAGGTCGAGAGATTAGACATTTGCCTGGGACACAAACTAGTGAAAATAGCAGATCTACAAGTGCACAACGAGCACGTTGTGAGCTTGTAGATCTGCTATTTTCACTACATATTATTTTTATGGAATTTCTTAGACTTGTTTGTTTGTTTTACAATAATAAAAAAAAGTTTGAATTTTTTTTGTTTAAATGAAAATTAGATTGTTACTCGAGTTGTGAGTGACCCATACAAATTGGTCCCACAAATGGGTCCCGACCCACTGTTTGGAAAACAGTGCTTTAAAACCCATTCTGAACGGGCACCCGTTTTGGTGTTAGCATCATGTTATGCTTTAGCTATTGAAAAATAGCAGATCTACAAGCTCATATCGCGCCACCGAGTGGCGCGATACGAGCTTGTAGGTCTGCTATTTTTTTTTTAATCGAAGAACGACTGACATTTTTAGAATCTGATCTCAGGTCAGAATGGGTTCATCGGACCAGTGTGTGTCCAGTGGAAACCTCGTGTGAATCTGATCTCAGGTCAGAATGGGTTAAAGCGAACCTGATCGTAGCCACAGCTTGGAGCTACGTAGATAAGGAATGTAGATGGAGCATGAAACACAAGCCTCAACACAATCTATGCACTGGTTCACAAACCTTTTTGCTCAAGGTCCAAAAGATACATCTGCGTACCCAAAACTATTAGTGAAAGTGGCAGATCTACAAGCTCACAGCATGTGAGCTTACACACACACACACACACACACACACACACACACACACACGGTGGCTCAGCGGTAGAGTGCCTGGATGGTAACCGTAAGGTTGCCAGTTCGAACCCGGGCTCCCCCAGAGTTACTGTCGAAGTGTCCTTGAGCAAGACACTGAACCCCTAATTGCTCCCGATGTGCTGGTTGGTGCCTTGCATGGTTTCCGCTGCCATCGGTGTATGAATGGGTGAATGTAATGCACAATCTCTGTAAAGCGCCTTGGATAAAGGCGCTATATAAATGCACCATTTACCATTTACCATTTACCACACACACACACAAGATGAGCAGACTAGAGTGCAAGGAATGTGCTGTGGTTATGCTGCTCTGTCTGAACATGTGTGCTGTGCTGGGGCTTGTGTTGTAGTTCTATTCAGTCACAGAACACACAGCTGTATGTTTCTAACACGTGAACATGCTGTGAAATACAGGGATATGTTTACAGAACACACAGCTGTATGTTTCTAACACGTGAACATGCTGTGAAATACAGGGATATGTTTACCAGAACACACAGCTGTATGTTTCTAACACATGGACATGCTGTGAAATACATGTATGTTTCTAACACATGGACATGCTGTGAAATACAGGGATATGTTTACAGAACACACAGCTGTATGTTTCTAACACATGGACATGCTGTGAAATACAGGGATATGTTTACAGAACACACAGCTGTATGTTTCTAACACGTGAACATGCTGTGAAATACAGGGATATGTTCACAGAACACACAGCTGTATGTTTTCTAACACGTGAACATGCTGTGAAATACAGGGATATGTTTACAGAACACACAGCTGTATGTTTTCTAACACGTGAACATGCTGTGAAATACAGGGATATGTTTACCAGAACATACAGCTGTATGTTTCTAACACATGAACATGCTGTGAAATACAGGGATATGTTTACCAGAACACACAGCTGTATGTTTCTAATCTAACACATGAACATGCTGTTAAATACAGGGATATGTTTACAGAACACACAGCTGTATGTTTCTAACACATGAACATGCTGTGAAATACAGGGATATGTTTACAGAACACACAGCTGTATGTTTCTAACACATGAACATGCTGTGAAATACAGGGATATATGTTTACCAGTGGTGGGGGAAAAGTCTTACCAGTGTTAGTTTACCAGTGGTTAAAGTTTACCAGTGGTGGGGGAAAAGTCTCACATACGGAATTCAAAATTGATTTGAGTTTGAAGTACAGAATGTGTGTGTGTTTTGAATTTGTGGATTTTGATTATTATTACAAAATTTGTAATAATAATAATCAAAATCAACAAAGCAACTTCGTTTTCAAATGTAGTGGAGTAAAAGTACAATATGTGGAGATCCGAGATATGTATAGTGGAGCCTTCTTGATAATCTGTATGGCTGCACTGTTGCGAAAGATATAGGCCTATACTGTACATTTCTTATCACTTTTGTGCAAATATAGGCTACAGAGCAAAACACTGTGGCTACTACAAGGAAATAGCTATAAATGAGACGTGCTGAAGCCTATATTATTCTTAGTCTGACATGCTGTCGGTGTTGCTGTTATGCCCTAATTAACTAACGTCTTAAAATGAATAATGTAGAATAATGTAGATTGATAGTTAATTGACTCACTTTGCCAGCTTTCCGTGGTTGCAGGTAAACCTCTCCAGCTTTTATGTGAGCGTCCATTCTGTCTGGATGTGTGTTCAGTCAGGAGGGGTTCACACACACTCTGACTATATACACACACACACACACACACACACACACACACACACACACACACACACACACACACACACACACACACACACCTACTGCAGGGTTCACACACACTCTGACTATATACACACACACACACACACACACCTACTGCAGTTTGGACATTAGTTGCGCAACAGGTTTTGTCCCATTCTATACTTCGGTGTTGCGTCGGTGTCTGCCATTTATTTCTTTAATCAGACCCTTTGATGGGGGGGCGTATCAAGCGATTTATTAGCTGACACACAAGCACGCAGTGCCGCACGCGCGCGCGCGCGCGCACGCACACACACACACACACACACACACACACACACACACACACACACACACACACACACACACACACACACACACACACACACAGCTTACTTCATATGATGAATTCCTGTTCTGTTCTTTAGCTACATAGAAATGTATATTTGTATGTCTCTAAATGTTTGTATGTCTCTAAATGTTTTGATGAATTGAACAATGTGGACCCTGTTGTAAACAAGTGTAATGCTTAATTGGGTCGTCCACTCACAGTTAACAGTCTTTGTATTGAGTTTGTGCTTAAAATGTACTGTAAATTCTACAAACTGTTAATAAATATTTCAATCAATCAATCAAAACAGCAAGTTGTGAACTCAATAATACAATTTATATCAAGTTTTTTTTAAGAGAAATATCCGTTTAATCCTATATATTTTACAACGTGTAAACCTAGTAAAATTTAGATGTTAAATAAATGTAAAAAAAAAATTGCTTCACACAATCACAGCTTAATCACAGCTATAATTTATTACCTATTTATTTAGTTTTAAATGAAATGATCATCCGCAGCCCAAAACAAAGCATCACATGTCAAATGTAATTTCACAATATACTATGTGCACGGTACTGCATGGTATGTGTGTGTGCGGGCGTGCGCGCGCGTGTGTGCGTGCGTGCCTTTGCAGTGGGGCTGGGAGCAGTGGGAGCGGTGGGGGGGGGGGGGTGAGCTGCGGTGGGATCCATAATAACACACGTGCATGTATTTAAGTCATCAGGTCGTGCGCGCCACCTCTTTGGCACCCCCCCCCCCCCCCCACACACACACACACACACACACACACACAGTGACGCACAGCACACGCTCAACAAGCTACGCTAGCTGCTAGTGTTTGTTAAGCCGTTTATTAAACACCTCAGAATATAACTTTCATTGACATGAACATGGAGTTGATTAATAAGAGTCCACAGTGTTTTTATCAGGCTGTGAAAAACAGCTTCTACAACACAAGCTGAAACACAAACAGAAGTATCTAGGCCTGCCGCCTCCATCCAGCTTATTAAACTCAGGTGAGTGGTTTTCAACCTTTTTTATATCAAGGCCCATTTATTTATTTATTGGGCATTTGAGCCACGGACCACCATCTGATGACATTTAGCCTCTCAGACCCATCTGAGCCACGGACCACCATCTGATGACATTTAGCCTCTCAGACCCATCTGAGCCACGGACCACCATCTGATGACATTTAGCCTCTCAGACCCATCTGAGCCACGGACCACCATCTGATGACATTTAGCCTCTCAGACCCATCTGAGCCACGGACCACCATCTGATGACATTTAGCCTCTCAGACCCATCTGAGCCACGGACCACCATCTGATGACATTTAGCCTCTCAGACCCATCTGAGCCACGGACCACCATGTGATGACATTTAGCCTCTCAGACCCATCTGAGCCACGGACCACCATCTGATGACATTTAGCCTCTCAGACCCATCTGAGCCACGGACCACCATCTGATGACATTTAGCCTCTCAGACCCATCTGAGCCACGGACCACCATCTGATGACATTTAGCCTCTCAGACCCATCTGAGCCACGGACCACCATCTGATGACATTTAGCCTCTCAGACCCATCTGAGCCACGGACCACCATCTGATGACATTTAGCCTCTCAGACCCATCTGAGCCACGGACCACCATCTGATGACATTTAGCCTCTCAGACCCATCTGAGCCACGGACCACCATCTGATGACATTTAGCCTCTCAGACCCATTTGAGCCACGGACCACCATCTGATGACATTTAGCCTCTCAGACCCATCTGAGCCACGGACCACCATCTGATGACATTTAGCCTCTCAGACCCATCTGAGCCACGGAACCACCATCTGATGACATTTAGCCTCTCAGACCCATCTGAGCCACGGACCACCATCTGATGACATTTAGCCTCTCAGACCCATCTGAGCCACGGACCACCATCTGATGACATTTAGCCTCTCAGACCCATCTGAGCCACGGACCACCATCTGATGACATTTAGCCTCTCAGACCCATTTGAGCCACGGACCACCATCTGATGACATTTAGCCTCTCAGACCCATCTGAGCCACGGACCACCATCTGATGACATTTAGCCTCTCAGACCCATCTGAGCCACGGACCACCATCTGATGACATTTAGCCTCTCAGACCCATCTGAGCCACGGACCACCATCTGATGACATTTAGCCTCTCAGACCCATCTGAGCCACGGACCACCATCTGATGACATTTAGCCTCTCAGACCCATCTGAGCCACGGACCACCATCTGATGACATTTAGCCTCTCAGACCCATCTGAGCCACGGACCACCATCTGATGACATTTAGCCTCTCAGACCCATCTGAGCCACGGACCACCATTTAATGGCATTTCTATCTCTCAAATCAATGTTTATTTAATTCTAAAGAGTATAAATGGATCCATTTGGTTCCAAACGATCATTTATTTGGGGACCCCTGGGGGTCCCCTCACCCCACTTTGGGAACCACTGAGTTATAGAAGCATTGTTTTGTGTGATTATCATTTTATTTATACTGCAGTATTTCAGATTTTCAATACATTTTACTCTTCTGCTCTAGACTATCTCAGAGGCTATTTCTTCGGTTACTTTATGAGCCACGTGCCCTGATATTTTTGAGTGGTGCAGCCACTCCTATAGGCTATGTGTGTCCCTGTGTCCCTGGCTGTGTCCCTGGGTCTGTCTGTCCCTGTGTCCCTGGCTGTGTCCCTGTGTCTGTCTGTCCCTGTCTGTGTCAGTCTGTCCCTGTGTCCCTGGCTGTGTCCCTGGGTCTGTCTGTACCTGTCTGTGTCAGTCTGTCCCTGTGTCCCTGGCTGTGTCCCTGGCTGTGTCCCTGGGTCTGTCTGTCCCTGTCTGTGTTAGTCTGTCCCTGTGTCCCTGGCTGTGTCCCTGGGTCCCTGTGTCTGTCTGTCCCTGACTGAGTCTGTCTGACCCTGTGTCCCTGGCTGTGTCTGTCTGTCCCTGACTGAGTCTGTCTGACCCTGTGTCCGAGCCCGAAAATAGCGTTATAGCATTTGTTCACCAAGTGTCACTGTTGCACAGCCAAACACACACACACACACACACACACACACACACACACACACACACACACACACACACACACACACACACACACACACACACACACACACACACACACTGACACACAGGCCAGGGAGGAGGGCTCACTTCAGACTGGTCTGATTTCTGTTCCAATTGTTGGAGTTTGGAAGCACTCGTTGTTGTTAACTGGCCGTCCTGCTGCCTCCTGCATTATGTGCAAATTAAAAACGGGTGGTGCGCTGTGGCCCTTCAGTGACTTCAACGAGTGCTTCCAACACTTTAGAAAAAAATGATCACCTGCACAGGATTTCTTGACAGAAAGTAGCTCATAATAAATAACATGTCTACGGTGTTTTAATCAGGGATTTGTCTTGAAGGGATAGTTCACAATTTGTTTTAACTTAAAGGTATATTCAGTGATTTCACTTAATTCAAATATCACTTATTTTTTTGTTTTGTTGTGATAATCCTCTCTACTATAGAGTGTGCTGACCATATAAGGAGTTCCTCCCTGTCCCCAGTTAACCCCTGGGGGTCAAAAACCCTTAGGTTTCGTTTTTGACTCTCTATCCTGATTGGACGAAAGGCTGGGTCCCACAGCCAAAAACGAAACCTAAGGTTTTTTGAGTGAAATCACTGAATATACCTTTAAGTTGTATGAAATGCTTGCCATTAATATAGTGGTTGCAACTGTATTGATTGATTGCCCGAGTCCCGTGGTGGGAGTTCTGCTCTGGTGTTGGTGAATATTAACAGGGATTTATGTTAATGACGATTAGAAGATTTAGAACACTTTCCTGGGGGTCCTTATGTGTGTAATATGTGGTGTTAGATTTTAGTGTCTGTCATCGACACTGCGCTCACTTCCTTCCTGGACTACAATTCCCATAATGATGTACGATGATGAGCGCCCCTCACTTCACACGGGTGTGATTTTTGAGTGGTGGCTATGTATTGTGTGTGGCTGTGCCCCTGGGTCCGTCCGAGCATGGAAATGGCGTTATAGAGTTTGTTCACCACCAAGTGTCACTGTTGCACAGCCTAATACACAGACACACAGGCCAGGGAGGAGGGCCAGTAGCCTACAGTACAGTACAGTACAGTACAGTACAGTACCACTCACTTCAGACAGGTCTGAATTTTTTATTTTCTTATACTTTTTTTGTTTATTTTTAACTACTTGTAACATTTCGACCATTTCAAAAATAGCAGATCTACAAGCTCACATTAAAAAACTTGTAAAGGGACATTCTGCAGAATCCATCCATCCATCTTCAACCACTTATCCGTAGTCGGGTCGGGTCAGATGTTTTCCAACCATGGTTCATGTTTTAGGTTATTAGAGAAAGTAAAAGATGAGCGTACATTTTCCTTTATTTGATGCTTTCTTTCGTTTTAGAAATGTTTACTTTTTTTTTTTACATGGGGGCGGGGGCATTCAAGCATGGGGCTAAATATGTTTTTTTTACACTAGTCCTACTAGATCCCATAAAATTACATCTGGCCACAAAAGATCTGTTGAATGTGAAGGGTGAAGTGACAAACTGGCGTCCCCCAGTATCCTCCTTCACATTCAGTTGATCCCATGATCTTCTGTGGCCAGATGTAATTGACTGGGGTCTAGTAGGACTATAGTAAATGATATTAAAGAAATCACCATAACATTTTGTAAAACTATATATATGTATTTAGCCCCATGTTCGAATACCCCCGCCCCCTGTCAAAAATAGCTAAAATCGTTGAAACGAAAGAAAGCAGCAAATAAACCAATAAACTCATCTTTTGCTTTCTCTAATAACAACCTAAAACATGAACCTTGGTTGAAAAAAAACTAAAGTTGTCCTTCAAGTCAGAAATGAGAGTACTTAATTCCAACGCAAATACTTTTAAATATTATTCATCATTGCTGTTAGAAAGATTGTATTTTTTTGTAGCTACAGCATTGCAGTGGCAATGCCTTGCACTGCGAGCTGTTGTGAGCTTGTAGATCGGCTATTTTCAAAATCATTGCCTTTCTGATGTAATTACCAATTTGGATAATGTTTGATAATTTTTGGTATAGTTGGTTGCTTTAGATGCAGAAATGGTCTTATTAGTTTATTTTTATTTGTCATTTCAGAGATTTAAAATAATAACTGTAGTGGAGTAAAAGCATAATATTTGCCTCTGAGATAGGCGGAGCTATGCCCGATTGTGGTCCAAAATTAGACAAATTTGACACCCGCGTTCCACACCCCCACAGGAAGTGCAGTGCCCGGCCTTGAGTCGGTGGCATACGCCGTTGTCCAGAAACACCACAAAAGGCTCTGGTCAGGCTCTGCCAGTGGACCTAATGAGCCCAAGTCCCTCACCTGTGCAATTTCCAGTCTCTGCCTCAGCCAATTGATTGCCACGGCAACCCCACACCTGCAAATTGATTACTTAACCAGTCCACTTGTCAGTCAGTTTGCACTCTTCAGGCACAGACAGACGGATACAGAGATCTCTATACAGTATGGGCACAAAAGGGACACAGACAGATGGTTAAAACGGTTATTAGGTTCCCTAGTTGCATCGTTCTCAAGTAGGCCGGTGGCCGACGGGCACGTACAGGTGTAGTCATTTCTAACACTTACTTGTTTTTACACTTTTTTTGTTTGTTTATTTTTAAAGGAAAATGATGCCTTCTGCCCTTGATGTCTGGAATGCTCCTTGGGAACGCCGGTGGTAGGGTCGAGGGTCTCCCCGCCAGGACAGTGATCTTGGGACGTCGGGGGTAGGGTCGAGGGTCTCCCCTCCAGGACAGTGATCTTGGGACGTCGGGGGTAGGGTCGAGGGTCTCCCCGCCTGGGCAACGATAGTGGGCGCGCTATGTTGTCTGGAATCCCCAAATGTACCTCTGGAGCATGGGTACATTGAGGTACATTAGGCCCGTCACAAGTATTAATACATTATTTAAATTACAATAAAAATACATGAATAGTGAAAGTATCAGATCTAAGAGATCAAAACGGTTTTGAGCTCCTAGATCTGCTACTTCCACTACTTTACAACATGGGAACGAGTATGACGATTATGGCTATTATCCCAAAAGTATTGCGATTATCACAAATACTTATTATGTAGTAATTGTGATGGGCCTAAGGGTGTGTGTGGGTGGGTGTGTGTGTGTTTGTGTGTGTGTGCGGGGGGGTTTGTGTGTGTGTGTGTGTGTGTCTGTGTGTGTGTGTGTGTTGAATCTGTTTTTAATTGGCCCGACGTGTAATCTACGAGCATGTTGAAATTTGGGGCCCGACGTTGACAACGTTAAATCTACGAGCTGGACGACGCTGGATCTACGGTCAGCTATAGTGTAGTTCTCCCCGGGGTATGGGTTGAATCTGGGATCAATAATCGGGCCGGCAGGCGGGTCGTGCAGGAACCGGGTTGTGCAGGAACCGGGTCGTACCCAGCGGTCCCTCGTGCGACCCCCGTCCAGTGTGCTCGGCTACCCAGCCTCCCGTACCTCGGTTTTCAGCCTAGTTTTCTCTCTCTAGTTTTCGGTTTCAGCTGGTCGTCGACGTCACATCTCTTCACATCGCTTCAGAGTACCAACTGTTGAATATGTTGTGTTTCCTTCCCAAGGTTGTGTTTCCTTCCCGCCAGGTTGGCCAAATGTTTTCCCTATCTTGTTTCCTTCCCGCCAGGTTGGCCACATGTTGTAGTTTCTGTTTGATTAACCCCCTTTCGTAGTACTTTCCAGGTGGCAAACATTGAATTTGTGTCACTCTTCTAGTGACATAAATTAAGTAACATATTAATTTGTGCAGCTCCGTACCGTATTACCCTACATGGCTATTAGGACGTTGTGGTGGTGTGGATGTTAATGCACGCGTGCGTGTATGCGTGCGTGTGTGCGTGTGTTTCATTCAATGAAACAATTGAAAAATATGTTGGAATGGAATGGAATGGAAAATACTTTATTAATCCCCGAGGGGAAATTGATTTGTTACAGCAGTAACAGGCAGCCAGCGTTACGCAGTGCTGTTGCAATGTTGCCTGTTTTTACCAGCTGCCCACGTAGTGGGACGGCTATGTAGCGTGATAATACAAATATTATCTGCAAGCAGCGATATCAGGCACTTTGAACAGGCATAACTCATGCCTCGTTTGGCCAAAGGCCATGGAACTTGTTTACATGCATGTGCCTTGACTCATGCAGAATACATCTGTGACTTTGTACGTGAAGAAATTTGCATAAAAATATATAGGTGCAACCGTGCAAGCAAGCCGAGGAATGCAGCAATAAGAGACTGTCAGCAGTCTTGCCAGACGCTCCTCTGCTGCACATGGAAAGAAAATTCCACTGCCGTGCGTGAGCTCCCGACTGTAGTAAAACTAAACTAAACTAAACTTCACTACTCGCTCACCGAAACAAAGGCTGTTGTGTGTTGTTGAAAGTCTATTCTCCATGGTGGGAATCCTCTCAGGACCGCACATTCTCTGTATACTATGCTTTTTGGGCTTTTTGGGTTAAGGTTAGGTTTAACATAGTTTCACTGAGGTTAGGGTTAGGTTTAGGTATAGTTTTACTGTGGTTAGATTAGGGTCAGCTATTTAAAATGCTAATTTGTCAATTGTATAGTCTTCTTTCTCTCAGCCTCCTATGGTGCTGAGGCTAAGT
Organism: Protomyctophum parallelum; assembly: GCF_964188405.1. Classification (NCBI taxonomy): domain Eukaryota; kingdom Metazoa; phylum Chordata; class Actinopteri; order Myctophiformes; family Myctophidae; genus Protomyctophum; species Protomyctophum parallelum. Next base: position 1,261,854 of record NC_139702.1, on the reverse strand, counting down.
AACTTAATGAGGAAATTATAACATTCTGATATTAATATTAAAATAATATTAACAGCTTATATGTACATCCAAAGGAGACTATGATGGAGACTGCAATAAAAAAATCGAAGTAACTTTGAACAGCACTCACCTGAGACTGATGCAACCGCTCCTTTGGATTGTTCTGAAACAATATTAAAATAATAAATATTATTTAAATTAGAAAAGAACTAGTAAGAAATGTGATAAGTTGCAAACAAGCTGGCTAAATAGCGCTACTTGCCAAACCAGGATAAGTGGTATTACAACTGAAAGAGCTTTATATGGCAGAGAGAAATTACTTGGACTGGGTTATTTATCTGAGTGGTGATTTAGAATAAAACCTAGTGAAAAACGTTTGAGGGACATAAACAATATGATATTAAAATGTAACATACATACATATACATATAAATATACATATAATATATATATTTTTTAATGCATGGTGTATAATAGATCCTTTTAAGTTATCCTGGCCTACACCTTACCCTACACCCATTTAAAATGTCGCCCGTTTCTCCTGTGAAAAATGCATTTATCATTTAGAAAACAAAGTAAAATTCAGAATGACAGAATGTTAGCCCTGGAATGTCTGTGATCCTAAGCCCAAACCACACCAATGAATGTCTGTGATCCTAAGCCCAAACCACACCAATGTCTATGATCCTAAGCCCAAACCACACCAATGAAGGTCTGTGATCCTAAGCCCAAACCACACCAATGAATGTCTGTGATCCTAAGCCCAAACCACACCAATGAATGTCTGTGATCCTAAGCCCAAACCACACCAATGAAGGTCTGTGATCCTAAGCCCAAACCACACCAATGAATGTCTGTGATCCTAAGCCCAAACCACACCAATGAATGTCTGTGATCCTAAGCCCAAACCACACCAATGAATGTCTGTGATCCTAAGCCCAAACCACACCAATGAATGTCTGTGATCCTAAGCCCAAACCATACCAATGATTGCCATGAAACTCCTTGCAACATATATACCTTAAAGCCGTTTAGTTTGTAAGGGGTTGCATTTTTGCGTTTTTACGAAACTTTTAGTTGGGCTTCGCATCATTTCATGTATGCATAAATTACACACAGCCATAGATCTGTTAGCAGACTAACGTGCGCGACATAAGTCTGCTCTGTAAGGCGTGTATACTAACCCAATAATGAATTCCTAAGACTTGGAGTCAGATATTGTCCTCAGTGACCAGCTCAGGAACAAACATTATTTATGAACATTTGAGACCTTTTGTAAAGTAATCACTTCTGGAAAATAACAAGACATGTAACACATTATTGTCTGTTGTTATTCGATGTGTACACTGTGTACGTTTTATAGTAATGGTATTAAATAATATTAACAGCTTATATGTACATCCAAAGGAGACTATGATGGAGACTGCAATACAAAAATCTAAGTAACTTTGAACAGCACTCACCTGAGACTGATGCAACCGCTCCTTTGGATTGTTCTGAAACAATATTAAAATAATAAATATTATTTAAATTAGAAACAAACGGTAAGAAATGTAATAAGTTGGAAACAAGCTGGCTAAATAGCGCTACTTGCCAAACCAGGACAAGTGGTATTACAACTGAAAGAGCTTTATATGGAGAGAAATTACTTGGACTGGGTTATCCGAGTGGTGATTTAGAATAAAACCAATAAACAATATGATATTAAAATCTAACTATATATTTTTTTTTAAATGCATGGTGTAGATCCTTTTAAGTCCTGGCCTGTTTAATATACTGTTGCATTTATCATTTAAAAACAAAGAACGTCCAAGAATACAAAAGATGCATATATACTGTAGTGTAGATGCACCCACTTTGTATAATTTAAATTATACAACATTCAAATGCTCTCTCCATCAGGTAGCCTAAATGCAGGATGAGAACATGAGACAATGGGCAGAGGCTCAGGAGATGCTCTCTCCATCAGGTAGCCTAAATGCAGGATGAGAACATGAGACAATGGGCATAGATAAATGCTCTCTCCATCAGGTAGCCTATATGCAGGATGAGAACATGAGACAATGGGCAGAGGCTCTCTCCATCAGGTAGCCTATATGCAGGATGAGAACATGAGACAATGGGCAGAGGCTCTCTCCATCAGGTAGCCTATATGCAGGATGAGAACATGAGACAATGGGCATAGGCTCAGGAGATGGGCAGAGATGGGCAGAGATGGGCATAGGCTCAGGAGATGGGCAGAGATGGGCAGAGATGGGCATAGGCTCAGGAGATGGGCAGAGATGGGCAGAGATGGGCATAGGCTCAGGAGATGGGCAGAGATGGGCATAGGCTCAGGAGATGGGCAGAGATGGGCATAGGCTCAGGAGATGGGCAGAGATGGGCATAGGCTCAGGAGATGGGCAGAGATGGGCAGAGATGGGCATAGGCTCAGGAGATGGGCAGAGATGGGCATAGGCTCAGGAGATGGGCAGAGATGGGCAGAGATGGGCATAGGCTCAGGAGATGGGCAGAGATGGGCAGAGATGGGCATAGGCTCAGGAGATGGGCAGAGATGGGCAGAGGCTCAGGAGATGGGCAGAGATGGGCATAGGCTCAGGAGATGGGCAGAGATGGGCAGAGATGGGCAGAGATGGGCATAGGCTCAGGAGATGGGCAGAGATGGGCAGAGATGGGCATAGGCTCAGGAGATGGGCAGAGATGGGCAGAGATGGGCATAGGCTCAGGAGATGGGCAGAGATGGGCATAGGCTCAGGAGATGGGCAGAGATGGGCATAGGCTCAGGAGATGGGCAGAGATGGGCATAGGCTCAGGAGATGGGCAGAGATGGGCAGAGATGGGCATAGGCTCAGGAGATGGGCAGAGATGGGCATAGGCTCAGGAGATGGGCAGAGATGGGCAGAGATGGGCATAGGCTCAGGAGATGGGCAGAGATGGGCAGAGATGGGCATAGGCTCAGGAGATGGGCAGAGATGGGCAGAGGCTCAGGAGATGGGCAGAGATGGGCATAGGCTCAGGAGATGGGCAGAGATGGGCAGAGATGGGCAGAGATGGGCATAGGCTCAGGAGATGGGCAGAGATGGGCAGAGATGGGCAGAGGCTCAGGAGATGGGCAGAGATGGGCAGAGGCTCAGGAGATGGGCAGAGATGGGCAGAGGCTCAGGAGATGGGCAGAGATGGGCAGAGATGGGCAGAGATGGGCATAGGCTCAGGAGATGGGCAGAGATGGGCAGAGATGGGCAGAGGCTCAGGAGATGGGCAGAGATGGGCAGAGATGGGCAGAGATGGGCAGAGATGGGCATAGGCTCAGGAGATGGGCAGAGATGGGCAGAGATGGGCAGAGGCTCAGGAGATGGGCAGAGATGGGCAGAGGCTCAGGAGATGGGCAGAGATGGGCAGAGGCTCAGGAGATGGGCAGAGATGGGCAGAGATGGGCAGAGGCTCAGGAGATGGGCAGAGATGGGCAGAGATGGGCAGAGGCTCAGGAGATGGGCAGAGATGGGCAGAGATGGGCAGAGATGGGCAGAGGCTCAGGAGATGGGCAGAGATGGGCAGAGATGGGCAGAGGCTCAGGAGATGGGCAGAGATGGGCAGAGATGGGCAGAGGCTCAGGAGATGGGCAGAGATGGGCAGAGATGGGCAGAGATGGGCAGAGGCTCAGGAGATGGGCAGAGATGGGCAGAGATGGGCAGAGGCTCAGGAGATGGGCAGAGATGCTCAGTGTCCACAATGAGACAAAGGTCTAACACAATGACTGAAGGCAAAGTGCTACTATTACATCAGACACCAATGTAATCAAGGCATAATGGAGGTGCCAACACTTATTAAGATATATGTGACCAGTGCCAGTAAATTAAACCACAAGTCGGCTCTAATGGAACTTCACATTATACCAAATTAGATTCTTTTTTTTAATGTTTTTATTCCATCAGAAAGTCGGTTTAGTGTCATTAAGTTGTTGTAATTACGTTGCAAAAATGTCTCTATAATGTAAGACTATTTTCCGTATTTTGGGGGTGTGAACATTCCTGCACGTATTTACATAGAGCTGTTTCGATTGGCCATACCTATGTATTGTTCTCCAGTTTCACGTAGCCGATCACCGCCCATCAGTACAACGTGTTCAGGCTGTCAGTAAACACAACATCATTCTTGTTGTTTGTTTGTGATCATGGCTAGTAACTTGGACCGCTTGCTTAACGCTTTAAATGGACAGGCACAAGACGATCTCCTGGGAACATTTATTTCAGATTTCATACACGGTGGCAATGACCCGGGTTTAGAGCTCACGGATGAATCTGACACGGATGATGAAGACCATGGCGTTGTTTTCGATCAAATCAACAGGAGTTCGTGTTGTGATAACGAGGACGAGGAAGACGAGTCTGGGGGAACAGCTGGGCCGGGTGGTGTACAGGTCGGCATCGCCTCGCTTTTACTTGTACCAGAAGTTAATAATGTAGCCGTGGACACCGACCGAACAGCAGAAATGGAGAAAATAATAAACTTTGATTGCGGATGTCATCAAAGAGCAAAAGAGAACGTAAAGCAAAGGTAGGGCAAAATAAAAAGGCAATATTGGCCTATACTTCTCACTGAGCAGTAGACTTGTATAACTATTATTATTAAAGAGCTACAAATATGACTAATTGAGACAAATCAATAGTCAATAACTTGGTGCAGGTAATCAGAATCACTTTATTTGTCACCTCCATGTACTTACCATAGCCTACATAAATAATATGAAATACCATTTCCCCTCATAGCCTACATAAAGAATATGAAATACCATTTCCCCTCATAGCCTACATAAAGAATATGAAATACCATTTCCCCTCATAGCCTACATAAAGAATATGAAATACCATTTCCCCCATAGCCTACATAAAGAATATGAAATACCATTTCCCCTCATAGCCTACATAAAGAATATGAAATACCATTTCCCCTCATAGCCTACATAAAGAATATGAAATACCATTTCCCACCATAGCCTACATAAAGAATATGAAATACCATTTCCCCTCATAGCCTACATAAAGAATATGAAATACCATTTCCCACCATAGCCTACATAAAGAATATGAAATACCATTTCCCACCACAGCCTACATAAAGAATATGAAATACCATTTCCCACCATAGCCTACATAAAGAATATGAAATACCATTTCCCACCATAGCCTACATAAAGAATATGAAATACCATTTCCCCTCATAGCCTACATAAAGAATATGAAATACCATTTCCCCTCATAGCCTACATAAAGAATATGAAATACCATTTCCCCTCATAGCCTACATAAAGAATATGAAATACCATTTCCCCTCATAGCCTACATAAAGAATATGAAATACCATTTCCCCTCATAGCCTACATAAAGAATATGAAATACCATTTCCCCTCATAGCCTACATAAAGAATATGAAATACCATTTCCCCTCAGTCACATCACTTGAGGTGCAACATAAAAACATAAAAAGACAAACTATCTAAAGACACAGCATGAATAAACATTTTAAAATAGCCCCACTATAGGCTATATGTATGATATGATGTGCATATGATGATATGATGTCTACATTTTTATGTTTTTATATATTTTAGCTTAGATATTACAATAGGCTTTGCAATGATTATAATCGTCATTGGTCACCCTACACTTTATTATTTAACGCAAGACGAAAAACAAAGAAAAACCACAAACAATAACAAAAAGTTTAAACCCCTGATAATGTCAAAGTAATCCAAATAGTGTATATTAATTTTCAAACGATTTTAAAAGTATCAAGTTCAAGCGACCAGTAAAAGTTTGTCTCTCCACACAGTAGTAATCAAGACACTGCTTGCCTAAACAAAGTCATCCATTAGGATCAGAACTTACCCATCACTTTCTCTAATTCCTGTGCAACATTGTTGCAGTTTATCTTTTTATAAAATGGTCACCGTTATTTCTACAGCATTGTCCTCAGTGAAAGCTGTAACCATCTTGTCTGCAATCTCTATTCTACTCTTATTCTCAATTGCGTTTTTTCGAATGCGTGGCTCTTCTTTACGATCAAGCAAAGTGCTGCAGAATGTCTCCAGATCAGTCTCCTCCAGATCCTCAAGGGCGTCTACGATTGCCTCTTTAGGTGTTTTAGCAGCCATAGCCATTATATCCAAAGAAAACCTTTGGTGAACTTTAATTCACCAAAAGTGATTAGACGTAGAATACAGTAACGTGTGTACTGTACATGGAAAAATGCTCACAACTATAGAAGATGAAAGTGAAAACATCTCTCATCTCTTTGTAAACCGCAAAAGTGACTTCCTGTATTTGCGAACGCAATGAGCACTAACTATGAGACCCTGCAGATCGTGTCTGTCTGTGTATCTGTCTGTGTGTCTGTCCCGCTGTGACACCACCCGCCCGCCACCAGAGGGCACAGCTGTAGCACACACACACACACACAAAAAATTACTAACTAAAAAGAAAAAAAAAGTACGTAATTTATTCTAATTGTTGTTATTGCAATTTACGAGCTTTGCGCGTCTTACTTGTATAAAACAGGAAGGTGAAAAACCTTCCTGTTCTATAATACAGGAATAATTCAACCACATTGAGAACTCAAACTCAACACACACACTGGTATAATCTCAGAAATACTAAAACTGACTTGTGTATTATTTGGTCTTTCAAAAATGTATATGACCCGTTTAGGTTAGGCCTAAAAAAAAAGCCTGACCTAAGTTTTCTGAAAAACTTCAATTATTTATATAGCAGCATCAATTTTTTTTAATTTTTCAATACTGTACATACTGTACAGAACCCAAAAATGGGTTCCCGGACTGAGGGGGTAAAACACCAAAAGGGGTTCCCGCCATGAATGGGTTTTAATGCTGTTTTGTTGCGTTTTTACGAAACTTTGGGCTTTGCATACATGTATGCAAATACATATACATATATAGATCTATGGCTGTGTATATGCATACATTTCATGTATGCATATACACAGCCATAGATCTGTTAGCAGACTAACGTGTGCAACATAAGACCGGATCATCACCTAGATCTGGAATACCACATCACATCTTGGATCACCTTTTTAAAATTAACTATGGAAGCAAAGGTAAACATGCGAACATCATGAGATTATAACGGAGGGAGGGTTTCTGAGCTACACCCCATTACAGGTAAATGGGGTTGCACTTTTATGTATGGGTATGGGTATGGTGTACTCCGGACACACACTGGTCCTGATGAACCCATTCTGACCTGAGATCAGATTCTAAAAATGTCAGTCGTTCTTCGATTTTTCAAAAAATAGCAGACCTACAAGCTCGTATCGCGCCACTCGGTGGCGCGATATGAGCTTGTAGATCTGCTGTTTTTCAATAGCTAAAGCATAACATGATGCCGACACCAAAATGGGTGCCCGGTCAGAATGGGTTAACCAATACAGGGTTCAATAGCAAGGTTAAACGGGTGGATATCTGGTTTTGCAGCTAGGATCCAGTGGGGTTAGGGGGTTTTCGCCAAAGCGCTTTTTAATACTTTCCATTGGGTGTTCAATAGCACTGATTTATGAAAAGAATAATTCAGTTAGGTGGTTTCTTCCGGACGGCAACGAAATATGATCTCATGTGAAAGAAGCATTGAAAACATACAGTAGGTAAAGACACCAACGTCATGAGGCTCAGGTGAAGCACTGTGGAGTAACACTGGTTAAATGTAGGCCTACTGTACCATACAGAGTAACGCTGGTTAAATGTAGGCCTACTGTACCATACAGAGTAACGCTGGTTAAATGTAGGCCTACTGTACCATACAGAGTAACGCTGGTTAAATGTAGGCCTACTGTACCATACAAACTGTCAGTAATCTGCCAATCTACAGAAACATAACATTCCAGAATATTGTTGCATTTGATTTTGGATTTCAGCAAAACAAACACTATTGTTTCCCATTCAAAAGCGACGCGATTGGAATATGTTTGGAAGTTTGTTGATTTTAATAATTTGACTATAATAACCACAACCTTGTGCACTTTATTCTTATCTATAAAGGATATTTGTAATATTTGTAAGCAATTAGTATTTATGATAGATGCTTGCATCTCTGACTGGATTACTGCTTTTAATTTAATCTGGAAGAAAACATACCCAAGGTTTTCAGTAATACAAAAATATCCATAATACACATTGTTATAAAATACACACATGGAAACACACATGGAAAATGTTAGTATCATTTTATTTCTGCTCCTATGTCGTGGAAGCACCACGACCCATGATGGCCTTCTTAGTGTTTCTCTCAGGTTTTAAAAGCATTATATAACACTTTGGTCCAAACAGCGCCACCAAAAGGCCAAAACTAGATGCTAAAATAGCAAATACCTCCACTACGTCTGCATATTTGCCTGGAGAGCTGATATATGCTGGGATGAAGGCTATCCACACGGCACAGAAGATCAACATGCTGAAAGTGATTAACTTTGCTTCATTGAAGTTGTCTGGAAGATTCCGTGCCATGAATGCTAGGACAAAGCTGAGGAGTGCCAGCAAGCCAATATAACCTAGTAACACTGCAAAACCAACTGTTGATCCCACATCACACTCATAGACTATCGTATCACTGAGGTATTGTGTGTTTTTATGGGGAGTTGGTGAGGCAGACACCAGCCAGGCTATACAGATTATTGCCTGGATAGAAGTAAGAACAACAACTGTTCCTCTCTGCTGCATAGCACTGAACCACTTCATAATGTCTGCACCCCCGGGCTTGGAGGCCTTGAACACAGCCAACACCACCATAGTCTTTACCAGGATGCACGAGACACACAGCACAAAGCTGATCCCAAATATTGCATGCCTCAGCTGACAAGTCCACAGTCTGGGGCGGCCAATGAACAGAAGTGAACACATGAAACATAGTTTGAGTGACAGCAGAAGTTGGAAGCTGAGTTCTGAGTTGTTGGCGCGCACCATGGGTGTGTCTCGATGATAGACGAAGATCCCCAGGACAATGGCACACATAAATGTGCCGAACAATGCGATGGTTGTCAAGGAGATACCGAGGGGCTCGTGGTAGGAGAGGAACTCCACGCTCTTACGGACACAGTGGTCATGCTGGGGATTGGACCAGAAGTCCTCTGGACAACTGATGCACACTGTAGAGTCTAACGAAGACACCAAGGTTAAAGGGACAGCACTCTGTAGAGTCTAACAGAGACACCAAGGTTAAAGGGACAGAAATTAAGTATCCTCCTCAAGGACTTGTCAACAGGCTATGGACTAGTAAACAGGCTATGGACTAGTAAACAGGCTATGGACTAGTAAACAGGCTATGGACTAGTAAACAGGCTATGGACCAGTATACAGAGTATGAACCAACCTGTTTGATTGCTGATCTCTCCGTCAGAACAAGCATTGCAGTCAAAGCAGCAGACAGGTTCTCCTTTCCTTCTGGCTTTCCAGGTTCCAGGAGAACAGCTCCCACTGCACACTGACTGAGGAGGCTACGAAGGGGAGTAACGATGCATTGGTTGGTTCTAGGGCTATCCCGACCCGATCCCGATACCCCGAATACCGATACCAGTGTTCTGATCTCGTGTTGTGTTTATAGCAAGTGTTTAAGCAGTTATATCCTAAATCCAATACCTATAGACCGATTCCGTAGCGGTTTCATGGTCGCAGCCTATACGTATTTCCTGTAGGCGGACTCGACGTAGCTGCGGGGGTAAAACCCTCACCAGGCGCACCTCTTCCACTACAGTGAACAGCAGAGTGACTGATGTTAGTTTGCCTCAAACTTTACTCCTTTACCTGCTTTTTTAATAACACTAACATTACAAAGATGCCCAGAACATCGAGATGAACCTGTGTAGTTTATGGCTGCTCCAACAGTAGTGGCAACATAACAAATAAAATAAAACGGAATGTCCACCGCGGTGGCTGAGACCAGAGCCATTGAGTAATGGTTGAGACGAAGCAGTGAAAGATACATAACGCCAGTGTACTTTATACCTCATGCTTTAAATGCTTAGTATGAGGTATAAAATACAGCAGCCTTGTGTTCATAAAACAGAAAGATTTGGTATTGGGTAAGACTGGCGATATGTATCTTTCCCTGCTTCGTCTCAACCATTACTCAATGGCTCTGGTCTCAGCCACCGCGGTGGATATTAGACATTCCGTTTTATTTTATTTTTTATGTTGCCACTACTGTTGGAGCAGCCATAAACTACACAGGTTCATCTCGATGTTCTGGGCATCTTTGTAATGTTAGTGTTAGTAAAAAAGCAGGTAAAGGAGTAAAGTTTGAGGCAAACTAACATCAGTCACTCTGCCGTTCACTGTAGTGGAAGAGGTGCGCCTGGTGAGGGTTTTATCCCCGCAGCTACGTCGAGTCCACCTACAGGAAATACGTAGGCTGCGACCATGAGACCAGCTACGGAATCGGTCTATACATGTATTGACATACAGGTCAAATAGAGTAGTACTGCCTGAATACCAGCACACACTCAGTCCTGCCTGAATACCAATGCGATTGATCATTAAAATAAACATGCTTAGAAAATGCACACTGTCCAAGTGAGCCCTGAATCCAGACAAAGTTGTAAACCACTGGACTCGAGTAAATTACATTCTCATAACGAGCTCAACATTAGATATTTTAGAAAGCCAATAAGGCGTTACCTTTGTGGATTCAAAGCTCCAGAAGATGGCGTCTCCATCGAGGATGAGTTCGTCATCTCCGGAGGCCGACTTCTTGACCACGCCTACATTCTGAACCTTTACACTTCCGTCGGGGAGCCATACCCAGTTCATGACATCGTAGATCGGTATGGGATCACCGTTCTCATCAAAGGACACTTCATCACCAAATGATGTGGTGAAGTTGACCTTTTCCAGGTAGTACACAAGCTAGAAATAGTGAAGGAAATGAAGGAAGACTAAAAACTACTGTATGCAATCACATTAACACTATAGACACATTGTCAGGGATTGATGTATTAACTACACCCTTGAAATAGGCCTACGAAAATCATTAACTATTGTTGCTGTACACTTAAGTGAAATTGGAAGTGATTCAACAAATAAATGAGCAGACAAAACTGGAACTGAAACACAAGCTTTATTTGTTCTTTGTGATGTTCTCTCTCCTAATTCGAGGAAATGTGCAATTCATCTCTAGATGCATTTACTGTTTATTAAAGAGCTGGAGAGACCCGTTACGAAACAACCACTCTATATACAAATAAAAATGTCTTGCCTTTCATAATGTCATATTTAAATATTATTATTCAAAATGTGGGTCCATCTATAGAAACTTTAAGCCATTCTGACCGGGCACCCATTTTGGTGTCAGCATCATGTTATGCTTTAGCTATTGAAATATAGCAGACATACAAGCTCATAGCGCGCCACCGAGTGGCTCGCTACGAGCTTGTAGGTCTGCTATTTTTGAACAATCGAAGAACGACTGACATTTTTTTTAAATCTGATCTCAGGTCAGAATGGGTCAATCAGACCAGTGTGTGTCCGGCGGAAACCTCATATGAATCTGATCTCAGGTCAGAATGGGTTAACTGAAACAGAACTGTGAATTAATATCCCACCTGCCATGGTTGTATGTTCTGCAAACTGGCACAGCTGTGCCCAGTGAAAGGCCCCCTTCCCGGGGCACACTGCAGCATGTCATGGAGGGCATGGGCCAGAGCGTACACCGCCTTGTACACGTTATACTCATACCTGAGGTCTGACACCTCAGGCAGGGGAGACTCTGCCGCTCCCAGGTCCTCCTGTCCGGTACACACCCGTCCACCAGCATCCACCCACGCTGCTGGAAGGGGTGCAAATTTACACTGGAATGTGTGCTCCCAGAACTGCTTCACCTGAAGAAACACAATGAAGACTTATAGGCCACATATAAAAAGTAAATACTTAAGATACTAAATTAACCCATTCTGAGCTGAGATCAGATTCATACGAGGTTTTCCACTGGACACACACAGGTCTGATTAACCCATTCTGACCTGAGATCAGATTCTAAAAATGTCAGTCGTTCTTCGATTTTTCAAAAATGGCAGACCTACAAGCTCGTATCGCGCCACTCGGTGGCGCGATACGAGCTTGTAGATCTGCTATTTTTCAATAGCTAAAGCATAACATGATGCCGACACCAAAATGGGTGCCCGGTCAGAATGGGTTAAACGAAAGACTCACTAGGTTATTTTCACGTCTCTTGTCAGGGTGGTGGTCAGGATGTGTTTTTAACAAGAAGTCCTTGAGACCTGGTATCTCTCCTCGACGGATGGCGATCCCCAGGGTGCCTCTGAGGTAGGGCATGAAGGCAGGCGTCTGGAGGACGGTGTATGTCGACCAGCCCTCACTGGCCATCCACTGCAGACCGGCCACATCCTGCTTTACCACCTGTTGTGGTGAACAATATAATGATGTGTATGTGCTACAGTTCTCATTAATGACCAAATAAAAAGCAAAATAAGGCAATGCAATGTAAGAAAAATAAATAAACAATTGCTGAGCATTGGAATTGTTTATTCCAATGAGTGATTAAATTGCATTGCAAAATGGAATTGTTGGTTCCAATGAGTGAGTAAATCGCTGCACTGCAATAAGTAAATGGTTTGCGAAAACAACAATAACAACAACAACATAGCAACCTACTTCATTTTCTGAAAGAATGTCTTAACTTCAATGTAGCTAATTTCAGATTCCCTATAATCATCATGAATGACCATAATTAACATGTATCATAATAACCCCAACCTCCTCCAGGAGTTTAACCATATGGTTATCGTAACCAAATGCAATGACAACACGAGCTGTGGATCCCTTCATCACAGTGACGATCCTCTGAAGTCGGGCTGGGTCACTGTCCATGGGCAGAACCTGCACGTACGCCAGACAGGTCAGCCCTGAGCGCTCCACCTCGGACTGGAAGGACCTGGCAGCGCTGTGTCCGTAGTCATTATCAATGATCACCAGGCCAAACCAGGTCCACCCAAAACGCCGCATTATCTGGAGCATAGCTTGCACCTGATTGGATGAAGAATGGAAGGACATGCAAGTTCTAGAATAGATCATATTATGGGCCTCATGCGGCCCTCACCTTTACAGCTGTTACAATTCCAAACATGCAAAGATAACCCGCTATAATTACTTCAGTCTATCTTAGCTCAATGACTAGTGCTACATTTTTATTGTCTTTTGTTTTTTTATGAATTTGTATTTGAGTTCATAAAGTTAACATATTAAGTAGGCTAGTTCTAAATTAATTTGAAATTTAAAAAGTTCAAAAATAGCTACAAATATTTCAGGATTCCATTTCAAATGGTTATGCACCGAATATTCGGCAGACAATGGCTAAAAATGCATTTTCGGCCCCAATAGGCAGAAAATATATCACCGAATAGTGTATGCAATTAATGCATTCAAAAGAGCTGAATAAATGTTTTATGGACCCATAATAGTGATTATTATTTAAGTTAAGTTTTGCCATAATCATTTATTTTGCCATAAAGCAGGTACCTTTAACCCATTCTGAACGGGAACCCATTTTGGTGTTAGCATCATGTCGTGCTTTAGCTATTTAAAAATAGCAGATCTACAAGCTCGTATCGCGCCACCGAGTGGCGCGATACGAGCTTGTAGGTCTGCTATTTTTGAAACATCGAAGAACGACTGACATTTTTTAGAATCTGATCTCAGGTCAGAATGGGTCAATCAGACCAGTGTGTGTCCAGTGGAAACCTCGTATGAATCTGATCTCAGGTCAGAATGGGTAGCAATGGTAGGAAAACATATATATAATATGAATCATATTCGGTATTCGGTTTTCGGCCAACTGTTTCCTACTGTATATTCGGTATTCGGTTTCGGCTAAGAATTTCCCTTTCGGTGCATCCCTAATTTCAAATGGTTTCTGCCCCGACAGTATGCAATGTGAGTGTGTAATATTAGGCTACTGTAGTGCTCTCTCTATCATCAGATTGTACATGGGGGGAAGTGAGTGAATCTCTTACACAGATTCCATAAAGGAAAACGTCTAATCGTTTTTACACTTTAAATAAAGACCTCCAGCTCCAGCAGTAATGCACACAAGCAAAATGAGAGGGGATATGCAGTATTGATTACACTCACTAGAGGGAGGTATTTGACAATTGATTGAATTTATTGACAGTTTGCAGAATTACAGTACAGTTCAAGTACAGTACAACTCAATACAAAACTGTTAACTGTGAGTGGACGACACCATAACGCATTACACTTGTTTACAATAGGGCCCGCCATTTTCAATTCATCAGCAGTGTGTGCAACGTGAAGTACTTTTGATACAAACATTAGTATTATCTGTAGTACTAGCAGTTCACCTGTGAGGTGAAGTACTTTTGATACAAACATTAGTATTATCTGTAGTACTAGCAGTTAAACATTAGTATTATCTGTAGTACTAGCAGTTCACCTGGAAGGTGAAGTACTTTTGATACAAACATTAGTATTATCTGTAGTACTAGCAGTTAAACATTAGTATTATCTGTAGTACTAGCAGTTCACCTGGAAGGTGAAGTACTTTTGATACAAACATTAGTATTATCTGTAGTACTAGCAGTTCACCTGGGAGGTGAAGTACTTTTGATACAAACATTAGTATTATCTGTAGTACTAGCAGTTCACCTGGGAGGTGAAGTACTTTTGATACAAACATTAGTATTATCTGTAGTACTAGCAGTTAAACATTAGTATTATCTGTAGTACTAGCAGTTAAACATTAGTATTATCTGTAGTACTAGCAGTTAAACATTAGTATTATCTGTAGTATTAGCAGTTCACCTGGAAGGCGTCACTGGGGATTGTTCTGAAGAAGGATGGGAAGTGATCCCGGTCACTCAGACAGGCGCAGGTGGCTCCAGGGCTGACCTGGAGAAGGTACAAAACATCTGAAATATATACAATAAATATATATAATATATACAAAACATCTGAAATATAGGCTTCTTCTTCCTGCATGGTGGAGACCTGTGCCACGAGGAGCACTTTATCTAGTTTTTCTAATTTCTTCTCTTCCATAAAATGTACAAAATAGCAGAGATAGTTGATCTACGAGCTTATAAACACATCACAAAGTGATATTTTAAGCTTGTGGATCTGCTATTTTTGCTATTTAGTATAAGTATATGGACATTTTTCAGCGTGGAAACAATTGACAAATATGCAAAAATAATTGTGATTATCTAAAAAAAAAAAGAATGTGTTTAGGGGATTATTTAATAATTGTGACAGGCCTAATCATGTGTGGACTCACTTTGAAATTGTAACCTTCAATTGCCTGGTGATATTATATATATATAACCACAATTGACTCAAGGATTCAGATTTTACACACCGTCTGTGCACACATGTATTGTTTCATGCCATTGCTGTAACCTTATTATGTATTGATGACGGTGTTTGATCATATGAGGTTTAACATTAGAATGGTATGATACATTTAACTCCTCCACTATTACTGTAGTAAATACTTTCCACACCATGCAGGCCTTGGGCAGAGCATAAGAACTCTTAAAGGAGAATTCCATGCTAGAATGCTTTCTTATCTTTCTTACCTTTCTTTGTAGTTGTTACGTCCCCATCAAAGAGGTCCAGGTGTTATTTTGTGCAAAAACTCCTTATTGCCTATTTCCCCTACCATAAGCCCTAAATGCATTGGATTGAATGGGAATTGCATGGGGCTATGGGGTGTTGTGCTACTTCGCTTATTTCCATCTAAATAAGTAGTGTTGTGTGTTGCTTGGGATATTATTTACATTATGAAGAGAGGATATATACAAAGAAATTATAATTTTGAGCGATGGAAATAAGCGAATTAGCACAACACCCCATAGCCCCATTCGATTCCCATTCAATCCAATGCAATTCATTTAGGGCTTATGGTAGGGGAAATAGCCAATAAGGAGCTTTTGCACAAAATAACACCTAGACCTCTTTGGTGGGGACGTAACAACTACAAAGAAAGGTATGAAAGCCTTTTAGTATGGAATTCTCCTTTAACACAGATGCATTGCACTCTGACCTTCTGGAAACCTCCTCCACCCTCCATTAAAGATGTGCCTGCTTCACCCACATGCTTTGCCTGTGGCATGTTCTATGCCTTTAAACGGTAACAACACTTATGTTTATGTATTTTATATATACGGCCATATATATATATATATATATATATATATATATATATACAGTAAGTAACCAAAATCAAGCATAATTGGTGATGGTAAAAGTGTGTTTACTAAGTGATGAACTTACCATGGGAACTCTGTACAAACCTAGTATACTAGAGACGGCGATAGAATTGGTTGAGGACGCGCTCACTACTCCGAGCACTGGAGGAGAGCCAACACAGCTCGTCTCATTGGACTGGAACTGCTCTTCTCGCCCACTGACCAATGACAAGGCTGCGCGGAACCCGACTCCCAGCACGATGCAGATGTCATAGATACTGTACCCCAGGGTCACATGGGGCAGCAGGCGGGGGTCTCCGTTGATCTCGTCCACTGCAAAAGCCATGGCCTGGGCCTCCCTGAACCACGCAGTGTAAAAACTAACGCATACAATGTCACTGTAACAGTGCATGTTTGTAATAATAATAATAATAATAATAAAACTTTATTTGTATAGCACCTTTCATGACATGAAATGCAGCTCAAAGTGCTTTACAGAACAATGGAGAATAAAAGAAAAGCAAGGCAACGACTAATGCAATACAGTGAGGACATGAATAACAAAAAATAAAATAAAAATAACTAAAAGATCAATTAAAAGCAATGTTGTAGAGGTGGGTCTTGAGCTGAGTTTTAAAATGTCTACAGAGGCTGCCTGACGAAGGTACAGTGGGAGCTTGTTCCATGCCGACGGCCCGTAGAAGCAAAAAGCTGCTTCCCCGTATTTTTTAGTTGCCATTTTTTGGGGCAAAGCGAGCAGGCCGGCGGTGGAAGACCTTAGGGGGCGGTTTGGGACATATTTAGGCATTTTAGACATATGCAAGTATAGGAAACCTACACATATCTAACAAAACTGTTCCCTGTTCTCTTGCTTGCTGCTGTTGTTGTTCAGTATTTGTGAAACCTACCCAGTGCAAGTGGGCTCCTGTTGCTTGGAGGTGAAAGTCAGCTCAGGGAAGACAGGGCTGTAGTGGATCGGAAGCAAGCCACCCAGAACAAAGTCCCCCGCCTTGTAAATGCTGTTGACATTGAAAGGTGCCTGCAGCTCACAAGAAGAGGAAGATGAGGTGGACAAGGCGGAGAAGGAAGAGAACAGAATCACGTACATGTATAGGTCTGGAGAAGCCCTCATGACTGTCCTACCTGTCCCTCCCCCCTCTCTAAAGCCGTTGTCCAGTTGCTATATGTTTTATACACAGTGCTGTGCCATCCCCCGTGCCACCCTTATGCCACTACGTAGTCTTTCACACCGCCCATCTGTGCCGTGCCATCCCCTGTACCACAGAATGACAATGACGTAATCCTTCACAGCATGCCATGCATGCACCCATTTGGTCAGAGGCAGTACAGGCAGGGCTTAACCCATTCTGACCTGAGATCAGATTCATACGAGGTTTCCGCTGGACACACACTGGTCTGATGAACCCATTTTGACCTGAGATCAGATTCTAAAAATGTCAGTCGTTTTTTTCGATTTTTCTAAAATAGCAGACCTACAAGCTCATAGCGCGCCACTCGGTGGCGCGCTATGAGCTTGTAGATCTGCTATTTTTCAATAGCTAAAGCATAACATGATGCTGACACCAAAATGGGTTCCCGTTCAGAATGGTTTAATATAGGCCTACATTAACAATCCTATCATATCAAAATAATGTGTCCTCTAATATATCTATTACACATGCACGCACGCGTTTGAGAACCACTGATATAGCAACATAGTTTTATTTGTATCTTTTTCCAGAAAACCAACATTTAAAAAAGGGGGCATTTCATAATTGTGGGGCTACTGATTTGGGGCCGACTTTCCCAACATTTTCCATGTTTTTTCGTGGTATAGGCCAGGGGTTTTCAACTGGTTTTGATCCAGGGACCACCATTCTGACTATAGCAGCAGCCTGGGGACCACCACTATTGTGTCGGGTGGGTTCATCGTAGATCTACGATGGACCCACCCGACACAATAGTGGTGGGGCATTCATGCACCATGGGTTAAGATTGTTTTTGTTTTCTTCTTACTTGTTACTCACTAATCACACTATCACAGGCTACATTCATGAGCTGGACAAAAATGTTTCAAAGTATTTTATTATCAAAAGTTTTACTAAAGTGTTTTTTACTTGTACTAAGCAGGACTCAAAAAAAGTCTCAAAATAATAATCCATTTCACATTTGACACTTGGTGCATTTGACAGTCACAGTAGGTTTGTTTCTGACAAGCCCCCCGCCCCCCCCCCCCCCCCCACACACACACACACACACACACAGAAACAGAATATATATTTTTATCTTATTCTATTTTAATAATCTTCTCTTTATTTTAACCAACCTACAATCTGCACTACATTTTACTAGGGCCTTATACAGTACCTTTCTAACATACAGAGGGAACTGTTCATTGTGTACCGTCACTTTAAAAGCGTAATGTATACATCATCGTACGACGGTGTCACGCACCAAAAATAGCCAATCTACAAGCTCACACCGGGGCTCCACCGGGCGTGTTGCGCCTCCGTCGTGTGCGTAAAAAAACGAACCGGCCAACCGGGGCAATTTTAATGCAGTCACGCAACGCAATACAACGTGGGCAGTGGAGCCACCCTTCATTGATTAAAACGGGAACATTCCCTGACGGAGATGCGACGCTGACGGGCCCGGTGGAGCCCGCACCTGGTTGCATCGCGTTGTGAGCTTGTAGCTCTGCCTTTTCGGCAACGATAGACTGAGAAGTTGCACATTGAATAGTGAATACGTCACGTATTATGTGAGACTATTCAATCGATCCGCGGCAGATATTATAACTCTATGGCAGGGAGATTTGACTTTCCCAAACGTATTATTATGTGCTTGCCTTGGGCAGCAAGCACGGTAAGAATGCATGCGTTGGGTGGAAGATCAGGATGGTTGTTCCGCTGGCAGCTGATGACTCCGTCAGCTTTTCTTTTGGTTTATTTGACATTAAGTTTCGACTATTCGACTTAAGTTATTATTATTATTTACAAACAAGTAAAAAGAGTGCAAATAAGTTTTATATTATATATTAGAAAAAAGGTAAAAAAAAAAGTAAAGAAAAAAAAGGCAAAAATATAACTTTTCTGAATGCCTGCCTGCGGACCACCAGCAGTACCTCCGCGGACCACCAGGGGGCCGCGGACCACCGGTTGAAAACCCCTGGTATAGGCACAAAAAAATATATACCATACCAGGCCTGAGGCCTGAGGCCTACCATTGATACCAAAGATACCATCCCAGGCCTGAGGCCTGAGGCCTACCATTGATACCATACCAGGCCTGAGGCCTACCATTGATACCAAAGATACCATACCAGGCCTGAGGCCTACCATTGATACCAAAGATACCATACCAGGCCTGAGGCCTGAGGCCTGAGGCCTACCATTGAGGCCTGAGGCCTACCATTGAGGCCTGAGGCCTACCATTGAGGCCTGAGGCCTACCATTGAGGCCTGAGGCCTACCATTGAGGCCTGAGGCCTACCAGTGCGTGGCACATCTATGCACGAAATGTCTATGTTCACAGGCTTCTGTGTGCGGCCTATGGAGGAGCATCTGAGCATGTGCAGCACTACAAGTCTTACACCACATGCGTTTGGGAAACCCAGCCAATGCCATTAACAATAAAGAGAATTTAAGTCTGTCTGTTATGACTTCATGTTGTAGTGTTTAGATGGTTCTGTTATGACTGCATGTTGTAGTGTTTAGATGGTTCTGTTATGACTTCTCCTCTGCATGCTGTAGTCAGTGTAGTGTTTAGATGGTTCTGTTATGACTTCTCCTCTGCATGCTGTAGTGTTTAGATGGTTCTGTTATGACTTCTCCTCTGCATGCTGTAGTGTTTAGATGGTTCTGTTATGACTTCTCTGCATGTTGTAGTGTTTAGATGGTTCTGTTATGACTTCTCCTCTGCATGTTGTAGTGTTTAGATGGTTCTGTTATGACTTCTCCTCTGCATGCTGTAGTGTTTAGATGGTTCTGTTATGACTTCTCTGCATGTTGTAGTGTTTAGATGGTTCTGTTATGACTTCTCCTCTGCATGCTGTAGTATTTAGATGGTTCTGTTATGACTTCTCCTCTGCATGCTGTAGTGTTTAGATGGTTCTCTTATGACTTCTCCTCTGCATGCTGTAGTGTTTAGATGGTTCTGTTATGACTTCTCCTCTGCATGCTGTAGTGTTTAGATGGTTCTGTTATGACTTCTCCTCTGCATGTTGTAGTGTTTAGATGGTTCTGTTATGACTTCTCCTCTGCATGTTGTAGTGTTTAGATGGTTCTGTTATGACTTCTCCTCTGCATGCTGTAGTGTTTAGATGGTTCTGTTATGACTTCTCCTCTGCATGTTGTAGTGTTTAGATGGTTCTGTTATGACTTCTCCTCTGCATGCTGTAGTGTTTAGATGGTTCTGTTATGACTTCTCCTCTGCATGTTGTAGTGTTTAGATGGTTCTGTTATGACTTCTCCTCTGCATGCTGTAGTGCAGGGGTACTCAGCTATGCGCGCGCGCAGTGTGGCCTGCCAGGGCGTATAACTCCCGGCCTGATTTGGAGTTCCACTCCGGGCCTGCACTCTGCACCCCATTATTGGTTGGGTGGAAGGCGATCTGATTTGTATAAGCTTGGCTTGACCATACTAAACGGGCATAGAGCCCCGCTCTCCGATGGATGCCGCGCATGGGACCGGACCTCGGTCTTATTCAAAAATCACACACGTGTGAACTGAGTGGTGCAATTCCCCCCCCCCCCCTCTCTCTCTCTCTCTCTCTCTCTCTCTCTCTCTCTCTCTCTCTCTCTCTCTCTCTCTCTCTCTCACTCTCTCTCATTAGAGTCACTACCCCTCTCACTGTTTCTGGCGCCCCCTACTGCTATTATTAAGTCACATACTCATGCTCATTGCTCACACAGACAGACAGACACACACACAAACAAACAAACAGGTACGAGGCCATTGCAAGCTGGTTGTAGGAGTGGTTTGCACCACTCAAAAAAATATTTGTGGACCTTCATCATTTCTAGTTGAGGACCCCTGCTGTAGTGTTTAGATGGTTCTGTTATGACTGCATGCTGTAGTGTTTAGATGGTTCTGTTATGACTGCATGCTGTAGTGTTTAGATGGTTCTGTTATGACTGCATGCTGTAGTGTTTAGATGGTTCTGTTATGACTGCATGCTGTAGTATTTAGATGGTTCTGTTATGACTTCTCCTCTGCATGCTGTAGTATTTAGATGGTTCTGTTATGACTTCTCCTCTGCATGCTGTAGTGTTTAGATGGTTCTGTTATGACTTCTCCTCTGCATGCTGTAGTGTTTAGATGGTTCTGTTATGACTTCTCCTCTGCATGTTGTAGTGTTTAGATGGTTCTGTTATGACTTCTCCTCTGCATGCTGTAGTGTTTAGATGGTTCTGTTATGACTTCTCCTCTGCATGTTGTAGTGTTTAGATGGTTCTGTTATGACTTCTCCTCTGCATGCTGTAGTATTTAGATGGTTCTGTTATGACTTCTCCTCTGCATGCTGTAGTGTTTAGATGGTTCTGTTATGACTTCTCCTCTGCATGCTGTAGTGTTTAGATGGTTCTGTTATGACTTCTCCTCTGCATGTTGTAGTATTTAGATGGTTCTGTTATGACTTCTCCTCTGCATGCTGTAGTGTTTAGATGGTTCTGTTATGACTTCTCCTCTGCATGCTGTAGTGTTTAGATGGTTCTGTTATGACTTCTCCTCTGCATGTTGTAGTGTTTAGATGGTTCTGTTATGACTTCTCCTCTGCATGCTGTAGTGTTTAGATGGTTCTGTTACATCATCATTATCATCACCTAATCATAGCAACACGAGTTAGACCTTAATAAATTAGAGTTAGATTAATGGAGGTTACACGTAGAACATACCTGTATGTATATGCAAGCTATACCGATTACCCTTCACCCTTCTCCTTCTTCTTAAGATGATAAGAGCGCCCCTCACTTCACACAGGTGTGATTTTTTCCTCCTCTCAAAAGTGGAGGGGACGTCCCCCCCCCCCCCTCCTCAGAAACTGAGGGTGTCTGTCGTGCCCCCCCCCCCCCCCCCCCCCCATGCCTCAGGCCTTAACGGAATCTAGATAATGATTTAATCTCCCTGCTTTCATTGAAAATAAGGAGAGTTAAAAAACCAATCAAAAGGTTTTCCTTGGGGTGGTGCTGGGCGTTCAGAAGTGTCCAGACGTATCGGTGTAGGGTATAGGTAGACATCTCTGATCGTCTGGCAACAACACAGACTATACCCAGGTGGGTACTAGAATGAAACGGCAGGTGTGTGTTTACCACTGATGACATGTCTCTGGCCCAGGGGTGATGAAATACTGCCTGCCTCAACAGGTGCACTGTTGGTGTTGGAAAGATAAATAATGATCAGGTCCGGCGAGACAATCGAGTCTACTGTATCTATCCCGGACCTTTCAAAACATGTTAGCATTAATTAACCCATTCTGACCTGAGATCAAATTCATACCAGGTTTCCACTGGACAACACACTGGTCTGATTAACCCATTCTGACCTGAGATCAGATTCTAAAAATGTCAGTCGTTCTTCGATTTTTCAAAAATTAGCAGACCTACAAGCTCGTATCGCGCCACTCGGTGGCGCGATACGAGCTTGTAGATCTGCTATTTTTCAATGGCTAAAGCATAGCATGATGCTAACACCAAAATGGGTGCCCGTTCAGAATGGGTTAATTAGCGTCAGCGAGTACACATGGGTTTACTACTGATGGCCATGTTTACTACTGATGCTCTATATTTTATTCGGTGTCATAAGCTCATAAATATATTCACCATAGTTATAACAAAATACAGCAAATGTACGGACGGACGGACACTCCCTATAGAGGTCAGGGAGAAATCATTTACATGGGCCTTTATAGCACCACGAGGAGGCCTGTTTTTACATGGGCCTTTATAGCACCACGAGGAGGCCTGTTTTTACATGGGCCTTTATAGCACCACGAGGAGGCCTGTTTTTACATGGGCCTTTATAGCACCACGAGGAGGCCTGTTTTTACATGGGCCTTTATAGCACCACGAGGAGGCCTGTTTTTACATGGGCCTTTATAGCACCACGAGGAGGCCTGTTTTTACATGGGCCTTTATAGCACCACGAGGAGGCCTGTTTTTACATGGGCCTTTATAGCACCACGAGGAGGCCTGTTTTTACATGGGCCTTTATAGCACCACGAGGAGGCCTGTTTTTACATGGGCCTTTATAGCACCACGAGGAGGCCTGTTTTTACATGGGCCTTTATAGCACCACGAGGAGGCCTGTTTTTACATGGGCCTTTATAGCACCACGAGGAGGCCTGTTTTCGCCATCTTTGACACAATAAGGAACAATAAGGAACAGTGTATATTTGTATTTGTATATAAACCATTATACTAAACCATACTTTCCCCCTCCTCACGCCTCGTGACATCACGCCTCGTGACATCACACCTCGTGACATCACGCCTCGTGACATCACGCCACGTGACATCACACCTTGTGACATCACACCTTGTGACATCACACCTTGTGACATCACGCCTCGTGACATCACGCCTCGTGACATCACGCCTCGTGACATCACACCTCGTGACATCACGCCTCGTGACATCACACCTCGTGACATCACGCCTCGTGACATCACACCTCGTGACATCACACCTCGTGACATCACGCCTCGTGACATCACGCCTCGTGACATCACGCCTCGTGACATCACACCTCGTGACATCACACCTCGTGACATCACACCTCGGGGCAGCGGTGGCTCAGGGGTAGAGTGCCTGGATGGTAACCGTAAGGTTGCCAGTTCGAACCCGGGCTCCCCCAGAGTTAAGGTCATTACACACTGGCGAATTGGCGACACGATATATTCGTGCGAATAATTCGCATTTAAAAAAAAGACAATTGAAGTCCATGCAAGCTTCCACATCAGTGGCGGATGTGCGAAAATGCGACCGTTTTCGCTTTTATTTGTTCGCTCTGGTGTCGTATTTTGCAGAGATTCGCAGGCGAACTGCAACATGCAATATTTCGCATTTTCAGATCGCTTATTCGCATCGCGTCGCTAATTCGCCAGTGTGTAATGACCTTTACTGTCGAAGTGTCCTTGAGCAAGACACTGAACCCCTAATTGCTCCCGATGTGCTAGTTGGTGCCTTGCATGGTTTCCGCTGCCATCGGTGTGTGAATGTGTGTGTGAATGGGTGAATGTAATGCACAATCTCTGTAAAGGTGTGTGAATGTGTGTGTGAATGGGTGAATGTAATGCACAATCTATGTAAAGGTGTGTGAATGGGTGAATGTAATGCACAATCTATGTAAAGGTGTGTGAATGTGTGTGTGAATGGGTGAATGTAATGCACAATCTATGTAAAGGTGTGTGAATGGGTGAATGTAATGCACAGTCTATGTAAAGGTGTGTGAATGGGTGAATGTAATGGACAATCTATGTAAAGGTGTGTGAATGGGTGAATGTAATGCACCATCTATGTAAAGGTGTTTTAATGTGTGTGTGAATGGGTGAATGTAATGCACAATCTATGTAAAGGTGTGTGAATGGGTGAATGTAATGCACAATCTATGTAAAGATGTGTGAATGGGTGAATGTAATGCACCATCTATGTAAAGGTTTGTGAATGGGTGAATGTAATGCACAATCTATGTAAAGGTGTGTGAATGGGTGAATGTAATGCACAATATATGTAAAGGTGTGTGAATGGGTGAATGTAATGCACAATCTATGTAAAGGTGTGTGAATGTGTGTGTGAATGGGTGAATGTAATGCACAATCTATGTAAAGGTGTGTGAATGTGTGTGTGAATGGGTGAATGTAATGCACAATCTATGTAAAGGTGTGTGAATGGGTGAATGTAATGCACAATCTATGTAAAGGTGTGTGAATGGGTGAATGTAATGCACAATCTATGTAAAGGTGTGTGAATGGGTGAATGTAATGCACAGTCTATGTAAAGGTGTGTGAATGGGTGAATGTAATGCACAGTCTATGTAAAGGTGTGTGAATGGGTGAATGTAATGGACAATCTATGTAAAGGTGTGTGAATGGGTGAATGTAATGCACCATCTATGTAAAGGTGTTTTAATGTGTGTGTGAATGGGTGAATGTAATGCACAATCTATGTAAAGGTGTGTGAATGGGTGAATGTAATGCACAATCTATGTAAAGATGTGTGAATGGGTGAATGTAATGCACAATCTATGTAAAGGTGTGTGAATGGGTGAATGTAATGCACAATCTATGTAAAGGTGTGTGAATGGGTGAATGTAATGCACAATCTATGTAAAGGTGTGTGAATGGGTGAATGTAATGCACAATCTATGTAAAGGTGTGTGAATGTGTGTGTGAATGGGTGAATGTAATGCACCATCTATGTAAAGGTTTGTGAATGGGTGAATGTAATGCACAATCTATGTAAAGGTGTGTGAATGGGTGAATGTAATGCACAATCTATGTAAAGGTGTGTGAATGTGTGTGTGAATGGGTGAATGTAATGCACAATCTATGTAAAGGTGTGTGAATGTGTGTATGAATGGGTGAATGTAATGCACAATCTCTGTAAAGCGCCTTGGATAAAGGCGCTATATAAATGCACCATTTACCATTTACCATTTACACCTCGTGACATCACACGCCACCATATGGCCATCTCCATATATGAAGATCACGACACTGACCTCATCAAACCCTGGATAGCCATACATGGATAATCACCTAGATCTGCATATATAGAGCCGGCCAGCAACTCTACATCTGACCTCAAACCCTTAGATCTCCATATATGGAGCTGACCTGTTCTGACATTCCATATGTTGATCCTACCCCTCTCATCCTTCCTCTTCGATGTCTCCCTTTTGACTGATACCTGTCCATTTAAAATCTATAGACGGGCCTGTTGACTGATACCTGTCCATTTAAACTCTATAGACGGGCCTGTTGACTGATACCTGTCCATTTAAACTCTAGACGGGCCTGTTGACTGATACCTGTCCATTTAAACTCTAGACGGGCCTGTTGACTGATACCTGTCCATTTAAACTCTAGACGGGCCTGTTGACTGATACCTGTCCATTTAAACTCTAGACGGGCCTGTTGACTGATACCTGTCCATTTAAACTCTAGACGGGCCTGTTGACTGATACCTGTCCATTTAAACTCTAGACGGGCCTGTTGACTGATACCTGTCCATTTAAACTCTAGACGGGCCTGTTGACTGATACCTGTCCATTTAAACTCTAGACGGGCCTGTTGACTGATACCTGTCCATTTAAACTCTAGACGGGCCTGTTGACTGATACCTGTCTATCGTGGCCTTTCTTAACAAACAAATAAAGCCACTGTTTTGTCGGGGTGGTGTTGCAGTCTATTGTTGCTGTATAACTCGCGTCGCCTCTCCTCTTGATTCAAATACTCGCGGAGATCGGATTGTTTTGTCAGAACAAATCATATTTATTTCTCCGTCACATAACATAAACTTGTATTCAAATAAAACAATAAAGAGCCTGTGAGCGCGGTCAACAAACTGTGAGCTTCCCCGTCTATATGCCACATTCTCTCCCAGCAGGGAGTCCATTCTATCTCCCAGCAGGGAGTCACCTGTCTGTCATCAGGTGCCTAGCACCTAGATATCCTTTCTCAAAAGGGGAGGGGAAACCTCCATTCAGTCCATCAAATTCATAACGTTTATAATAATTTAAATGACCACAAAATAAATACATATCATAAAGCAGGCAATAATAATCAGAATAAATATAAATCATCATAAATAGAAAATGGCTCTAACACTGTCCATTTAAACTCTATAGACGGGCCTGTTGACTGATACCTGTCCATTTAAACTCTATAGACGGGCCTGCCCCAAAGTTATTAGTGCGTGCAGCCACGCCCCGGCAGCCGGCGAAAAGCTCTCAACAAGCCCGAGAATGAAGGCCCGCCCGGCCCTACCTGAGCCCTCATCAAACCCTGTACACTCAAGACAATGCTGCCACCCTTGGATCTCCATATATGGAGCTGACCTGTTTTGACATTCCATATGTTGATCTGACCTCATCAAACCCTGTACACTCAAGAAACGCTCCATATGGACAGTACAGAATTCATTCCATATGTTGACCAAAATAGCAGCACTCTACTCCCATATGTATTTAAACATGTTCAAACAGAAGTTATCATTTATAACCATCAGAATTTAAACTCTTACAACTGTGCTCACAGGAAAACTCAAAGATTAAAGAAAAACAAATCTAATGTCTTCCGAAAATGTATTGTATTAATTGTTTTCTACGTCATTTGATCAATTAAAGGTCAAATATAGTCTACCTGATACGGAAATTGAATGGTGGAAAAGTATACAGTTAAGACATTGTATTAAAACAGTGGTTTAAACAGAGCCAGAATATCTGACAGGGATTCACAAATTATTTCACAAGGTGTGGAAATATAATGGTGGGGCTACAATGTTTTATGACTACATGAGGGAAAGGCTTGAGGGTCTTAAACTATGCTGGGAGCAGGGGTTAGTTATTACAGATAACACATGGCAAGACAATATTGCATCATAGCATACTTCCTCACAAGAAGCAGTTATTTACCTATAAGCTAATACATAGATGTTATTGTGCTACATGTTAGCCTGGCTAATAAGCCAGACTAATCACGGTCTGGTTTATTAGCCAGGCTAGCTACACGTAAGGTGGCTAAACATAAATTGAAGAACACTGACCTCTGCTGGTGTTGGCGAGAAGCAACCTGGTACATTTAGCCTATTATATACTATTCCCTGTGTGTCCCTTCTTGGATGAAATTATCCTCTCTTTGAGAGGTGATATAGCCACTCCTATTCGCAGCTATGTATGTATGGTCATGAACTGGCTCACATCATTACAACAAGGTAGACGACACACAAGATTAAACTTAACATTATTTTATTTATAACAACAACAAAAAAAGGCATGAACGGTGCAAAAGGTATGAGGTGTGAGTGGTCAGTGACATCAGTAGTGTAAAGTGTTTATGGCTGTGTGAACATGGACTGTATGTGTGAGTGCAGAAAGCAACTGAACTGAAACTACTACAAACAAAACCAAACAGGCAGTGTGACCTGTGCAGGAGAGAGAGAGAGAGAGAATGGCCTCAGCCAGCCTGCTTTTATACCCAAGGGGATAATTGGGACCAGGTGTGTCAATCCCCAAGACACACCTCAGCAGGCTGGCCCTCTCCTCCTACACAGGGACAGAGGACAACAATTCAGTATTTAAGTCCGACGTCATTTTGTAGTGCTACGTTACGTCCGGGTCCAAGTGGCACCAGCTCCCGTCCGCATCCCATTGTAAATAGAATATCTAAACGCGTGAATCTTTTTAAATTGACGTTATTTTTCAGAAAGGAAGCCATAGAGGGTTAAAATGGGTCTTAATGCTTCCAACTCGAGTAGATATTAATGTTTTGTACAAGTGTCCATGACAACAAAAATATATGATGTGGAGACAATAAAGACTATTATTATCATTATTATTGAAGGGGGCAACAGTCCATTTGCTCGGTAAAATATTTCGGGGGATATTTACAATGTGTACAGGCTTGAGTATGTTGAATCTAGTTTGCATTAATGAGGATTTAGTTGACACAATCAAATAAAATGGCGATAGTATTCCATGTGGGGCAGACGGCCTGTCACAGCCAGATTTTGGAGAGCAGCGCAGCTTTGTTGTTGCGAGGAAAGCGCTAAAATGTGACTTTCGTGGTTGTTTTCGTCTCCGATTTAGTCCGACAGAGCGTCACAGTATAACTCTATGGGGACACAAAAGCGACACAAAAGTAGGACCCGGAAGTATCTCAGGAGGGGGCGCTCACGTCACAGCTAAAATACTGAATTAGTATCCAACCAAACCAACCCCACACACACCCATGGGACCCATAAATAAAGCCTACTACGTACGTGTTGAAATTCATCATTCTTCTGTTTCTGTTTCTCTTCTACACATTCAGGCTAAATTCAGCTGATTGGAATACCTAAATATGTGTTTTACAGGAGCTCAATCTGCTTATCTCCATTCTGTTGTTTATTGCTACCAACACAATTTACATTTTGCACAAGTAGGCCTGTGGCCCACAGTGAGTGTGACACCCTGCTGTGATGTCAGTGCAGCACAGGCAGCACGTGTTAGTTGAAACCGGCCACGCATGTCGGGAGCGACAGTGTTATCAACCAATGCCTACCGGTATGTATGTCTAACTTTGACTGTGACTGTATAGCACTTCTACATTGCAGTATTGATACTTTTACTTAATGTGAGTACGTTTCCCACGTGGTTGGGGCTTGGGGGACACATGTCTCCTGGTGGGGCGCATATGTTGGTCCGACGTAACTGTCCGAGAGGCATTATTCAGACACATGCGTGGCTGGTTAAGACTTCACCCGGGGCACCCGACATGCGTTGCTGGTTAAGACACAGGTGTGGCCGGTTAAGACTCATTTGTGGCTCCCGACATGCGTTGCAGGTTAAAACTCACCCTTGGCTTCCCTGTGAGGGGACTCTTAGTATATCGGACCAAACACATGCACCCCTCCTGGGTAGGGTATGAATGAGTCTACTGTTATTTTCTTTGCTTGTAGCACATTTTCTTATCGTTGACGTAAACCTAAGAGGCGAAGAAGTCTTTGGAGATAGCCTCCACAAAGTTGGGCGCCGACATGAGGATTCCGATGGTGCAGAGGATGGTGAACAGAGAGAACGCCATCAGACAGAGCCGGTCGATGACGGATGCAGCGAATTTCCACTCGTTGCACACACACTCTTCCTCGTCCTGGTCATGGAAGCGCTTGGCGATGTAGCGCACCTCCTCCAGGATCTTGGCCACTTCTGTCTCCAGACTCCCCACGGCGGAACACTGACCCACGGGGAGCAGGGCCTCCTCCTCACCTGCAGTGGTGGAAAGTAACGAAATAGTTTATGTACGTGCTCAAGTCCTGCACGTTTCTTACCTTAACTGGACGTTATTGTATCCAATTATCCAATTATTGTATCCAATAACGAGTGGTACGGTTGAAAAATGACACGACAACATCCAAAGCACAGAAACGGCTCTGACGGTGCGAGCTGGGTCGTAGACTAAATCTGTGCCAGCTGGGTCGTAGACTAAATCGCTTATTTTGATCGCTCGGACATTATATATGTTTTCTACACATCTGTCTTCCATGATGACCAAAGACGTGCAGATGTGTTTGTTCCAAAGGGGCTTCTGTGACGAGGCAACCACGCCTAAAACGCAGCACTAATTAATATCTGATTAATATCACAAAACCTACATTTAAAGGTATATTCAGTGATTTCACTTAATTCAAATATCACTTATTTTTTTGTTTTGTTGTGATAATCCTCCCTACTATAGAGTGTGCTGGCCATATAAGGAGTTCCTCCCTGTCCCCAGTTAACCCCTGGGGGTCAAAAAACCTTAGGTTTCGTTTTTGACTCTCTATCCTGATTGGACGAAAGGCTGGGTCCCACAGCCAAAAACGAAACCTAAGGTTTTTTTGAGTGAAATCACTGTATATACCTTTAACCATAAGTTATACATTTCGACCATTTGAAAATAGCAGATCTATAAGTTCACAAACAATGCATCACGATGCAACAAATTGTGAGCTCATAGATCTGCTATTTTCAAAAGATTTGTATGAAACGGGACATTCTGCATATTCTGTTACATTCTGTTATTCCGATGCACTTTTACTCAAGTACATTATGAATTCCGTACTTTTAAGTAAGTCTACATTGCAGTATTGATACTTTTACTTAAGTAATTTTTTTCCACCTTTGCTCACCTCCCCGGGCGAGCAGCAGCCGCCCCGCTGCGCTGAGGACTCCTGAGTCCGGGGAGGCGGAGGCGGTGGAGCAGGGCACGCTCTCCAGACTGCGGTAGTCGATGAACAGCATGTTGGTGCCCAAGGTGGAGTGGGGGGACACCGCAGGCGTGCTGCTAGCTGCAACGTTGAGCTCAGGGTTATTATAGTTAACCCATTCTGACCTGAGATCAGATTCATACGAGGTTTCCGCCGGACACACACTGGTCCTGATGAACCCATTCTGACCTGAGATCAGATTCTAAAAATGTCAGTCGTTCTTCGATTTTTCAAAAAATAGCAGACCTACAAGCTCGTATCGCGCCACTCGGTGGCGCGATATGAGCTTGTAGATCTGCTATTTTTAAATAGCTAAAGCATAACATGATGCTGACACCAAAATGGGTGCCCGTTCAGAATGGGTTAAAGGATCTAGTCTACACCATGCATTTTAACCCATTTAGGACTGAGGCCCATTCTAAAAAAAAAAATCATCTTAATCCTAAACGTTTTCTGAAAAACCTATGTTTCTATCTCAGTGATGATGCTCCACCTTTTTCATGTCAATTTATTATATGTGTTTGGCCGCCGACCCCAATCTGGAAATGTGTTGTTCCAGGGATTTTCCAGAGTTAAAAACATTTGCCCATTTCTCTTTCCCTATATATTCAAAGATTTGCGCCACATTTTCACGATTTAATTTTTTTTGCAGATCTACAAGTGCAGTATTTGTTAAAATTACATTTTAACAAATACTGTACACTTTTTTTGAAGAAAACAAATCTTTCTCCTTATATAATAGGTTACCTGATGATCATGTTTTAGGTTGGAAAAAAGTCACAGCACTCGATCTTTAAACTAAACTATCCTAAAATCCCAAAGTCTCCTAACCGTGGTTGAGGTCCATGCTGCTCAAAGTCTCCTAACCATGGTTGAGGTCCATGCTGCTCAAAGTGTCCTAACCGTGGTTGAGGTCCATGCTGCTCAAAGTCTCCTAACCGTGGTTGAGGTCCATGCTGCTCAAAGTGTCCTAACCTTGGTTGAGGTCCATGCTGCTCAAAGTCTCCTAACCGTGGTTGAGGTCCATGCTGCTCAGTGTCCTAACCGTGGTTGAGGTCCATGCTGCTCAAAGTCTCCTAACCGTGGTTGAGGTCCATGCTGCTCAAAGTGTCCTAACCTTGGTTGAGGTCCATGCTGCTCAAAGTCTCCTAACCGTGGTTGAGGTCCATGCTGCTCAAAGTATCCTAACCGTGGTTGAGGTCCATGCTGCTCAAAGTGTCCTAACCTTGGTTGAGGTCCATGCTGCT
Source organism: Protomyctophum parallelum (assembly GCF_964188405.1). Classification (NCBI taxonomy): domain Eukaryota; kingdom Metazoa; phylum Chordata; class Actinopteri; order Myctophiformes; family Myctophidae; genus Protomyctophum; species Protomyctophum parallelum. Next base: position 1,229,443 of record NC_139702.1, on the reverse strand, counting down.
CAAAGTGTCCTAACCTTGGTTGAGGTCCATGCTGCTCAAAGTCTCCTAACCGTGGTTGAGGTCCATGCTGCTCAAAGTGTCCTAACCGTGGTTGAGGTCCATGCTGCTCAAAGTCTCCTAACCGTGGTTGAGGTCCATGCTGCTCAAAGTGTCCTAACCTTGGTTGAGGTCCATGCTGCTCAAAGTGTCCTAACCTTGGTTGAGGTCCATGCTGCTCAAAGTGTCCTAACCTTGGTTGAGGTCCATGCTGCTCAAAGTGTCCTAACCTTGGTTGAGGTCCATGCTGCTCAAAGTGTCCTAACCGTGGTTGAGGTCCATGCTGCTCAAAGTCTCCTAACCGTGGTTGAGGTCCATGCTGCTCAAAGTGTCCTAACTGTGGTTGAGGTCCATGCTGCTCAAAGTCTCCTAACCGTGGTTGAGGTCCATGCTGCTCAAAGTCTCCTAACCGTGGTTGAGGTCCATGCTGCTCAAAGTGTCCTAACCTTGGTTGAGGTCCATGCTGCTCAAAGTCTCCTAACCGTGGTTGAGGTCCATGCTGCTCAAAGTCTCCTAACCTTGGTTGAGGTCCATGCTGCTCAAAGTGTCCTAACCGTGGTTGAGGTCCATGCTGCTCAAAGTCTCCTAACCGTGGTTGAGGTCCATGCTGCTCAAAGTCTCCTAACCGTGGTTGAGGTCCATGCTGCTCAAAGTGTCCTAACCTTGGTTGAGGTCCATGCTGCTCAAAGTGTCCTAACCGTGGTTGAGGTCCATGCTGCTCAAAGTGTCCTAACCGTGGTTGAGGTCCATGCTGCTCAAAGTGTCCTAACCGTGGTTGAGGTCCATGCTGCTCAAAGTCTCCTAACCGTGGTTGAGGTCCATGCTGCTCAAAGTGTCCTAACCTTGGTTGAGGTCCATGCTGCTCAAAGTGTCCTAACCTTGGTTGAGGTCCATGCTGCTCAAAGTGTCCTAACCTTGGTTGAGGTCCATGCTGCTCAAAGTCTCCTAACCTTGGTTGAGGTCCATGCTGCTCAAAGTGTCCTAACCGTGGTTGAGGTCCATGCTGCTCAAAGTGTCCTAACCTTGGTTGAGGTCCATGCTGCTCAAAGTGTCCTAACCTTGGTTGAGGTCCATGCTGCTCAAAGTGTCCTAACCGTGGTTGAGGTCCATGCTGCTCAAAGTCTCCTAACCGTGGTTGAGGTCCATGCTGCTCAAAGTGTCCTAACCGTGGTTGAGGTCCATGCTGCTCAAAGTCTCCTAACCGTGGTTGAGGTCCATGCTGCTCAAAGTCTCCTAACCGTGGTTGAGGTCCATGCTGCTCAAAGTGTCCTAACCTTGGTTGAGGTCCATGCTGCTCAAAGTCTCCTAACCGTGGTTGAGGTCCATGCTGCTCAAAGTCTCCTAACCTTGGTTGAGGTCCATGCTGCTCAAAGTGTCCTAACCGTGGTTGAGGTCCATGCTGCTCAAAGTCTCCTAACCGTGGTTGAGGTCCATGCTGCTCAAAGTCTCCTAACCGTGGTTGAGGTCCATGCTGCTCAAAGTGTCCTAACCTTGGTTGAGGTCCATGCTGCTCAAAGTGTCCTAACCGTGGTTGAGGTCCATGCTGCTCAAAGTGTCCTAACCGTGGTTGAGGTCCATGCTGCTCAAAGTGTCCTAACCGTGGTTGAGGTCCATGCTGCTCAAAGTCTCCTAACCGTGGTTGAGGTCCATGCTGCTCAAAGTGTCCTAACCTTGGTTGAGGTCCATGCTGCTCAAAGTGTCCTAACCTTGGTTGAGGTCCATGCTGCTCAAAGTGTCCTAACCTTGGTTGAGGTCCATGCTGCTCAAAGTCTCCTAACCTTGGTTGAGGTCCATGCTGCTCAAAGTGTCCTAACCGTGGTTGAGGTCCATGCTGCTCAAAGTGTCCTAACCTTGGTTGAGGTCCATGCTGCTCAAAGTGTCCTAACCGTGGTTGAGGTCCATGCTGCTCAAAGTCTCCTAACCGTGGTTGAGGTCCATGCTGCTCAAAGTGTCCTAACCGTGGTTGAGGTCCATGCTGCTCAAAGTCTCCTAACCTTGGTTGAGGTCCATGCTGCTCAAAGTCTCCTAACCGTGGTTGAGGTCCATGCTGCTCAAAGTCTCCTAACCGTGGTTGAGGTCCATGCTGCTCAAAGTGTCCTAACCGTGGTTGAGGTCCATGCTGCTCAAAGTCTCCTAACCTTGGTTGAGGTCCATGCTGCTCAAAGTGTCCTAACCTTGGTTGAGGTCCATGCTGCTCAAAGTGTCCTAACCGTGGTTGAGGTCCATGCTGCTCAAAGTGTCCTAACCGTGGTTGAGGTCCATGCTGCTCAAAGTATCCTAACCTTGGTTGAGGTCCATGCTGCTCAAAGTGTCCTAACCTTGGTTGAGGTCCATGCTGCTCAAAGTGTCCTAACCGTGGTTGAGGTCCATGCTGCTCAAAGTGTCCTAACCGTGGTTGAGGTCCATGCTGCTCAAAGTGTCCTAACCTTGGTTGAGGTCCATGCTGCTCAAAGTCTCCTAACCTTGGTTGAGGTCCATGCTGCTCAAAGTCTCCTAACCGTGGTTGAGGTCCATGCTGCTCAAAGTCTCCTAACCGTGGTTGAGGTCCATGCTGCTCAAAGTCTCCTAACCTTGGTTGAGGTCCATGCTGCTCAAAGTGTCCTAACCTTGGTTGAGGTCCATGCTGCTCAAAGTCTCCTAACCGTGGTTGAGGTCCATGCTGCTCAAAGTGTCCTAACCTTGGTTGAGGTCCATGCTGCTCAAAGTGTCCTAACCGTGGTTGAGGTCCATGCTGCTCAAAGTGTCCTAACCTTGGTTGAGGTCCATGCTGCTCAAAGTGTCCTAACCGTGGTTGAGGTCCATGCTGCTCAAAGTCTCCTAACCGTGGTTGAGGTCCATGCTGCTCAAAGTGTCCTAACCGTGGTTGAGGTCCATGCTGCTCAAAGTCTCCTAACCGTGGTTGAGGTCCATGCTGCTCAAAGTGTCCTAACCGTGGTTGAGGTCCATGCTGCTCAAAGTATCCTAACCTTGGTTGAGGTCCATGCTGCTCAAAGTCTCCTAACCGTGGTTGAGGTCCATGCTGCTCAAAGTCTCCTAACCGTGGTTGAGGTCCATGCTGCTCAAAGTGTCCTAACCTTGGTTGAGGTCCATGCTGCTCAAAGTGTCCTAACCGTGGTTGAGGTCCATGCTGCTCAAAGTGTCCTAACCTTGGTTGAGGTCCATGCTGCTCAAAGTGTCCTAACCTTGGTTGAGGTCCATGCTGCTCAAAGTGTCCTAACCTTGGTTGAGGTCCATGCTGCTCAAAGTCTCCTAACCTTGGTTGAGGTCCATGCTGCTCAAAGTCTCCTAACCGTGGTTGAGGTCCATGCTGCTCAAAGTGTCCTAACCGTGGTTGAGGTCCATGCTGCTCAAAGTGTCCTAACCGTGGTTGAGGTCCATGCTGCTCAAAGTGTCCTAACCGTGGTTGAGGTCCATGCTGCTCAAAGTGTCCTAACCTTGGTTGAGGTCCATGCTGCTCAAAGTGTCCTAACCTTGGTTGAGGTCCATGCTGCTCAGACTGCTGTGTGAACACACCCGGACCCGGGCCTCTCCGGGGCGCTTCATCCGTAGGAACCAGGCGCACCAGTTGAGAAGAATGACCCGAGTCTATTGAGACAATAACAGAACATTTCCTTTGACTAAAATAATAATAATAATAATAAAAGTTTATTTGTATAGCACCTTTCATGACATGAAATGCAGCTCAAAGTGCTTTACAGAACAATGGAGAATAAAAGAAAAGCAAGGCAACGACAAAAAACAAGCAGTAATGCAATACAGTGAGGACATGAATAACAAAAAAAATAAAAAATAAAAGATCAATTAAAAGCAATGTTGTAGAAGTGGGTCTTGAGCTGAGCTTTAAAAATGTCTACAGAGGCTGCCTGACGAAGGTACAGTGGGAGCTTGTTCCATGCCGACGGCCCGTAGAAGCAAAAAGCTGCTTCCCCGTATTTTTTAGTTGCCATTTTTTTAGGCAAAGCGAGCAGGCCAGCAGTGGAATACCTTAGGGGGGCGGTTTGGGACATATTTAGGCAGGCAGTCATGTAGGTAGGAAGGTGCGAGACCATTGAGAGCTTTATAGACAAGTAAAATATCTTTTAAATCAATCCTAAAAACAACCGGAAGCCAGTGCAGTGATGCCAAAACTGGAGTAATATGTTCTCTCATCTTAGTTCTAGTTAAAACTCTGGCTGCTGCATTTTGGACAAGTTGTATGACGCAAAAACTTTAGTTGACTACCTTTTTTTTTACCTTTTTTCACTGACGAAAAATAAATGACCTTAAGCGATGATGACCAAAACTAAGACTAAATATATTGACAATTTTGTCTACAAATTAAAACTAGACTAAAGGGAGGGACTAGTGGAGAAGTAAGTCATTTTATGTTTAGTTGTGACCGGGTGCACTGAAAATAGCAGATCTACAAGCTCACAACGTGTTACGCTGTGGCGCGTTGTGACCATGTAGATCTGCTATTTTCAGCATGTAAGTTTAGTCAACTATTACGATGGCATCAAGTCGACTAAAATCATACAATATTATTATTTAGTCAACTAAAAGACTAAAACAAACATTTCAGATGACAAAAACATGACTAAAAGTACATTTTTACATTTTTACTCCAAAACTATATGATTAAAACTAAATTTGCGAAGCATTTTTTAATACATTGGTTCAATATGTCTTATAACCAACACACAGACATAAAGTACATATGTATAGCATAGTAGTATAGATGTATAGTTTATATGTATAGCTTCATTATATAGATATTACACTGTTACTTTCTTAGCTTCAACTGACTGAGAGAAAACGCTAATGTTACTGCTGCTGAATTAGTTAGATTTTCGCTAGAAGCAGACTGTATCATATATGAGTGACTGACTGTTGCAAACGATACAGAGACACCTCCCTGACAATAACGCCGAGACAGCTTGTTTATTTTTGGACCACAACGCTTATAGTAGACGATATTAAGATCACCACATGTTATTCTCCATAGAGAAATTACTTCCGCGAACCAGGGGGATCGAAGGGATGAGAGAGTTACGTCAGGACTTCGGTGTTCTATAGCATTCATTTATGTGAAGAAAAAACGAATACAAAACTGGACAGTGACAGAAAAAAAACATAATCTTTGAAGTATAATTTGATTGATATACTGGAGGCTACTACTAGAAATGGATTTATCAAAGGCAACATGCCTATATGGTGTATTACATTTGAATGCACTTACTCCAGTTCTTGGCCATTAAACTATTGAAATTGTGCTAATCTGAGATGGAATGACACTCACCCACTTTGGCATCTTTCCTCCATCTGGGTCATGGTGATGGAATGACACTCACCCACTTTGGCATCTTTCCTCCATCTGGGTCATGGTGGTGGAATGACACTCACCCACTTTGGCATCTTGCCTCCATCTGGGTCATGGTGATGGATAGGATGGAATGACACTCACCCACTTTGGCATCTTGCCTCCATCTGGGTCATGGTGGTGGATAGGATGGAATGACACTCACCCACTTTGGCATCTTTCCTCCATCTGGGTCATGGTGGTGGATAGGATGGAATGACACTCACCCACTTTGGCATCTTTCCTCCATCTGGGTCATGGTGGTGGAATGACACTCACCCACTTTGGCATCTTTCCTCCATCTGGGTCATGGTGGTGGAATGACACTCACCCACTTGGGCATCTTTCCTCCATCTGGGTCATGGTGGTGGATAGGATGGAATGACACTCACCCACTTTGGCATCTTCCCTCCATCTGGGTCATGGTGGTGGAATTGCAGGACCAGGACAGTTGCTATCACTGAAAGACCAACGATGACCATCGTGGTGGCAAAGTATTCAGCTGAAAGAGAACATGATAACAACACACAGGGAAAACTACATTTGTTACCATTATGAGCTATTTGAGTGATGCGTTTACCCGTGTATATAATTGCGAGCACTAACTATGAGACCCTGCAGATCATGTCTGTCTGTCTGTGTGTCTGTGTGTGTCTGTCACGCTGTTACACCACCCGCCCGCCACCAGAGGGCGCAGCTGTAGCACACAAAACACACACACGCACGCACTCACACACACACACACACACACACACACACACACACACACACACACACACGCACACACATTAACTTAAAAAAAACTTAACTTAAAAAATAACTTAACTTAAAATGAAAAATAAAAAACTTAACTTAAAAATTAAATCTTAAAAAAACACAAAAAAACGTAACTTAAAAAAACTTAAAAAACACTTAACTTAAAAATTTAAACTTAAACACAAAAAACTTAACTTAAAAAAACTTTTAAAACACTTAACTTAAAAAAACTTAACTTAAAAATAAAATCTTAAAAAACACAAAAAAGAGAACTTTAAAAAGAAAACCTTAAAAAGTATGTAATTTATTCTAATTGTTGTTATTGCCATTTACGAGCTGCGTTCGCTTCCCGCGTTTGCGCTTCTTACTTGTATATATACAGTGCAGGTATAGCCTACACAACAGGCCCTCTGGTCTAGAGTGAGTATGTGGAAATGCAGTGACCCTATCTCACTCTCTCCACCACCCCTAGTCTAGCCCATGAAATACATGTTATAGTTCAGAACTTCAGATCACAGCGATAGTCGCGTTTCTAATGAGTTTAACACCCGGTCCAGAGGTACGTCTCATCACTGACCAAGCACTTGGACTCCTCTTGCAGGGCTAGGCAACCTTATGTACGGGTGCCAAGAACCTTATGTACGGGTGCCAAGAACCTTATGTACGGGTGCCAAGAACCTTATGTACGGGTGCCAAGAACCTTATGTACGGGTGCCAAGAACCTTATGTACGGGTGCCAAGAACCTTATGTACGGGTGCCAAGAACCTTATGTACGGGTGCCAAGAACCTTATGTACGGGTGTACCAACAACCTTATGTACGGGTGCCAAGAACCTTATGTACGGGTGCCAAGAACCTTATGTACGGGTGCCAAGAACCTTATGTACGGGTGCCAAGAACCTTATGTACGGGTGCCAAGAACCTTATGTACGGGTGCCAAGAACCTTATGTACGGGTGTACCAACAACCTTATGTACGGGTGCCAAGAACCTTATGTACGGGTGCCAAGAACCTTATGTACGGGTGCCAAGAACCTTATGTACGGGTGCCAAGAACCTTATGTACGGGTGTACCAACAACCTTATGTACGGGTGCCAAGAACCTTATGTACGGGTGCCAAGAACCTTATGTACGGGTGCCAAGAACCTTATGTACGGGTGCCAAGAACCTTATGTACGGGTGCCAAGAACCTTATGTACGGGTGCCAAGAACCTTATGTACGGGTGCCAAGAACCTTATGTACGGGTGCCAAGTGCCAACATTGGCACAGGGAAGGGTAATCACTGACACACTGGAAGTGTGAGGTTTTAAATTAAGTCCCCACGCATCTATATGTAAATTACATCCTGCACATAATTCTACATTCATTCAAACTCCTAGGGAAGGAGTATGGGAGATAGGTGGGTTAAATAAAAATGTTACTTTTCAGGATAACAAATTAAGAATTGCATAAAATATGAAAAAAAAAAATCTGAATTGCAATTTAAAAAAAAGCTAAACTATCAGACCTATAAGCCCAAAATGGCAATGCAATGTGGCCCTGGAGTGAGTGTGGAAATATAGAGGCCCTCTGGAGTGAGTGTGGAACTATAGAGGCCCTCTGGAGTGAGTGTGGAAATATATTGGCCCTCTGGAGTGAGTGTGGAAATATATTGGCCCTCTGGAGTGAGTGTGGAAATATATTGGCCCTCTGGAGTGAGTGTGGAAATATATTGGCCCTCTGGAGTGAGTGTGGAAATATATTGGCCCTCTGGAGTGAGTGTGGAAATATAGTGGCCCTCTGGAGTGAGTGTGGAAATATATTGGCCCTCTGGAGTGAGTGTGGAAATATATTGGCCCTCTGGAGTGAGTGTGGAAATATATTGGCCCTCTGGAGTGAGTGTGGAAATATAGTGGCCCTCTGGAGTGAGTGTGGAAATATATTGGCCCTCTGGAGTGAGTGTGGAAATATAATGGCCCTCTGGAGTGAGTGTGGAAATATAATGGCCCTCTGGAGTGAGTGTGGAAATATATTGGCCCTCTGGAGTGAGTGTGGAAATATAGTGGCCCTCTGGAGTGAGTGTGGAAATATAATGGCCCTCTGGAGTGAGTGTGGAAATATATTGGCCCTCTGGAGTGAGTGTGGAAATATAATGGCCCTCTGGAGTGAGTGTGGAAATATATTGGCCCTCTGGAGTGAGTGTGGAAATATATTGGCCCTCTGGAGTGAGTGTGGAAATATAGTGGCCCTCTGGAGTGAGTGTGGAAATATAATGGCCCTCTGGAGTGAGTGTGGAAATATATTGGCCCTCTGGAGTGAGTGTGGAAATATAATGGCCCTCTGGAGTGAGTGTGGAAATATAGTGGCCCTCTGGAGTGAGTGTGGAAATATAGAGGCCCTCTGGAGTGAGTGTGGAACTATAGAGGCCCTCTGGAGTTAGTGTGGAAATATAATGGCCCTCTGGAGTGAGTGTGGAAATATATTGGCCCTCTGGAGTGAGTGTGGAAATATATTGGCCCTCTGGAGTGAGTGTGGAAATATATTGGCCCTCTGGAGTGAGTGTGGAAATATAGTGGCCTCTCTGGAGTGAGTGTGGAAATATATTGGCCCTCTGGAGTGAGTGTGGAAATATAGTGGCCCTCTGGAGTGAGTGTGGAAATATATTGGCCCTCTGGAGTGAGTGTGGAACTATAGAGGCCCTCTGGAGTGAGTGTGGAAATATATTATCGTCATGATCTTACCTATTAGAGGAACAGAGTCTGAGGTGGCGGGCATCATGATCTTACCTATTAGAGGAACAGAGTCTGAGGTGGCGGGCATAATGATCTTACCTATTAGAGGAACAGAGTCTGAGGTGGCGGGCATCATGATCTTACCTATCAGAGGAACAGAGTCTGAGGTGGCGGGCATAATGATCTTACCTATTAGAGGAACAGAGTCTGAGGTGGCATAATGATCTTACCTATTAGAGGAACAGAGTCTGAGGTGGCATAATGATCTTACCTATTAGAGGAACAGAGTCTGAGGTGGCGGGCATAATCTCTGCAACCAGCAGCATGAAGACAGTCAAGGACAGTAGGACAGTTATACCTAGGGGAGAAAACACATCATACTGTAATACCTACTGTATAGGCCAGTGTTTCTCAAACATCTGTCTCAGGTCATCCCTGTAAATAACCTTTTCATGGCACACGGCACAACTGAATTACATTGTTACTTTATAGCAGCTTTTGTCATATTAACGGTACGTGATTATGTAAATCTTTCCTCCAAAGATACAAATATGTGTCACATGGAAAACTCGAGAGAATATCAGTTTCCATTAGGACAGATTGAAAATACATTGGGAAACATTCACTTCCTTCTACAAGCAAACCTGGATGCTCTTTTCACAATATATGCAATCTGCAGTCTGTCAATCAATGAGTTTATCAAATAGGATATTCTCAAGCATGTGTGACAAGTTCTAACTATGGTTTGATATAATGTAAGCTGCTATATGTAGCCTACATGATATCAAATAAATGGTGCATATACAGTATATAGCGCCAAGGCACCCATACACACACACACACACACACACACACACATTCACACTCCGATGGCAGAGGGAACCATGCAAGGCACCAACCTGCACATCAGGAGCAATTAGAGTCTTAAGGACACTTCGACACTAACTCTGGGGAGCCCGGGATCCAACTGGGAACCTTCCGGTCCCCGCTTTAACTCCTGAGCCACTGCCGGCCCCAAATGTATCAAAGTATAGATCTTTCAGACACTTTCAGTATAGCCATAATAACACAGGCTATACAAAGTTAGAGACGTTATTGAACACAAGGTATGACACAAGTCCAATGAAGCAGCATGGTAAAATAAAACATTTTGTTCCATGAATAATTATGTAACATTCTGTATGTCACAATCCGTGGTACCTAGTGGTCCTTGTTCCTAGTTTTGGTTAATGTTTTCTGTTCTTGTGTACTTTTATTATGTAGTGATGCCCTAGTGTTTCCAGTTCTGCCTAGTCACCTCCCTGTGATTATTAGTTTTCTCCACCTGTGTCCTGTTGGTCTCCCAGCCAATCCCTGTGTTCATTGTTAGTCTCCCAGCCAATCCCTGTGTTCATTGTTAGTCTTGTTCACCTGTGCCCTGTTATCCCTGTGTGTATTTATACTCTCCTGTCTCTTCAGTTCCTTGTGGGATTTTTGTTTAAACTGTCATAGTAAGTGTTCTGTTCCAGTCAGTTAAATAAACTGTTTGCATTTGAGCTCTTCGGCCTCTCTGTCCTGCATTTGGGTCCTACCCCCTTGGCTCACCGTGACACTATAATTGCATAAGAACACTGTGTTGCTCCAGCTCACCCAGTGAGATCTTCTCTCCAGAGTCGGCAGGCAGCAGGAACACCAGCAGGGCCAGGGTGGAGATGAGCACACAGGGCAGCAGAAGGTTCAGGCCGTAGTACAGAGTCCTCCTTCACATCACAGCAGGGACGAGAAGTAAAGAAATAAGGAAGAAAAAAATACAACCTACAAAACTAACAAATTAACTGAAATTAGAGGCAAAATGCTCGTTACCAACAGTATCTGCATGTTTATAGGCCTACTTACTCTGACCTCTGACCTGCACCCAAAGTATGAAAAAACTACTAAAAACTAAACTAAGCATTGTCACAAAAACATTTAACTAATTAAAACTAGCAAACCTGCTCTAAAACTGAATTAGAAAAAAAGGCTAAACTAAACTATTATAGCCTTGTTGTAGAGGTGGCGTACAACATGGACTTCTACACAGAGGATTGTTAGATGCTGTTAAAGTTCAGGAGAGTTTGGAAAAGAGGCATTTCTCTTGAATGCTGCCTTCAGGTATATGTATATATATAAGGTATATTATATATATGTATATATATAAGGTATATTATATATATAAAAAAGCATTTCTCCTGAACACTGCCTTCAGGTATAGGGCATGGAAAGGAAAGAAGGGCCATATGTAGTTCTAACCATGGTAAATGTTGTATTCATGGTCTGGAGCATTGTTTCCCAAATAGTGGGTCGGAACCCATTTGTGGGTCACAGACCAATTTCTATGGGTCACAGCTCGAGTAAAAATCCCATTTACAGATAAACAGACACACCTAAGCCCCCTTTGATGTCTATTAGTGCACGTGAAGCCCCCTTTGATGTCTAGAGTGCACGTGAAGCCCCCTTTGATGCCTATTAGTGCACGTGAAGCCCCCTTTGATGTCTGTGAGTGCACGTGAAGCCCCCTTTGATGTCTGTGAGTGCACGTGAAGCCCCCTTTGATGCCTATTAGTGCACGTGAAGCCCCCTTTGATGTCTATGAGTGCACGTGAAGCCCCCTTTGATGTCTGAGTGCACGTGAAGCCCCCTTTGATGCCTATGAGTGCACGTGAAGCCCCCTTTGATGTCTGTGAGTGCACGTGAAGCCCCCTTTGATGTCTGTGAGTGCACGTGAAGCCCCCTTTGATGTCTGTGAGTGCACGTGAAGCCCCCTTTGATGTCTAGAGTGCACGTGAAGCCCCCTTTGATGTCTAGAGTGCACGTGAAGCCCCCTTTGATGTCTATGAGTGCACGTGAAGCCCCCTTTGATGTCTGTGAGTGCACGTGAAGCCCCCTTTGATGTCTATGAGTGCACGTGAAGCCCCCTTTGATGTCTATGAGTGCACGTGAAGCCCCCTTTGATGTCTAGAGTGCACGTGAAGCCCCCTTTGATGTCTATGAGTGCACGTGAAGCCCCCTTTGATGTCTATGAGTGCACGTGAAGCCCCCTTTGATGTCTAGAGTGCACGTGAAGCCCCCTTTGATGTCTATGAGTGCACGTGAAGCCCCCTTTGATGTCTAGAGTGCACGTGAAGCCCCCTTTGATGTCTAGAGTGCACGTGAAGCCCCCTTTGATGTCTAGAGTGCACGTGAAGCCCCCTTTGATGTCTAGAGTGCACGTGAAGCCCCCTTTGATGTCTATGAGTGCACGTGAAGCCCCCTTTGATGTCTATGAGTGCACGTGAAGCCCCCTTTGATGTCTATGAGTGCACGTGAAGCCCCCTTTGATGTCTAGAGTGCACGTGAAGCCCCCTTTGATGTCTGAGTGCACGTGAAGCCCCCTTTGATGTCTGTGAGTGCACGTGAAGCCCCCTTTGATGTCTGTGAGTGCACGTGAAGCCCCCTTTGATGTCTATGAGTGCACGTGAAGCCCCCTTTGATGTCTATGAGTGCACGTGAAGCCCCCTTTGATGTCTAGAGTGCACGTGAAGCCCCCTTTGATGTCTAGAGTGCACGTGAAGCCCCCTTTGATGTCTATGAGTGCACGTGAAGCCCCCTTTGATGTCTGTGAGTGCACGTGAAGCCCCCTTTGATGTCTGTGAGTGCACGTGAAGCCCCCTTTGATGTCTGTGAGTGCACGTGAAGCCCCCTTTGATGTCTGTGAGTGCACGTGAAGCCCCCTTTGATGTCTGTGAGTGCACGTGAAGCCCCCTTTGATGTCTGTGAGTGCACGTGAAGCCCCCTTTGATGTCTAGAGTGCACGTGTACCTGCGCATCACGATGGTGAAGGTCACGTCGGGGTAGGGCTCCTTGCAGCACTCGTAGAAACTCTCTTTCCTCCGACCAGGAACCCCTGTTGGGTCACATGACACAGAACCACAATACAGGAACCCCTGTTGGGTCACATGACACAGAACCACAATACAGGAACCCCTGTTGGGTCACATGACACAGAACCACAATACAGGAACCCCTGTTGGGTCACATGACACAGAACCACAATACAGGAACCCCTGTTGGGTCACATGACACAGAACCACAATACAGGAACCCCTGTTGGGTCACATGACACAGAACCACAATACAGGAACCCCTGTTGGGTCACATGACACAGAACCACAATACAGGAACCCCTGTTGGGTCACATGACACAGAACCACAATACAGGAACCCCTGTTGGGTCACATGACACAGAACCACAATACAGGAACCCCTGTTGGGTCACATGACACAGAACCACAATACAGGAACCCCTGTTGGGTCACATGACACAGAACCACAATACAGGAACCCCTGTTGGGTCACATGACACAGAACCACAATACAGGAACCCCTGTTGGGTCACATGACACAGAACCACAATACAGGAACCCCTGTTGGGTCACATGACACAGAACCACAATACAGGAACCCCTGTTGGGTCACATGACACAGAACCACAATACAGGAACCCCTGTTGGGTCACATGACACAGAACCACAATACAAGTGTTGATTTGGACGGCAAATTTTGTTTTAGTCATATTTTAGTTTTAGTCTAGTTTTTTAAATCTACAGTTGATTTTGCACTTGGTCTACATGCGCATTACAGCGCGAGTGAGCTTGTAGATCTATTGTCAGAGCTTAAAGGTATATTCAGTGATTTCACTCAAAAAACCTTAGGTTTCGTTTTTGGCTGTGGGACCCAGCCTTTCGTCCAATCAGGATAGAGAGTCAAAAACGAAACCTAAGGTTTTTTGACCCCCAGGGGTTAACTGGGGACAGGGAGGAACTCCTTATATGGTCAGCACACTCTATAGTAGAGAGGATTATCACAACAAAACAAAAAAATAAGTGATATTTGAATTAAGTGAAATCACTGAATATACCTTTAACTGAGCGCCATCAAACAGAAAAAGACTTTTCTTAGATCTATACTGGATCTACTATTCCACTATTGTCCCTCCCTGAAATTGAAACTATATTATAGTCAATACTCAATACTCAATAGCTTAGTTTTCAATTAATTTCGTTTTTTATTTAGTTTTTGTCAGTGAAAGAATTGTAGTTGACAAAATATTTTTGTCATAGTTCTAGTCTACGAAATTAACACGGCAGATATGGAGTGAACTTGGTTAACTTTATTCTGTGGAGGAGACAATGACAGCTAAGTGCTGTTGTTGCAGATCTAATCAAATCAAATCTGAATATAATGGTTCAGACCAGTGTCCTTCATGACCGAATAACCACAGCCTTATTTAGTCACAAAGACAATGATGGAATCAACACAGCAATAATCCTTGACATGCTGAGATCTTTTGGCTGATTGATCAGCTATTTCTGACGGAGGGGAAACTGGGTAACACTAAACTGGGAGAAATGGAGGTGCATATTTTGAAAAATATACCAGTGAAAGATTATTAAAAAAAATAATAATAATTGGAAAACAGTTCGACTGTATATCGAACTAAAGACCTGGAGGCGTGATCAATGCTCTTTGGCTATTCTGAGTGGCCAAAGAGCATTGATCACGCCTCCAGGTCTTTAGTTTACTCAAGTTAGGGAATAAGACCTGGTACTTAAGACACGCAAAATACAGACCTGAGAGTGAATTAAGGCGAGACACCCCAGGTGAATAGGGAAAAAAAGTTAAATAATAGCTATCACAATGAAACTTCTCCAGTTGATTACTTATATTAAAATTAAGATTTTTTGTATTACAAGTTTTCTGAAATTATATGTTTAAATATGCAAATTAGGCATTATATGCGCTAAATTGCATACATTTCGGGACGAAAAAATCTGAAGATCGGATAAAGCCAGGTTCAAAATTATCATTTCATTTTGTTGACACAGTAGAGACAAAGAAAATTACAGATGGGATTTTTGATATATCTACTTATCACTCCACAAATCAGAAATTAGTGTCAACAGGCATAAAAAACCCAATTATCCGGCATGTTTTTAGGTATAAAATGTGATGTAAATCAGGCTGTGAATGATATATCAACAAATCCATCTGTAAATGTCTGCGGAATATAGTTATGAATAAGACTGGAATGTTTGGTGTATGTGAGTTCAACCGAAGTGGAGATTCTTTGTCCCAGGTATGAGGAAAACTCATTTTGAGAAAACGGCCTTTAAATATTTGTATTGTAAAATTCCAAAACGTTTTATTTGAAGCCACTATTTTGAGACAAGATATCTCATCCAAACCTTGGCAACAACATATAATGGCATATATCATTGGAAAGGTCTGGACCTCGAGCTGACTGTGGTCTGATCCAAATATGGTCACTTCCTTTGTACCAACAACCAATCATGAAAATAGAGATGGTGGATTTTCACCCAGAAAAACGAGCTGTCATTGGCTAAAATAAACTATCAAAATGAACATCTAAATCTGTATTTTTAATGTGTATTTTGCTTTAGTTTGAAAGAAAACATGTTTAGGAAGCAAAATAGCAAAAAAGAAAAAATAAATGAAAAAAATAAAATAAAATTAAATTCCTATGCTCAAGCAACAAACTACTAAAACATTATTCAGTTATTATACTTGTGAACAGCACTTTGCTGTACTTAACCCATTTCTAGCTCATCATCATGTCCTCTTACCCACAAGGTCCCACTCTCCGTTGGCGATGTAGCCAGTGATATCTGCCTCTACCATCTGCAGGTCCAGGGACCAGCCCCCATACGTCCAGGAACCAAACTTCAGGTCACACCTTTGGACGTCGAAGGGGAACCAGCGCACGTCGATGTAGCAGCTGCTCTTGAAGATCCCTGTAGGTCGGAGGAGGAGGAGGAGGAGGAACATGAAAAGGCTGGAAGTCTGATCAACAAGGGAACTGCTATGACACTTCGACCATGAACAGTGGTTCCAAATAGTAGCCCGGGGCGTTTAATACGCAAAATCACTTTGGACTCCGGGCGTTTAAAAGGAACCGGGTGGCTATTTGCAGCAGGCTTTTATATATTGTTGCATTGGTCTGCACCGGAATTCAAATTAGACTGAATCACCTGCAAATAATAACCCCCCTGGGGGCATGGCCAAATTAGCCAATGGGCCATTTGCCCTCAGGGACCCTTTAAAGGCGACGTGTTGTGAGCTTGTATATTTCCACCCTTAAGCGCAACCCAACATAAAATGACTTGTCTTTACCGGATCTCTTCTCCACTAGTCCCTTGCTAACATTTGAGTCTAGTTTTTATTTGTATAGCATATTTGTCTATTGTCTATATATTTAGTCTTAGTTTTAGTCATCATGGCTTAGTTTTTATTTAGTTTTCTTTAGTGAAAAAAGGTAGTTGGAAACATTTCATCTGCAATTTTCATTGGTGAGAGAGAGACCAGGCAGGCGGTCATTCACTGCAGTGGAGATACGATCAGACAGATGGCAGAGAGATACGATCAGACCGATGGCAGAGCACGTGTCGTAATTCATTTAATACAACCTGAGTTGCTTTCAGTCAAGCTGCATGTCATTATACCGTACAGTATAGGTCACTAAGGTCAGTGACCCACTTATTCTTTACGTCAATGGCTTGGCATTCATGGGAATTCATTTTGTTGGAAGGTTAAGAAGCAATTGGTTGGCGATGCTGCGATCGATCCAGAGGATATCCACTTATATCCAGGCCGTGATTAAGCTATTAATGTGTATTGATCGAGTGCGGGATGTGTTTCTGCATGGTAAGGAGAAATGGAGCAACAGGAAGCATCTGAGTTAATTGTGAACGTGTGTATGTATGTGCATAGTGCATCCATGTTCAGATATATTGCTTCTGTGTGTGTGTGTGTGTGTGTGTGTGTGTGTGTGTGTGTGTGTGTGTGTGTGTCTTAAATCTTTAAATGTCCTGGCTATAGGAGTAGTGGTGGGTCACTAGGGCCTTGGGATGCGTTGCTACAGCACATAATGTTCAGGGTTGCATGGGTGATGTTGTCTGTTTTTTTGTTTTAATTTGTTTATCATTGATTTCTATTTGAATCTCTTAGTTGCATTGGTGTAACCAGCCAGCCGATCTTCACGTTATCAATCATCCTATCTTTATCACGGTTGTCATCCCATAACCATGGCTCAGTAGACAGTAGGTCTACTGAACCACTGGCCTACCAGGAGGCTCTGGTAGGTCTACTGAACCACTGGCCTACCAGGAGGCCCTGGTAGGTCTACTGAACCACTGGCCTACCAGGAGGCTCTGGTAGGTCTACTGAACCACTGGCCTACCAGGAGGCCCTGGTAGGTCTACTGAACCACTGGCCTACCAGGAGGCTCTGGTAGGTCTACTGAACCACTGGCCTACCAGGAGGCCCTGGTAGGTCTACTGAACCACTGGCCTACCAGGAGGCTCTGGTAGATCTACTGAACCACTGGCCTACCAGGAGGCCCTGGTAGGTCTACTGAACCACTGGCCTACCAGGAGGCTCTGGTAGATCTACTGAACCACTGGCCTACCAGGAGGCTCTGGTAGGCTGATATTCATTTTCAATAAGAGGCGTGCATTTGTTTTTGCACGCGTGGCGAAGTTGAGGGGGCGACAACGCAAGCGTATTTTCTTTGGGGCGGTCCCGTGAAATTGTTGCGCGCGTGCTTGTTTCATGCACACGCCCGCGACCGACTAGACCTGGAATGGATTGTGTTTTAAGGGCCTTTCAAACGGGAAGCGCGGAACGCAGGCGTTGTTGCCTGGATCAACGACAGATGCTCAAGAAAGGCGCAACAACGCAAGAGTTAAAAAAAATAAACAGTATCCAGGTCTGGTGAGTCGCGGGCGTGTGCACGAAACGACGTTGTCGCACCGTGACTGCTCCGCGCAAAAACGCAGGTCTCATTGAAAACTATAGGAGTGTAACACACGCTTCACGTTTTAAAGGCCCTTTAAGCTTATTTTTTTTTAACGTCAGGTGACGTCTGCGTCACGCTGCCCATCTGAAAGGATATCATATCTGTGGATATGAACCATCGACTGAAGGTAGAAATGCACAAATATACCCAAAGAGTTACACAATAAACGCTAGAAACGAGTCAAACAACCCAAAGACTATATTATTTCCGGACTGCTGCCACAACATACTTCAACATATGTCAGCTTCACGTTGGCTCGTACCACATGGGTATATGAAAACCTCTTGGTAGCTGCAACCAGCAGGAGCTGGTTCCCTGAGAGATCTCTCAACCAGCAGGAGCTGGTTCCCTGAGAGATCTCTCAACCAGCAGGAGCTGGTTCCCTGAGAGATCTCTCACAAAAACCCAGGACTTCTCCACATGTTTCGGTGGTGCTGTCCAGTCGGCTCTCTCCCTTTTGTTGCCCATCGCTTGTTGTCTTGACAGAGCGGGACGCATTTTAGTAGCGACATTGATTTGTAAATTTGAACAGCGGTTTTAAAACCTTTGCGGCAGAATTAATGACATTTTCTTCAGAAACAGGCTGTGTCAAGTATGAATGAATATGATCAATGATGCAGAGCCACCATGCACCCTGACAGAAAAGAGACAAAA
Organism: Protomyctophum parallelum; assembly: GCF_964188405.1. Lineage (NCBI taxonomy): Eukaryota > Metazoa > Chordata > Actinopteri > Myctophiformes > Myctophidae > Protomyctophum > Protomyctophum parallelum. Next base: position 1,211,075 of record NC_139702.1, on the reverse strand, counting down.
CCCCACATAGATACCAGGGTAATAGCGCCCTGTAGAAGCAGTGACGTCTTTGCTGCTTATTTTTTACTCAACTACTACTAGAGAATTACCTGTATTTGTAGTAGTTACGTCTCCACCAAAGAGGTCCAGGTGTTATTTTGTACACCCCCCATAGCCCCATTCAATTCAATGCAATGCAATGCATTGAGGGCTTATAGTAGGGGAAATAGCCAATAATGAGCTTTTGCACAAAATAACACCTGGACCTCTTTGGTCCAGGTACAATAAAAGGTAAGAAAGCCTTCTAGCATGGAATTCTCCTTTTAAGAGCACATTTTTTCTTCCCTGTTCCACATTGTTCTTATCCCACCACAGCACTTTTATTTTTTTAATACTGCTCTTTATTGCCATGAAGAGTAGAAGGCGTTAGAAGAATCTGATGACGCAGTATTATGTGCTGCTTTCAGGACAAAAAAGTTATAATTGATTATAGCATTATCTAAGCAGCATACTGAGAATGTGCCCAAACCATTAGCATTATAAGACAAAGGCAAAACTACTTGGACAACTCTCAGGACTGCAGACTTTTTCTACCGCAGTCTGAAAAGGTTCGTCATTATTCACAATCTAACTGACGGGAGCACTCCTTGTTCTTTGTATTACTCATTTTTGCCTGCCTATATAGTTTTGATAGACGCTAGTGATTCTATTCACATTCTATTTAGACATTTGCTGCGATATGCCGAGCAATCTTTGTTCCTACTCTCACCTGCAGTAAAGGTCATGAAGTGTGGGTCATGGCCGAAATAATAATGTTTTGGATACAAGCGGCTGTGATGAGTTTTCTCAGACAGGTGGTCCGAGTAGAACCTCTGCTCCTTTACTTGGAAAGGAGCCAGTTTAGGTGGTTCAGGCTCAGTACAGATGCCTAACGAGGTCCTCGCAGCTCGTCCTACTGGGAGGAGACCTTGTGGCAGACCAAGGACCAAAAGGGGGGATTCCCCAGGATGAAGTTGTTAATTGATGCTCTGTAAAGAGCATGGAAAGACTGGAAATCTCTGTTGCAACTGTTACCCCCGCGAACTGATTCCGGATAAGCGGTTGAAGATGGATCGTCCACAAACTCTATATAGATATATATTAGGCAGCATGTTGTTTTGACAGTCAGATTCTAGGTCTGATGATCACCTGGTATCCTATAGTTACTTTGCACTGCATCACTATTTTTGCACGCTATTTACATGACCATTTACCCCTGTGGATCGTTGACCTGCCGCTCACATCATATTCTGTGGATTGTTGACTAGGGACTTCAAAACTGCTTCTGGCACAACTGTTCTGAATTAAATTCTGTAGGCTTACCTGGAGGTAAGTAGGAGCAATATCCAGAGGAGTTGACCAAAATGTTGGTGTGGAAAGTAGGATCAAACCTCTCATCTGCACTGTGGACAACATGAATTACTTCATTAACAACTGGTATACATATGAAGGAGTTATGATTGATTGATTGATTGGTTGATTGATAATCTTTGAGGGGCGCTAGCCCCTCCTATGCCAAACTTTGTGTGTCTGTGTGTACCCCATAGTGATGGTCTGATTGTGATTGGCCGGAATGTGATGATGTATGAAGATAAAGCGCCCCTCACTTCACACGAGTGTTTATTTATTGACAAAAATGCATACATTACACAAAACAAAAATAGAGCTTATTTCCATTGTGGTGCTTTGAATGCAAATGTGTTTTAAATAATAATCGATCATCCATGGACCTATTTGATCAACCTATCACAACTCTCACATTAATTCAGACTGGCCACAAAACACAAGTGAAACACAAGTTATATTAAAATTATATACATGTTTTTCCTCTGTCTCATTATTCTTTGCTAGGTTATGCACAATGGCACGCCTAAGCAACAGATTCTAGAGACACATTAGGCGCACCAGAAAATATCCCAAGAGAACTTGCCTTATATTCAGAAGAAGCTATACCTTTTGTTACTGCTTGGCACTCTAATAATAAAACCCCAAGAGAGTCTAAAGAGTTATTCAAACAGGAAAACACAGCGCTATTGTCTCTTCCATTGATGCTTCTCTACTATTGCTATACTCTTCAAGAGTACATTAGCAAGCCATTCATGCAATTTACATTTAGCAGACGTTATTAATCTAGAGCATGGAGGACAACACAAGATAATAGATAAAACTATATAAACACTATATGATGCTAGATCAATAATTATCTTGAATCTGTAACATGCCATCTCATTCAAGGCACTCAATCCTATAGGTTTACATGTAACATTCAAAGGATTTAGACCCTTCCTCACCCAGGAGTGAGCCCAGCTCCTCATCCAGACATCAGTCATAAATCAAAACTTGATTAGTGTGTACAGTAACTCTCTCTTTACTGGCCTTCCGGCATGTGCACTTACAGTAAGCCTCTCCAATTGACCCAGAATACCGCAGAATACTGATCCCTCCACTGGCTCCCAGTTACTGCCCGCACTGAATACAAAACACTGATGTTGGCCTACAAAGCAACCAAAGGTATAGCATCTTCAAAGTCTAATCCAACCCTAAATGAACTTAATTATTTCAAATAAATTGATTTGAAATTATGCAATTAAAGGTATATTCAGTGATTTCACTTAATTCAAATATCACTTATTTTTTTGTTTTGTTGTGATAATCCTCCCTACTATAGAGTGTGCTGACCATATAAGGAGTTCCTCCCTGTCCCCAGTTAACCCCTGGGGGTCAAAAAACCTTAGGTTTCGTTTTTGACTCTCTATCCTGATTGGACGAAAGGCTGGGTCCCACAGCCAAAAACAAAACCTAAGGTTTTTTGAGTGAAATCACTGAATATACCTTTAAAAATTTCAAGCCTGAAAAGGTTGAGCACCACTGCTGTAAACGAAGTCCACACCCACAACACCAGAGGGAGTGCAACAAACCATGTACAACCCAGATTCGGCACAAACAAGGGACTAAATTCTTTTCGCTCCTATGCCACCAAAATGTGGAACGCCCTACCAACAGTCATTAAGACATGTGAATCCCTTGACTCCTTCAAAACCGCTTTCAAAGGGCACCTACGGATGGCTGCATTTCGAAACTGGCCTCTGTAAAATCTGAACCCCCCCCCCCACCCCATTTCCCCTCACTGTATATTGTATCTTTTCCCTTTTTTTGCTTCCTATATGATGAATTCCTGTTCTGTTCTTTACCTACAGAGAAATGTCTATTTGTACGTCTCTAAATGTTTGTATGTCTCTAAATGTTTTTGATGAATTGAACAATGTGGACCCTGTTGTAAACAAGTGTAATGCTTAATTGGGTCGTCCACTCACAGTTGACAGTCTTTGTATTGAGTTCGTGCTTAAAATGTACTGTAAATTCTACAAACTGTTAATAAAGATTTCAATCAATCAATCAAATGCTGTATACCTATATAGTAGGCAGAAGAATGTCACTCCAGTAGACTCGTACTGTATGTCGTACTGTACCTGTTATAGAGCAGGATGTCTGGCTTCCAGATGAGATGATCAGGGAACCTGACTTTGGAAACCCCGGGGTAGTCGGATGCGTTCCACTGGAGGTAATGATCAGTCCAGTACTGAAGGGGTACAGTAGAGAGACACACTGTACCGTACAGTAATATGCCTATCATATCAACCTTAACCCATTCTGACCTGAGATCAGATTCATAATGAGGTTTCCACTGAACACACACTGGTCTGATTAACCCATTCTGACCTGAGATCAGATTCTAAAAATGTCAGTCGCTCTTCGATTTTTTCAAAAATAGCAGACCTACAAGCTCATATCGCGCCACTCGGTGGCGCGATATGAGCTTGTAGATCTGCTATTTTTCAATAGCTAAAGCATAACATGATGCTGACACCAAAATGGGTGCCCGGTCAGAATGGGTTAAAGCTAAACGATTCTGATTCTGAACCATTTCTGATGCTGGATGATTCTAATCCATTTAGACCTGTGGCCAATTCTAAAAAAAAATGCCTTCCAAATCCTAACAGATTTCAGAAAAACGTATGTTGCTATATTATTAGCATATTTTACTTACTAATAGTAATTACTTTCGATAGATATTGATTATGATTACAAATCATGCTATATTAGCATATTACTACCCTTCTTATTCATCTACTCCCCACTTACTGTCCACTACGTATCTCCCGCATAGCGTTCTGTCAGCAGTCTGACAAAATGTACACACAAAACCCCCCCCCATATGATGTAGAAATGTCTTACCAACTGTAGCCATATGTTAGTTGTCAAAACCTGGTTCTTCTCATCCTGTTTGAGAAAAAGCGCATTAGACAAATATAGTCGTTATCTTACTTCATGACATTGCAGTCTCCAGATAACTGATCATTGCCTGTAAGACATATTCATGCCAGCCATTTAAACAGAACAGTTTAAATGCCAAGATTAATGTCTACTCATGGACTGACTCCACCGATTCAAATGGAAAGCTCCGTTGTGCTGAACAAGAACAATAAAGTGGTTGAGATATACATTCTGTTTGTGTAGGTAAAATAATCCATGTTTAAATCACACCCTTTGTATACAACAAGGATACTTAGTATAACAACTCTATCCAGTGGTGAACAGTACTCAAATTTACTTAAGTAAAAGTACTGTACCAATACTGCAATACTCCTTTAGGCAATACAAGAAAAGGTCCACAAATCACAATTCACTTGAGTAAACTACAAAAGTACTCATTATGCATGAATGTCACATTTAAAAATGCATAACAATCTTTTGAAAATATCAGATATACAAGCCCATAATGTGTCACATTCTGAAGTATACAGTATAGGGCTGAAGTGGCTAATGTATGATTTGTAATCATAATCAATATCTATCGAAAGTAATTAGTAAGTAAAGTTTCCAAATGATTGATAATTGTAGTGGAGCAAAAGTACAATATTTGCCTCTGAGATGTAGTTTGGAAATACTTACTATCAAAATCAAAATTGTACTTAAGTGCAGTACTTGAGTAAATGTACTTAGTTACTTTCCACCACTGGTGTTAACCCGTTTTGGGTGGGAACCCCTTTGTGTTTTAAACATTATGTTATAATTTAGTTTTTGAAAAATAGCAACAATTTACAATTTACAATTTAGGCATTTAGCAGACGCTCTTAATCCAGAGCGACTTACATTTAAGCAAGAACAAAAGCATGGGAATACATCACATAAAAGCATTTATCATGAAACATGCGTAAGCTAAGAAAGTAACAGTGGAATATCTATATAATGAAACTATACATACACTATAAATAGCAGATAGGAGCTTGTAGCTCTGCTATTTTTGAAACATCGTGAAAATGTGGCACAAATCATTGAAAATATATATTCTTTCAGAGTGAACGTTTTTAACTCAAATCGTTGCTTCTGTGGGGGGGGGGGGGGGACAACAACATATTTTCAGATGGGGGTCGGCAGCCAAATACAGATAAATAATCTTGGGGGTTTGATAACGACTTTAGAAGACATTTGTAGAATTGGCCTCAGTCCAAAATGGGTTAATTTGACCCACCACGTCCATGATCTGAATGGGTTAATTTGACCCACCACGTCCATGATCTGAATGGGTTAATTTGACCCACCACGTCCATGATCTGCATGAGGCTGAGGCTGAATCGGACGGTCAGAGTGTGCGTGTCGTTAAAGATGGGTCTCTCCAGAGGGTTGTAGTCAGCCATGAGGTTCTTGTACAGTCTGTGCTGATGTTCCCCCTGATGGGAGACTACAGCCAGGAGACACAAGCAACACAAAGGATATTAGCCTGGTTAATAAACCAGACCTTAACCAGGCTAAAAGGATACAGCAAGGCCTGTGATTTGGACAGTTAAAGATAACAAATGGGCAAAAACATTAAACTTCAGAGAGGACTATGGAAACATAGTGCTCCTCTGAGCACAGGTCTCCGCCAGGTCAGGTAGGTTATTGTGGGACCAGATATTATGTTGGGAATTAGTCAATCAAATCGGACACATCCGAGATCTTGACTATAGAGATAATATGTATACCAATTTGTGTGATGCTTGTACAGTGTTGGAAAGCAACTAAAGTAACTCATTACTTAAAGTAATGTTATTACCTTTTCTGTCCTGTAACCGGTAATATAACGAATTACCTCAGATAATATTACTATATTCCAAAAGCCTTGGTTGTGGTACTGAAGCCTTGAGTGTTTATTGTAGACTTGGTTGGGATGGAGTTGCTTTACAGGCTGACCCATACAGAAACGATGCACATTGTCTGTACGTGTGACTTATTCAGTATTTAAGTCCGACGTCATTTTGTAGTGCTACGTTACGTCCGGGTCCAAGTGGCACCAGCTCCCGTCCGCATATCATTGTAAATAGAATATCTAAACGCGTGAATCTTTTTAAATTGACGTTATTTTTCAGAAAGGAAGCCATTGAGGGTTAAAATGGATCTTAATACTTCCAACTCGAGTAGAATTATTAATGTTTTGTACAAGTGTCCATGACAACAAAAATATATGATGTGGAGACAATAAAGACTATTATTATCATTATTATTGAAGGTGGCAACAGTCCATTTGCTCCGTAAAATATTTCGGGGGATATTTACAATGTGTGCAGGCTTGAGTATGTTGAATCTAGTTTGCATTAATGAGGATTTAGTTGACACAATAAAATAAAATGGCGATAGTATTCCATGTGGGACAGACGGCCTGTCACAGCCAGATTTGGGAGAGCAGCAACTTTGTTGTTGCGAGGAAAGCGGTAAAATTAGACTTTCGTGGTTGTTTTCGTCTCAGATTTAGTCCGACGGAGCGTCACAGTATAACTCTATGGGGACACAAAAGCGACACAAAAGTAGGACCCGGAAGTATCTCAGGAGGGGGCGCTCACGTCACAGCTAAAATACTGAATAGGCAGCGTAAACTGGGTAGTGATACTTTTGGGGACAAAAGATGCAATGACTGGGGGTGAGACAAAAAAGTTAAGTAGCTAGTTACTTTTGGCAGGGAGTAATATCATATGTAAAGTAATAAATAACATATATATTTTTTTAAAGTAATCAGTAACTTTTTTTGAGAAACAGGCCTGGATGCTTGGACAAAATGTATGGGAGTAGCCTAATATTTAAAATAAGCCTCCTGGTGGCGCTATACTAGGGAAATGGTAAAAGAGTGGATTTGTGCCTCAACGTAGTGCAAATGTGTGTGCAAAGTTTCACCGCATTCATGCTTTTATGATTTGTGGCATTTTGTTCAAAACAAAAAAAATTGAATAATAATAATAATAATAAAACGTTATTTGTAGGCCTATAGCACCTTTCATGACATGAAATGCAGCTCAAAGTGCTTTACAGAACAATGGAGAATAAAAGAAAAGCAAGGCAACGACATTAAAAAACAAGCAGTAATGCAGTACAGTGAGGACATGAATAACAAAAAAATAAAAGATAAATGATCAATTAAAAGCAATGTTGTAGAAGTGGGTCTTGAGCTGAGCTTTAAAAATGTCTACAGAGGCTGCCTGACGAAGGTACAGTGGGAGCTTGTTCCATGCCGACGGCCCGTAGAAGCAAAAAGCTGCTTCCCCGTATTTTTAATAGACATCAAACAGATGTGTCTTGATCACATGACTATAGAGATCATGTGACATTAGTTTTACTAGTGTACGGTAACCGGAGAGGTCGTCACGAATCCGAGTCGCCAACCCATCGCTGCAGGCCTGCAGGGCACTTTGTATTCTCCTATTTGCTTTATATTACTGAGAATAAGGTTAGAAATTAGTTTAGGGTTAGTATTTTTGGGGTTAAATTTAGGCACAGGGTTAGGTTTTGGCACCGTTTTACTGAGGTTAAGGTTAGGAATAAGGTTAGGTTTGACCGTTTAAGCATTTACTGAGGTTAAGGTTAGGAATAAGGTTAGGTTTGACCGTTTAAGCATTTACTGAGGTTAAGGTTAGGAATAAGGTTAGGTTTGACCGTTTAAGCATTTACTGAGGTTAAGGTTAGGAATAAGGTTAGGTTTGACCGTTTAAGCATTTACTGAGGTTAAGGTTAGGAATAAGGTTAGGTTTGACCGTTTAAGCATTTACTGAGGTTAAGGTTAGGAATAAGGTTAGGTTTGACCGTTTAAGCATTTACTGAGGTTAAGGTTAGGAATAAGGTTAGGTTTGACCGTTTAAGCATTTACTGAGGTTAAGGTTAGGAATAAGGATAGGTTTGACCGTTTAAGCATTTACTTAGGTTAAGTTAGGAATACCAGGCTTAGCAGTTACGCCTGCTCATACGCCCGGGGCGAGTTGGTTAAAGGGTGACCCTCTCCAGCATTCTAGTGTACAATACAAGCAAAATTCCCATTTGTTTTGGTCTGAGTGTTCTTACCAGTGGCTTAAAAATACCCTTTCAATGGAATATTCAGTCTCATAGAATGATTAACTAAATTTCAAATAGCCTGGAAAGTTAATGTTGAACAAGAAACTAGAATTGAAGGAAAAAGGTACCAATACATCTTTGTCTCAGTGTTCTCACCATTAAGACCTGAGGCTGATTCTACAATGTCTTCGAAATCAGTTTCCTGGCAAATGTATGTTTCTACAGTTCTGTGATCCCAGCCTCACATTAACTCAACACTCACATTTTGCATTCACTCTACCTTAGTAGAGTAATTATATTACATAGTTAAGAATTGCTTAGTGACAATAATTATGCACTGTTGTACTAAGCCAGCTCGGCAGAGGACCATAGGGGGGATTGTGAAATGCCCCTGTATGTATTCATTGGTTTGGTCCACCACTATATAAGCCTCCCTCATGTGTCATTTTGTTGTATTAGTTGAGTTCACTTCCTGTTTGGTTACACCCTAGTTTCATTTGAGTTATGTATGTTCTGTTGACCTCTTAAGGGCCTTATAACTTGTTTTGTTGAATATTTTGTTAATTATTTGTTACTTTTCGACATTAAAACAAACTGAGTTTGAAAACCTGTGTTATCCTTATGCTTTGACTGCTCAGTCCCTTAACCTAAACCTGTGTTATCCTTATGCTTTGACTGCTCAGTCCCTTAACCTAAACCTGTGTTATCCTTATGCTTTGACTGCTCAGTCCCTTAACCTAAACCTGTGTTATCCTTATGCTTTGACTGCTCAGTCCCTTAACCTAAACCTGTGTTATCCTTATGCTTTGACTGCTCAGTCCCTTAACCTAAACCTGTGTTATCCTTATGCTTTGACTGCTCAGTCCCTTAACCTAAACCTGTGTTATCCTTATGCTTTGACTGCTCAGTCCCTTAACCTAAACCTGTGTTATCCTTATGCTTTGACTGCTCAGTCCCTTAACCTAAACCTGTGTTATCCTTATGCTTTGACTGCTCAGTCCCTTACAATACAGTATCTCAGAGGTGCTACAAACCTTTTCATGTCAAGGACCCTCGACCCCCATCTCAAGATATTTAATTCCAGGGACCCCCAGAAGCAAAGATTTGACTTCACTCGAAAATAATATATTATTCAAAGATTTTTTCTAAAATAGTAGATCTACAAGCTTGTTGCGTGACACAAATGAGCTTGTAAATGACCTGTTATTGTTCAATAGCCAAATAATGCTTTTTAGCTCAAATAAAAAATGACAGATTTTTTCCCAGTCTTAAAAGACACTTTCAATTGAATGTGTTCCAGTCTTGCTTTGTGTGCTGGTACAGACAAATGAGGATTCACAGATAATTACATTACATTAACGTCACTGAAGAACACTTCTTCCCCCTGTACTTTAGTACCCTGTCACCACTCCTGATTAATGTGGTGTTTTGGCAGCCTGTACTAACTTCACTAATGGGCAATCTACAGTTTGGCCAAGCACTGATTTGGCAGAGAGCATGGAGGTACAGAGGATTTTAATGTTTGTGACCCGAGATGAAAAGTATCCTTTGTTTGCTCCGTCTCTCATCGCATCCTGTGTTCCTTCACAAAAAGGACTCTTTGGGACAGAGCCATAAAAGGACTCTTTGGGACAGAGCCATAAAAGGACTCTTTGGGACAGAGCCATAAAAGGACTCTTTGGGACAGAGCCATAAAAGCTTGTTCTCATCTACGGCTGAGTCAGCATTGAAGCTGACCCAAAATCCCCCATGATCACATTTCACTGTGAGCACCTGATCACATGATCACATTTCACTGTGAGCACCTGATCACATGATCACATTTCACTGTGAGCACCTGATCACATGATCACATTTCACTGTGAGCACCTGATCACATGATCACATTTCACTGTGAGCACCTGCCATCCAGTGTTGATTTTGTCGACTAAAACTATGACGGAAAATGTTCGTCGACTACCTTTTTTCACAGACGAAAACTATTTAAAACTAAAGCTACACTATGACACTATGACTACATTTACTGTACTAAACTAAAGCTACTATGACACTATGACTACATTTACTGCCAATGTTGTCAACAAAATAAACTAAAATGTTACCAGGGAGGGAGAAGAGATCCAGCAGAACTAAAAGACAAGCTATTTGATTTGGTTGCGCTCTGAAAATAGCAGTGACACATTTGTGAGCTTTTTTCAGCATGCAACCAAATGTAAAATCAGGCATTATTATCATAGACTAAAATCTTATGATATTTTGTTGACTAAAACTAGACAAATACCTTTAGAACTGACTCTATAGTACTGCACCAAGCTGGGTTTAAAGCCTGCTAAATGATTCCTTCCCACGTCCTGCACATCGTGGTCGATAAATTATGAAAAATAAATGCTGATAAGCAGCTTATATACTAGCTGGTCCCAGAAAACATGTAGACTTATTAAATAGAGACCAAATGCTTTCACTTGGTATAGTTTAGTGTCCCAAGAAGAACAATATGCTATTCAATTAGCAAGTTTTTCAGCTGATAAATAAATAAATCATAACAAATAAAACACATCCATCCTTTGCTCAATAAACTTAGCCCATCATGCAACAGTCATAAACCTCCGTGTTCATGAACATACCGTCTAACATGCTCACAGTGACTGAACATACCGTCTAACATGCTCACAGTGACTGAACATACCGTCTAACATGCTCACAGTGACTGAACATACCGTCTAACATGCTCACAGTGACTGCGATGGAGAGCAGAGCATTCCTTAAGTCCATCTTTGATTTGAAGAGGCAAACGTTCCTTTGTTCCTCAATTCATTGAATAGCACCTCGATCGGCTCCACAAATTTAATCCATAACCATTTATTAAGAAGTGGTAAAAAAAAGGCTGAATGGATAGTTTATGGCGGGGTTTTATAACCCTAACCCCGTCTTTATTTCTCCTGTTCTCTCCTCCCCTCTGTCGGTATCTCTAAAGCATGCAGGACTGCTGCTGTCTCCGGGACCACCATGGGCGGGGTGTAAAGTAACTAAGTACATTTACTCAAATGCTGATGTATTTGTACATTATTTGAGTATTTTCTATTTCCAATACCTTTACTTCTACTCCACTACTCAATGCAAATGTTGTACTTTTACTACACATTGATTTGAAACCTTTAGTTACTAGTTACTTTGTAGATGTTGATTATTAGTATTACAAAACATACATTACTTTCGTTGTAGCAGATTTTATCTGTCAGAAGACAAAGTACTCTGTATACATCTGAGGTGTAATATAATGAATAATGTAATGTAAACATGCTGTAAAATGCATAAATTATCTAATGTAAAACATGCTGTAATGGTGTCTTATGAACCCATGAGGGTTGGGCACAAGGGGTGCATGACACGAAAATAAATAAACAATCAATCAAAATCAATCAATCAAAATATATACCGTATGCATTTCGGCCATTTGAAAATAGCAGATTGCATCCCAACGCATCGTGAGCTTGTATATCTGCTATTTTCAATAGATTTGTATACAGTTCATATTTTGAAATGGGACATTCTGCATAATGAGTACTTTTACTCAAGTACATTTAGACTTTTTTCTTGTAACAGAGTATATTACATTGGAGTAATGATACTTACTTAAGTAAAGAAATTGAGTACTTTTCCCACCATTGCCCGGGACCACCCTATAACTCACCCCCCAGGACCACCCTATAACTCACCCACCAGGACCACCCTATAACTCACCCACCAGGACCACCCTATAACTCACCCACCAGGACCACCCTATAACTCACCCCCCAGGACCACCCTATAACTCACCCACCAGGACCACCCTATAACTCACCCACCAGGACCACCCTATAACTCACCCCCCAGGACCACCCTATAACTCACCCACCAGGACCACCCTATAACTCACCCACCAGGACCACCCTATAACTCACCCACCAGGACCACCCTATAACTCACCCCCCAGGACCACCCTATAACTCACCCCCCAGGACCACTCTATAACTCACCCACCAGGACCACCCTATAACTCACCCCCCAGGACCACCCTATAACTCACCCCCTAAGGACCACCCTATAACTCACCCCCCAGGACCACCCTATAACTCACCCCCCAGGACCACCCTATAACTCACCCACCAGGACCACCCTATAACTCACCCCCCAGGACCACCCTATAACTCACCCACCAGGACCACCCTATAACTCACCCACCAGGACCACCCTATAACTCACCCACCAGGACCACCCTATAACTCACCCCCCAGGACCACCCTATAACTCACCCACCAGGACCACCCTATAACTCACCCACCAGGACCACCCTATAACTCACCCACCAGGACCACCCTATAACTCACCCACCAGGACCACCCTATAACTCACCCACCAGGACCACCCTATAACTCACCCACCAGGACCACCCTATAACTCACCCCCCAGGACCACCCTATAACTCACCCACCAGGACCACCCTATAACTCACCCACCAGGACCACCCTATAACTCACCCACCAGGACCACCCTATAACTCACCCCCCAGGACCACCCTATAACTCACCCACCAGGACCACCCTATAACTCACCCCCCAGGACCACCCTATAACTCACCCCCCAGGACCACCCTATAACTCACCCCCCAGGACCACCCTATAACTCACCCCCCAGGACCACCCTATAACTCACCCCCCAGGACCACCCTATAACTCACCCACCAGGACCACCCTATAACTCACCCCCCAGGACCACCCTATAACTCACCCACCAGGACCACCCTATAACTCACCCACCAGGACCACCCTATAACTCACCCACCAGGACCACCCTATAACTCACCCACCAGGACCACCCTATAACTCACCCCCCAGGACCACCCTATAACTCACCCACCAGGACCACCCTATAACTCACCCACCAGGACCACCCTATAACTCACCCCCCAGGACCACCCTATAACTCACCCACCAGGACCACCCTATAACTCACCCCCCAGGACCACCCTATAACTCACCCACCAGGACCACCCTATAACTCACCCCCCAGGACCACCCTATAACTCACCCCCCAGGACCACCCTATAACTCACCCACCAGGACCACCCTATAACTCACCCCCCAGGACCACCCTATAACTCACCCCCCAGGACCACCCTATAACTCACCCACCAGGACCACCCTATAACTCACCCACCAGGACCACCCTATAACTCACCCACCAGGACCACCCTATAACTCACCCCCCAGGACCACCCTATAACTCACCCCCCAGGACCACTCTATAACTCACCCACCAGGACCACCCTATAACTCACCCCCCAGGACCACCCTATAACTCACCCCCTAAGGACCACCCTATAACTCACCCCCCAGGACCACCCTATAACTCACCCCCCAGGACCACCCTATAACTCACCCACCAGGACCACCCTATAACTCACCCCCCAGGACCACCCTATAACTCACCCCCCAGGACCACCCTATAACTCACCCACCAGGACCACCCTATAACTCACCCACCAGGACCACCCTATAACTCACCCACCAGGACCACCCTATAACTCACCCCCCAGGACCACCCTATAACTCACCCACCAGGACCACCCTATAACTCACCCACCAGGACCACCCTATAACTCACCCACCAGGACCACCCTATAACTCACCCACCAGGACCACCCTATAACTCACCCACCAGGACCACCCTATAACTCACCCACCAGGACCACCCTATAACTCACCCCCCAGGACCACCCTATAACTCACCCACCAGGACCACCCTATAACTCACCCACCAGGACCACCCTATAACTCACCCACCAGGACCACCCTATAACTCACCCCCCAGGACCACCCTATAACTCACCCACCAGGACCACCCTATAACTCACCCCCCAGGACCACCCTATAACTCACCCCCCAGGACCACCCTATAACTCACCCCCCAGGACCACCCTATAACTCACCCCCCAGGACCACCCTATAACTCACCCCCCAGGACCACCCTATAACTCACCCACCAGGACCACCCTATAACTCACCCCCCAGGACCACCCTATAACTCACCCACCAGGACCACCCTATAACTCACCCACCAGGACCACCCTATAACTCACCCACCAGGACCACCCTATAACTCACCCACCAGGACCACCCTATAACTCACCCCCCAGGACCACCCTATAACTCACCCCCCAGGACCACCCTATAACTCACCCACCAGGACCACCCTATAACTCACCCACCAGGACCACCCTATAACTCACCCACCAGGACCACCCTATAACTCACCCCCCAGGACCACCCTATAACTCACCCACCAGGACCACCCTATAACTCACCCCCCAGGACCACCCTATAACTCACCCCCCAGGACCACCCTATAACTCACCCCCCAGGACCACCCTATAACTCACCCCCCAGGACCACCCTATAACTCACCCACCAGGACCACCCTATAACTCACCCACCAGGACCACCCTATAACTCACCCACCAGGACCACCCTATAACTCACCCCCCAGGACCACCCTATAACTCACCCACCAGGACCACCCTATAACTCACCCCCCAGGACCACCCTATAACTCACCCCCCAGGACCACCCTATAACTCACCCCCCAGGACCACCCTATAACTCACCCACCAGGACCACCCTATAACTCACCCCCCAGGACCACCCTATAACTCACCCACCAGGACCACCCTATAACTCACCCCCCAGGACCACCCTATAACTCACCCCCCAGGACCACCCTATAACTCACCCACCAGGACCACCCTATAACTCACCCACCAGGACCACCCTATAACTCACCCCCCAGGACCACCCTATAACTCACCCACCAGGACCACCCTATAACTCACCCCCCAGGACCACCCTATAACTCACCCCCCAGGACCACCCTATAACTCACCCCCCAGGACCACCCTATAACTCACCCCCCAGGACCACCCTATAACTCACCCACCAGGACCACCCTATAACTCACCCACCAGGACCACCCTATAACTCACCCCCCAGGACTAGTGATCGACCGATATGGTTTTTGGCCGATATTTCCGATCACCGATTAGTGGACAAATCAAAAAGCCGATAGCCGATATTATGAGCCGATTATTTAAGTAAAAAAACCCATAAATTCCAACACAAGAATTCCTTGAAATGCATTATTGATATTTATCACTTATAAAAAAGGAAGTGCAAGAAGCACCAACATCGTTACAGTAACACTTCCCCCCTCCATCAAATGCAGCTTTTCTTTAAATTGCATGTACTGTAGCAGCATATATATGTATCTATGTAGTATGTATGTATCTATCTATATATTTATCTATGAATGCACCAAGTGTAAGTGTGTGTGTGTGTGTGTGTGTGTGTGTGTGTGTGTGTGTCCAGATTGTCCAGAACCGCCCCAAAAAGGCCTCTGCCCGGGCTCTGGACCGGGCCCATGCCCAGCATCCATAATATGGAGCTGGCCTGTTCTGACCTCACAGCACTCCATATTTGGGCATGCCTGACACAGAAGACAGAACTCCACAAGCTGGCTGCATATACTCCCTATTTGGGCATGCCTTATAAAGAACTCCATATATGGGCATAAAAGGGAGACAGACATAATTACTGGGTGGGGCATTCATTTACAACTTGCATCGTTCCAAGTAGGTCAGTGCCCAATGGGCTGTAGAGGCACTACTAGTTTATCAAAATTGGTGATCTACAAGCCCACAGCACATTGCAGCATGACATGTTGAGAGCTTGTAGATCTGCTGCCCAAACTCTCCAAAGCCATGTGACCTTGTTTGCCACTTTCAAGATCACTGGCCACTTTTTTAATGCATGTAGAATTTGTTTTTACCATTCATTTTATAGCAATAAAAGACAATATGTCTCAAAAGTCAAAACACTGGCCAACAATAAAATTATTGGCAACTAATTATAGCCAACATGCAATAATCATATTAGGCTGGTCAGGATGGGGGAAAAAAACGTTGTCCTTCAGTTGGCTGACGCGCGCGCGCGCGCGCGCGCGCACACACGCACACACACACACACACGCACGCACGCACCCGCGCCCACACGGACACAACAGGCAATCAATACAACTTGTTACAGCTGTTGTTTGCAGCGTTAGCAGGCAGCAGATACCCATGTACCTGTCTAAATACTTCCTTAATGTAAACGAAGTCCACACCCACAACACCAGAGGGAGTGCAACAAACCATGTACAACCCAGATTCGGCACAAACAAGGGACTAAATTCTTTTCGCTCCTATGCCACCAAAATGTGGAACGCCCTACCAACAGTCATTAAGACATGTGAATCCCTTGACTCCTTCAAAACCGCTCTCAAAGGGCACCTACGGATGGCTGCAATTCGAAACTGGCCTCTGTAAAATCTGAATCCCCCCCACCCCCCCCACCCCACTTTCCCTCACTGTATATTGTATCTTTTCCCTTTTTTGCTTCCCATATGATGAATTTAGCTACATAGAAATGTCTATTTGTATGTCTCTAAATGTTTGTATGTCTTTAAATGTTTTGATGAATTGAACAATGTGGACCCTGTTGTAAACAAGTGTAATGCTTAATTGGGTCGTCCACTCACAGTTGACAGTCTTTGTATTGAGTTTGTGCTTAAAATGTACTGTAAATTCTACAAACTGTTAATAAATATTTCAATCAATCAATCAAAAAAGCAGCTAGCTTGGCTAACGTAGTTCTACCACTGCTCTCCTCTCTGTGACTCTGTCCCTCTCACGTGTGGATTTTATTTTGGTTAATTGAAGATGAAAACAGCAAAGCTTTTTACGGTTACAAGGTTAGTAGCCTTAGCCTATAATCCTTTCTCCTCCCTGCGGCCATCTCTCTGACTCCGTGTGTGTGTGTGTGTGTGTGTGTGTGTGTGTGTGTGTGAGAGAGAGAGAGAGAGAGAGGACTCAGAGGAGACGTCAGTCTGTAGAGCGGAGCTAAGCCGTGTCTACTCCTCCGGGGGTGGAGCACAGCAGTGGGAGAGTCAGACACGCAGCTATACATTTCCTTACAACCGTACTCTACCGGATTTTCAATGAAAGTGGTTGTTTCACCATGTTTGCGCATTTATGAGAAATATAATAATCGGCCGTTTTTTTTTCGATTATTTGTTTTTAGCACCGATACCGATATTAATTAAAATCATGAATATCGAAGCCGATAATCGGCCGTGGCCGATTATCGGTCGATCACTACCCAGGACCACCCTATAACTCACCCACCAGGACCACCCTATAACTCACCCACCAGGACCACCCTATAACTCACCCCCCAGGACCACCCTATAACTCACCCCCCAGGACCACCCTATAACTCACCCCCCAGGACCACCCTATAACTCACCCCCCAGGACCACCCTATAACTCACCCCCCAGGACCACCCTATAACTCACCCACCAGGACCACCCTATAACTCACCCCCCAGGACCACCCTATAACTCACCCACCAGGACCACCCTATAACTCACCCACCAGGACCACCCTATAACTCACCCACCAGGACCACCCTATAACTCACCCCCCAGGACCACCCTATAACTCACCCCCCAGGACCACCCTATAACTCACCCCCCAGGACCACCCTATAACTCACCCCCCAGGACCACCCTATAACTCACCCACCAGGACCACCCTATAACTCACCCACCAGGACCACCCTATAACTCACCCCCCAGGACCACCCTATAACTCACCCACCAGGACCACCCTATAACTCACCCCCCAGGACCACCCTATAACTCACCCACCAGGACCACCCTATAACTCACCCCCCAGGACCACCCTATAACTCACCCCCCAGGACCACCCTATAACTCACCCACCAGGACCACCCTATAACTCACCCCCCAGGACCACCCTATAACTCACCCACCAGGACCACCCTATAACTCACCCCCCAGGACCACCCTATAACTCACCCCCCAGGACCACCCTATAACTCACCCACCAGGACCACCCTATAACTCACCCACCAGGACCACCCTGTAACTCACCCCCCAGGACCACCCTATAACTCACCCCCCAGGACCACCCTATAACTCACCCCCCAGGACCACCCTATAACTCACCCCCCAGGACCACCCTATAACTCACCCCCCAGGACCACCCTATAACTCACCCCCCAGGACCACCCTATAACTCACCCACCAGGACCACCCTATAACTCACCCACCAGGACCACCCTATAACTCACCCCCCAGGACCACCCTATAACTCACCCCCCAGGACCACCCTATAACTCACCCACCAGGACCACCCTATAACTCACCCCCCAGGACCACCCTATAACTCACCCCCCAGGACCACCCTATAACTCACCCCCCAGGACCACCCTATAACTCACCCACCAGGACCACCCTATAACTCACCCCCCAGGACCACCCTATAACTCACCCCCCAGGACCACCCTATAACTCACCCCCCAGGACCACCCTATAACTCACCCACCAGGACCACCCTATAACTCACCCCCCAGGACCACCCTATAACTCACCCCCCAGGACCACCCTATAACTCACCCCCCAGGACCACCCTATAACTCACCCCCCAGGACCACCCTATAACTCACCCACCAGGACCACCCTATAACTCACCCACCAGGACCACCCTATAACTCACCCCCCAGGACCACCCTATAACTCACCCCCCAGGACCACCCTATAACTCACCCACCAGGACCACCCTATAACTCACCCACCAGGACCACCCTATAACTCACCCACCAGGACCACCCTATAACTCACCCCCCAGGACCACCCTATAACTCACCCACCAGGACCACCCTATAACTCACCCACCAGGACCACCCTATAACTCACCCACCAGGACCACCCTATAACTCACCCCCCAGGACCACCCTATAACTCACCCCCCAGGACCACCCTATAACTCACCCACCAGGACCACCCTATAACTCACCCCCCAGGACCACCCTATAACTCACCCACCAGAGGGATGATTTGCTACATGGAGACAACCAGTGCTGGGAATAAATAGGCTACTAAAATTTTGTAATTAAGTAAAAGTATCAATACTGCAATTTAGAAACACTAAAGTCCAGTCCACTAAAAGTCCAGTAGTCTACAAATCGTATAGGCATCAAAATGTATTTAAACTTTAAAATAGTCTACCAAAAGTAAAAGTATGGTTCTAGGCTATACTCTTTATGCATGAAATGTGTTGTTTCAAGTTTTCAAATGAATAAAATGCATGCAGGCTACAAATCCTTTGAAAATAGCATATCTACAGTACAAGCATCACAACACAACAGCCCCACAATGCATTGGGAGCTTATATGTGCTATTTTCAAATGGCCCCATGGCTGAATAATAATAATGAAATATTTTCAAATGGCCCCATGGCTGAAGTAATTATTAACTTATATATGCTATTTTCAAATGGCCCCATGGCTGAAGTAATTATTAACTTATATATGCTATTTTCAAATGGCCCCGTGGCTGAAGTAATTATTAACTTATATATGCTATTTTCAAATGGCCCCATGGCTGAAGTAATTATTAACTTATATATGCTATTTTCAAATGTCCCCATGGCTGAAGTAATTATTAACTTATATATGCTATTTTCAAATGGCCCCATGGCTGAAGTAATTATTAACTTATATATGCTATTTTCAAATGGCCCCATGGCTGAAGTAATTATTAACTTATATATGCTATTTTCAAATGGCCCCATGGCTGAAGTAATTATTAACTTATATATGCTATTTTCAAATGTCCCCATGGCTGAAGTAATTATTAACTTATATATGCTATTTTCAAATGGCCCCATGGCTGAAGTAATTATTAACTTATATATGCTATTTTCAAATGTCCCCATGGCTGAAGTAATTATTAACTTATATATGCTATTTTCAAATGGCCCCATGGCTGAAGTAATTATTAACTTATATATGCTATTTTCAAATGGCCCCATGGCTGAAGTAATTATTAACTTATATATGCTATTTTCAAATGGCCCCGTGGCTGAAGTAATTATTAACTTATATATGCTATTTTCAAATGTCCCCATGGCTGAAGTAATTATTAACTTATATATGCTATTTTCAAATGGCCCCATGGCTGAAGTAATTATTAACTTATATATGCTATTTTCAAATGGCCCCATGGCTGAAGTAGTTATGTGTGTTTCAAATGGCCCCATGGCTGAAGTAGTTATGTGTGTTTCAAATGGCCCCGTGGCTGAAGTAGTTATGTGTGTTTCAAATGGCCCCATGGCTGAAGTAGTTATGTGTGTTTCAAATGGCCCCATGGCTGAAGTAGTTATGTGTGTTTCAAATGGCCCCATGGCTGAAGTAGTTATGTGTGTTTCAAATGGCCCCATGGCTGAAGTAGTTATGTGTGTTTCAAATGGCCCCATGGCTGAAGTAGTTATGTGTGTTTCAAATGGCCCCATGGCTGAAGTAGTTATGTGTGTTTCAAATGGCCCCGTGGCTGAAGTAGTTATGTGTGTTTTCAAATGGCCCCATGGCTGAAGTAGTTATGTGTGTTTCAAATGGCCCCGTGGCTGAAGTAGTTATGTGTGTTTCAAATGGCCCCGTGGCTGAAGTAGTTATGTGTGTTTCAAATGGCCCCATGGCTGAAGTAGTTATGTGTGTTTCAAATGGCCCCGTGGCTGAAGTAGTTATGTGTGTTTTCAAATGGCCCCATGGCTGAAGTAGTTATGTGTGTTTCAAATGGCCCCATGGCTGAAGTAGTTATGTGTGTTTCAAATGGCCCCATGGCTGAAGTAGTTATGTGTGTTTCAAATGGCCCCGTGGCTGAAGTAGTTATGTGTGTTTCAAATGGCCCCATGGCTGAAGTAGTTATGTGTGTTTCAAATGGCCCCATGGCTGAAGTAGTTATGTGTGTTTCAAATGGCCCCATGGCTGAAGTAGTTATGTGTGTTTCAAATGGCCCCATGGCTGAAGTAGTTATGTGTGTTTCAAATGGCCCCATGGCTGAAGTAGTTATGTGTGTTTTGTAACAATAATCAAAATCTACAAAGTAACTAGTACGTTTTCAAATAATTGTAGTGGAGTGCAGTATTGATACTTTTACTTAATTAGAAAATTTGAGTAGCCTACTTAATCCCACCACTGGCTGTCCCCATGTAGCAAATCATCCCTCTGGTGGGTGAGATCCCGGACAATACTGCAATGTAATATACTCTGTTCAGTTACCATATACTGTACATTATACAGTATGGCCTGGCCTCTAATTGACATGGGGTGGTTGCTGGGCAACCACCCCATGTCCACCCCAATGCCCCCGTTAAAGGGGAAATGTGTTATGTCTATGTATATCGTGTAATCTGTAATGTATTGTATACTTTCGATTGTATACTTTTATGAATCTGTGCTCCAAACCATGTGATCATGGTCGTGACTCGTGAGTTAAATAAATGATGATGATGATGTTTGAGGATAAGAGTTTTTCTAGTGGACCAGTGTCTGATTGAGTCTAAGTTGTTGTAGTGTAGACCAGTGTCTGATTGTGTCTAAGTTGTTGTAGTAAGTAATGAATGGTTTTCTAGTGGACCAGTGTCTGATTGAGTCTAAGTTGTTGTAGTGTAGACCAGTGTCTGATTGAGTCTAAGTTGTTGTAGTAAGTAATGAATGGTTGCCTGCCCAAAAAGTATGACATAATTATTGTAGCCAAGGTGAGGTTGGTTGTGGTTTGTGGAGTGAGTAACGAATAAGTGAGAGCTTCGGCATGTCCAAAACATCAGAAGCCGGGCCGATTCAGTAGGCTACTTTTTACTGGATTAAGAAGGCTACTTTTTACTGGATTAAGAAGGCTACTTTTTACTGGATTAAGACAAGGAGTTGATGGCTTTGAGTGCCTTTGCCCAATATTGGTATGAGATTGGGTGATTCACAGTTCTGATTCCCAGTCAGATTTGATTTGATTGACTGGGCATATCTTTATAGGCCTATGTTTGTTTTAGTTTTTTCCAAAAATTATGTTTTAGCAAATTCAACATAAACAAGGCGGATGAATTGAACAATGTGGACCCTGTTGTAAACAAGTGTAATGCTTAATTGGGTCGTCCACTCACAGTTAACAGTCTTTGTATTGAGTTTGTGCTTAAAATGTACTGTAATTCTGCAAACTGTTAATAAATATTTCAATCAATCTTTTATTTATGGGAATTAATCTTCAGCTCCTTCATCCTCCTCGCCTCATTACAGGCATACTTTTTCCGTAGAAACGTGATTTAAACTTTAGCATGCTCACAAGACGTTGGCCTTGTTTTCCGTAGAAATGTGATTTAAACTTTAGCATGCTCACAAGACTTTGGCCTTGTTCGTGATTTAAACTTTAGCATGCTCACAAGACTTTGGCCTTGTTCGTGATTTAAACTTTAGCATGCTCACAAGACTTTGGCCTTGTTCGTGATTTAAACTTTAGCATGCTCACAAGACTTTGGCCTTGTTCGTGATTTAAACTTTAGCATGCTCACAAGACTTTGGCCTTGTTCGTGATTTAAACGGTATTTGAATGCATTGCATGTAGTTCAAAGTTTGGCCGTTTGGCCCACAATATGATAACTTACCTTAATTGCCTCAAAGTATTCACCTTACATGCAGGTTTTTTGTGTTTTTTCACACAATGTGAGTGACTACACTCGAGCACAGAGACATGCAGAATGTATTAATATTTGACCGGCAGAAATTCTATTTTTACTGAACTACTGGGGTTGATTGAGTATTTTACTTCCACTTGTAATAAATCTTCTAGTGTACGATCTGCTGAATGCTGAACACATACAGTAACACGTCTGACTCACTTTACTGCCATCATCTTTAATAAGACCAAATACATGTCAGCAGACACCATCACTGTCACATAGAAACTATATGATTCAAACCTGATCCATATAACAAACACTACAATGTAAAACATGTCATCAGTATTCAGTAATAATCATATGAATCACCTGTAATACCAAAGCAATTTGAAACCGAATGATACATTAAATAAATAATCACTGCAACCAATTTAAAATAATAATTAATCGCCTGCCATGAAATAATATCCCTTAATCACCTGCCATGAAATAATAGCCCTTAATCAATACCAGATCAATATATTCTGTAGTTTATTTTTTAATTTCTTCTTTTTTACGCTAGACATTCTAACTGTGGCTTTCTAGAGTAATACAGATCTTCCCTGGTAACATTTTCAGAGACTGACCATAACAGTTATAAATGAATGGAAACAGTGTCTCAGTGAAGGTGTGTGTGAAGGTGTGTAGGTGTGTGTTAGAATCAGGATCGGAGAAGGACAGCTGTCCTCTGTCCCAGTCCAGCTGGACTCTGATCCTCTGGGGTTTCTGATTCACGGAGAGAACCGTCTTCTTATAAGGCCCTGATTTGGCCCTGACTGCTGCGTATTCACCCATACTGAACACTATATACCAGTATCCACTCCTCATATATCCCTTCCTCTGGAAATACTCCACACACACGCCTACCTCCCAGATGGTATTGTCTCCAACCTCAACGTCCCAGCTGTGAGACCCTGAGTCAAAGCCCTCAGAGCCCAGCACACGGTCATAGTAGTCGAACCTCTCTGGGTTGTCGGGGAGCGGCCGCTCCTCTCCACATCTCACGCTGGTCAGATCATCAGACAGAATGAGTCGAGGATGAGCTGTGTTTGGGTCCAGGAGGACCGGAGTGTAAGAGACAATGTCCTTCATCCTGTCCCAGACTCTGAAGGTCAGGTTCTTCAGGTGTTTGGCCTCGTCTATCAGCGCTCCTGAGACAGGCGGTGGGTCCTGCAGCGTGAGCTGGACTCCCTCCATGGTGGTCTTGTAGTTCTGCAGGAATAAGACGTGGTCGTCGGATCTCAGCTGTTCCTCAGCAGCTTGGATGGCATTGGAGAGAGTTTCAATTTCTCTGCTCAGACCCTCAATCCTCTCCTTCATCTCCTGACTCTTCTGAGCCTCTTCCTCCCTCAGAGCGGTGATCCTGGCCTCCTCTTCTTCCCGTAGGAACCGATGAAGATTCTGAAACTGTTCTTTAATCTGTGTTTCTGTGTGCCTGGCCCGAACTTTGATGTGAGTTTCTGTTATGTCATAATTCCTTTTAACTTTATTAAAGACCTTCAGTTTCCTCTTTAACATTTCCAGTGAATCCTGGACCTTCTGTTCCATCGTCCCCTGTAACATGTTCAGAGTCATATCATCATCAGCATTATAATCACCATTATAAATGCATGGAAAGAGGGTGTTAGTGAAAGTGGGTGTGAAGGTGTGTAGGTGTGTGTTAGAATCAGCATCAGAGAAGGACAGCTGTCCTCTGTCCCAGTCCAGCTGGACTCTGATCCTCCCCAGTTTCTGATTCACTGAAAGAACAGTCCGATCTTCCAACCACTTAGATTCTGATATCCCCTCATCAGAGTCCGATGTCTCCTCGTCCTCATCAGAGTCCGATGTCTCCCCATGCTCGTCAAATCCCAGCCCTGATGAGGACACAGCTCTGTATGCATCCTCATAGAACTCAATAAACCAGGACTCACTCCTGGCGTTTCGCTTCCCCCAGTGAGGCTCCAAACACAGGCCTACTGACCAGCGTTGATTGTGTCCAACATGAACATCCCAGCTGAGATAGCCAGAATTAAAGTGAAACAAGTTGAACAAGCCCGGAGTACGCAGGATATGCCAACCGATGGAATGCTGGGACAGAGGGAACACTTGGCAGGTCAGCTCCTCTTCCCGAACAGTCAAACTTGAAGCCATTGTGTCTTCCAGTCTGAGGCTGTTACACCAGATGAATACTAGGAGACAAAACAACAATAACATTATGAGTTAGTAGTAGTTGTTATTCCAAGGCCTTAATAAACCAACCACTTATAACATAAACATAAAGAAATAATATCATGGATAAAATAATTACAGATAAATGTAGATCCCTTCATAAGACCCTTAATTGAAGAGAGAGAGAGTAGAGAGAGGGAGGGAGGGAGAGAGAGAGAGAGAGAGAGAGAGAGAGAGAGAGAGAGAAAAACACTAGGATAAAGAGATGGTAGCTGTTTGGCACTAGTTTTATCCAGGAGATGGCGTCACGGTTAAGTATTTAACTACAACAAAATAAGTATTTAACTACACAACTACGGGTATATGGCCTTTCTACAAAAAGCCAAGATTGGTTGGTGACCTGACCTGAGTTGTAGAAAGTCAATATGTCCTTCCAGGAATCTCCTCAGTGTAGATGGCTGCTGTCCAGTCGTCAGATTCTCTGTTCTAGCGAGGGCTGTAGATGTAGCCTACACATCTGAGGCACGGCTGCTCCAAGTTATTGAAAGGACTCAATTCAGTCTAAAGGTAGTACTTCCCTCTAGACTTTGGTATCAGACAGACAGGGAAATGTATAGCCTCAGTAACGGGCTGCTTCACCTCTACAAATAGTTCATCAAACGTCAGGCTGCATTTACCCAGACCAACGCAGGTAAGCGTGCAGGGTCAGAGGGTCTGGTCTAGAAAAGGTTGAGCTCCCTCTGAGAAAAGGTAATGGAATGAGCCAGGGATTATCTGAGTATATATAATGTGGGTCTCAGCTGCTTTTGGGCTCCCGCCTTATGCAAATGCAATTCCTGAGTTAATCAATGATCATCATTGTAGTTTAATTCTTGATTATGTTACTTGTGAATGACTCATGTCAGCTCCATTGTCCTGCAGGAAACGAGTGTGTGTGTGTGTGTGTGTGTGTGTGTGTGTGTGTGTGTGTGTGACTGTGTGTGTGTTATTTCTTATACCAACTCCATGATTTGGCTGGAGACATGCACCTGGAACCCCCTCAAGGACCACTGCTCTATGCATGGTTTCCGCTGCCATCGGTGTATGAATGGGTGAATGTAATGCACAATCTCTGTAAAGCGCCTTGGATAAAGGCGCTATATAAATGCACCATTTACCATTTATAATAGGACCACATCATGCCCATAAGTCAGACATCCGTTAGTCAGACCTGCGTGGCCGGTTAAGACTCACTGTGTAAAGATACACATCTGGCAAAATAAAACTCAGGGCTACTTTGAAAATATAAAATGCTTTACTTCTCCGGTGACTGGTTGAACATATCTGCCACAATGGAACACACACAATTACGCAAGCAATGACGAAGCAAAAGTGCTATGATTGTAAATGTGTAATTTGTAACGTGAGGTTATCTCACAGTGGACTAGAAGCAGACTACCTCAGAACATTCATGTCAAGCAAAGGGATCCTCTTCAAAGCAATTCCAAATCCATAATATTCTCAACTTTAGGTAACAGTAACAGTGAAACAGTTTGAAAATAAACCATTCATTAGTATTTTACTTATTTCTCATACAAAACCAAGATAACTTTTCAGGTTGATACCCAAACTATAGGCATTTTTTTATTAGCGTATTTTTTTATTCGCGGATTTTCTTAGATTTGTTTGCTTGTTTCTGACCGGGCACCCATTTTGGTGTCAGCATCATGTTATGCTTTAGCAAATAGCAAATAGCAGATCTACAAGCTCATATCGCGCCACCGAGTGGCGCGATACGAGCTTGTAGGTCTGCTATTTTTGAAAAATCGAAGAGCGACTGACATTTTTAGAATCTGATCTCAGGTCAGAATGGGTTCATCAGACCAGTGTGTGTCCGGCGGAAACCTCGTATGAATCTGATCTCAGGTCAGAATGGGTTAAAAAGAAAAAAAATATTGTACTGGAGCCGTAACCTATAGAAATTGTTCCGTGACCCACAAATGGGGTTAACGGTGCTCTAACCCGAACTCAAACGTAAACCTGATTCAACCTGATTGTCTTGGTAGGCAGGGTTCTGAACTTTAAACCTGATTCAACCTGATTGTCTTGGTAGGCAGGGTTCTGAACTTTAAACCTGATTCAACCTGATTGTCTTGGTAGGCAGGGTTCTGAACTCTCCACAGCACACCAATGAGACACACCGTAAGTAGACAGAAATGGTGCCATCTTTTAATGAGCATTAGTAAAGGATAAGGACCAATTTAGATATGAAGAGGAGGTTGAAAAATGGGTGTCATGATGATGGGCAAACATGATGAAATGCGTCCCTCATTTGTACGCCATCAAGATAGGTAAGACCAAAGGTCCTTAAGGACTAAAGGTTCCCTGCGATGAAGTAAAAAATAAAATAAAATCCCCCCCACAGAATGTGTCATTGTGAATATAACGCAATGATAAAACAATTTTGTTTCGTAACTAGATAGTTTTACAAATTGTTTTGATGCAGGAAAAAAAAATACATAATGCATTTTCATATTTTTTAATCATCATGCTCCATGTGTGTGTAAAGACTTTACTGCCCTTTCATACGATGGTGAAAATAGAAGATCTACAAGCTCATCAGCATCTAGCAACACTGGCACACCACAAAGTGGTACAAGCCATGCTTAAAGGACAACTTTAGTTTTTTTCAACCAAGGTTCATGTTTTAGGTTGTTATTAGAGAAAGTAAAAGATTAGTGTTAATTTTTTTTTATTTGCTGCTTTCTTTCGTTTTAGGGATTTTAGCTATTTTTGACAGGGGGGCGGGGGCATTCGAGCATGGGGCTAAATATGTATATTTTTACAAAATGTTATGGTCATTTATTTTTGTATTATTTACTATAGTCCTAATAAACCTCAAGAAATTACATCTGGCCACAGAAGATCACGGGATCTACTGAATGTGAAGGTAGCCTACTGGGGAAGGCTTATACTGTGTGTATAGGCTCAATATGTCAGTTTGACACATTCAGTAGATCCTGTGATCTTTTGTGGCCAGATGTAATTTCTTGGGGTTTATTAGGGCTATAGTAAATAATACAAAAATAAATCGCCATAATATTTTGTAAAGAAATACATATTTAGCCCCATGCTCGAATGCCCCGCCCCCCTGTCAAAAACTGCTAAAATCCCAAAAACAAAAGAAAGCAGCAAATGAAAGAAAATTTACACTCACCTTTTACTTTCTCTAATAACAACCTAAAACATGAACCTTGGTTGAAAAAAACTAAAGTTGTCCTTTAAAGGGGTATTTCACTTTCACAACATTTGTCTGCACCCCAGAACCGTTTTTAAACGTCTTGATTCAATAGTTAGATATCTCTGCTGTCAGGGAGAAACCACCAAACGTCCAAAATGTTCAGGAAATGAAAAATATATTTTTTTCTTCAGAAAATGAAGAAAAACAGACATAAAGGGTGTTCAATAGCATTGATTTATGAAAATAATAATGATCAAAAATGGAGTTGGGTGTTTTCTTCCTCCCGACTCAACAATATATCATATGTTATAACTCTTTAACCCATTCTGAACGGGCACCCATTTTGGTGTCAGCATCATGTTATGCTTTAGCTATTGAAAAATAGCAGATCTACAAGCTCATAGCGCGCCACCGAGTGACGCGCTACGAGCTTGTAGGTCTGCTATTTTTGAAAAATCGAAGAACGACTGACATTGTTAGAATCTGATCTCAGGTCAGAATGGGTTCATCAGACCAGTGTGTGTCCGGCGGA
This sequence comes from Protomyctophum parallelum, assembly GCF_964188405.1. Classification (NCBI taxonomy): domain Eukaryota; kingdom Metazoa; phylum Chordata; class Actinopteri; order Myctophiformes; family Myctophidae; genus Protomyctophum; species Protomyctophum parallelum. The sequence goes on along the minus strand of NC_139702.1, from coordinate 1,182,151 downwards.
AACCTCGTATGAATCTGATCTCAGGTCAGAATGGGATAAACATCATTGTAGCCATTAAGAAATAAATAAATAAATACAAATAATTATCTGCTTCTGCCTCCAGTTTTTCTATAACTTATCAAATGTATGAATGTGCTCCATCATGCACACATACTAACTCTTATACTTCTGGGGCCCCTTCCTTAATGATACTAATTAAGGCTGTTCATTTAGTGTACAGTGGTTCTCAAACCTTTTATTTCAAGGACTGTACAAATGGAACCATTTCTACACTCTGGGTACAGAGCCGACATACGGGGTTTGAGACCCACTGGCGTAGCAGTGTTTTCAGTGAGCCAACATGCACAATTAAGCACCCTGACTATATCATCGGTAACACCTATGAAGGAAGAAGTTCTTTGCATAGAGGCAATTCATTGATTAATAATAATATCATCATCATTGTTGTATATGTTCATTATGTGGGAACGGGAATACAATACCCTTAAACCAGATTGTTTTGTGGTGTCCTTTATTTCAGTGTCCTATTTTGAGCCATTTGACCGCCTGTTGAAGGCCATAACCTAATGGGGTCTGTTTCCCTTTCTTTAACATTTGACAATATATTAACATTGAATCAAGCAACTTAAAAACTGTGCGGCGAGCACACAAAAGCCCAGGTATACTAATACATGAAAATGACCCCCAGAAGTATCCTGGAAACAAGTTAATTGCTATACATAATACAATAAACACCCCTCATCTCACATCATGTTGCCATCCTTACCAATCCAGTCTATAGGCTAGACAGTTCTGGGTACAGTGGTAGGTTCCAGGCTGATTTTAAAGGGACACTTCACCCTTTTTGCAAAAAAATATATGTTAATGACGTTGAGAAGATTTAGAACACTTTCCTGCGGGTCTTTATGTGTATAATATGTGGTTTTAGATATTTTAGATTCTAGCAGTGAGCCGTCTCTGATGTCATGGACACTGGGCTCACTTACTTCCTGGACTACAATTCCCATAATGATTTGGTGCACTACTCCTCCTTGTGGATAGGGGGAGGGCTGTCTTACTGAGACAACATGTAGTCCAGGAAGGAAGTGATCCCAGTGTCCATGACATCAGAGACACTGGGCTCACTGCTACAATCTAAAATATCTAAAACCACATATTACATACAAAAAGACCCCAGGAAAGAAATCTTCTAAACGTCATTAACATATATTTTTTTGCAAAAAGGGTGAAGTGTCCCTTTAACGCTGGGAGGATCCAATCATTTCAGCATCTCCTGGTTTTAAAGTTGAACAGTTTCCAATGTACAACTCTGGGACCCTAAAGTACAACTCTGGGACCCTAAAGTACAACTCTGGGACCCTAAAGTACAACTCTGGGACCCTAAAGTACAAAGTCAAATCATCAGTGTAAACTGAAAGTGTACAAACAGACCCAAAAAGAACCTTACGTGCCTAGTGGAACTATAGCAGTGTACGGATGGAACCAAAAGGAACCCTAAAGGGTTCATTTGGTTCCATTCATACACCTTTTGGGCTTGGTTCCCAAGGTCATTTGACCCATAGGGCCAGGGACATAATCTCCTGTTTCTGAAGCACGAGGTACATCCCCCCCCCAGCCATGATGTACTAGGATGTCACACATTAAGGACTTACCAGTCCCAACTTAGAGCAGGGAAGCATTGGGTCTCATTTGTATAGTCTTTGGTATATGAACCGGCCAGGGGATCAAACCCTGACTTCTCAATCTAAGGGCAGACATTCTAACCAGTGAGCTGGTCCATTCATGCACATTCAGATAAGATTCACACATATTACAGTTCAGATTAGGATTTCCGGAGTTTTGAACGGAGAGAGGAGGAGTTGATACTCTGTAGCTCCAACAGAGCAGGTAAGAAGTTCAGAGCGAAAGAGAGGAGAGATCTGTAAGCCAACAAGTCTGTGATGAGGCCGCCATCGCCGCGTGGTTCCTGACCCTAGTACTTCACTCCAGGGACAAACTCTCTGGCCTCCGGGTTCAAGTTGCTCTTGCGCTGCAAAGGGAGAAATGAGAGTTGTTTTATACTTTGGCTATTCAAACATAGCAAATAACCCATTCTGACCTGAGATCAGATTCATACGAGGTTTCCACTGGGACACACACTGGTCTGATTAACCCATTCTGAGCTGAGATCAGATTCTAGAAATGTCACAGTCGTTCTTCGATTTTTCAAAAATAGCAGACCTACAAGCTCATATCGCGCCACTCGGTGGCCGAATACATAAAATGTTGGTTTCATATAAGCTAATAGTCACCAAGATTGCCTTTTTTCACCTTAGAAATATTGCACGAATCAGAGCCTATGTGTCCTTGGACGCTGCAAAAACGCTAATCCACACCTTTGTTTTTTCTCGGCTTGATTACTGCAATGCACTTTTCTCAGGACTGCCTAAGAAAACAACTGACAGATTACAACTTGTCCAAAATGCAGCAGCCAGAGTTTTAACTAGAACTAAGATGAGAGAACATATTACTCCAGTTTTGGCATCACTGCACTGGCTTCCGGTTGTTTTTAGGATTGATTTTAAAATTATTTTACTTGTCTATAAAGCTCTCAATGGTCTCGCACCTTCCTACTGTACCTACATGACTGCCTGCCTAAATATGTCCCAAACCGCCCCCTAAGGTCTTCCACTGCTGGCCTGCTCGCTTTGCCTAAAAAAATGGCAACTAAAAAATACGGGGAAGCAGCTTTTTGCTTCTACGGGCCGACGGCATGGAACAAGCTCCCACTGTACCTTCGTCAGGCAGCCTCTGTAGACATGTTTAAAGCTCAGCTCAAGACCCACTTCTACAACATTGCCTTTAATTGATCTTTTATTTGTGTCCTCACTGTACTGCATTACTGCCTGTTTTTTGTCGTTGCCTTGCTTTTCTTTTATTCTCCATTGTTCTTCTCCATTGTTCTGTAAAGCACTTTGAGCTGCATTTCATGTCATGAAAGGTGCTATACAAATAAAGTTTTATTATTATTATTAATCATCTGGGGTTGAGTAGGTCGTCCAAAGCCAGCTCACCGCGATGTCCTCTGGGCCGCCGTCAGCGAGCGACAGGCCGTTGAAATGGTTCTGTATCTGACCCGCCGCCCCCCCCGGTCTGTAGTCACGTGACGGGATGAACCAATCGTGTTCCTCCTCCTCCAGCATCTCCTGGAAGCAGCGTTCCAAAAAGTCCTGCTCCAGCAGCTCCTCTTCCACCTGCGACCAGAGACACGTCACATTGCTTTAACCTGTTAGGACCTGAGATCAGATTCATACGAGGTTTCCACTGGACAACACACTGGTCTGATGAACCCATTCTGACCTGAGATCAGATTCTAAAAAATGTCAGTCGTTCTTCGATTTTTCAAAAAATAGCAGACCTACAAGCTCGTATCGCGCCACTCGGTGGCGCGATATGAGCTTGTAGATCTGCTATTTTTAAATAGCTAAAGCATAACATGATGCCGACACCAAAATGGGTGCCCGGTCAGAATGGGTTAACCAATTAGGACCTGATGCCCATTCTACAAATGCCTTCTGAATCAGCATCAACAGTTTTCTGAAATACATATGTAAAAAAGGATAAGACTCTTTGGCACAAAAAATAACTAGTGATTTAGAAGGCTTGGTAGAATGAATGGTGTTGTGCTGCCCCCTAGTGTCATTTGTCTTTATCTGTCAAATTTCTTTGTGATGTGCTTGCTTGTGATATCATTGGTGTAGCCCACTGAGTCGCCCCTTTGGGACACTCGTTACCTTTTCTGAATGTTGGACGGCGGTAAACTAGGCTAGGGTTCCTTCCTGGTTATTCCACTCTCCATAGGAGTGATAGGAACAGGACAGTGGCTTTACCACTGTGTTCACTCTCCATAGGAGTGATAGGAACAGGACAGTGGCTTTACCACTGTGTTCACTCTCCATAGGAGTGATAGGAACAGGACAGTGGCTTTACCACTGTGTTCACGGAGCCCCATGGGAGTGATAGGAACAGGACAGTGGCTTTACCACTGTGTTCACTCTCCATAGGAGTGATAGGAACAGGACAGTGGCTTTACCACTGTGTTCACTCTCCATAGGAGTGATAGGAACAGGACAGTGGCTTTACCACTGTGTTCACTCTCCATAGGAGTGATAGGAACAGGACAGTGGCTTTACCACTGTTCACTCTCCATAGGAGTGATAGGAACAGGACAGTGGCTTTACCACTGTGTTCACTCTCCATAGGAGTGATAGGAACAGGACAGTGGCTTTACCACTGTGTTCACTCTCCATAGGAGTGATAGGAACAGGACAGTGGCTTTACCACTGTGTTCACTCTCCATAGGAGTGATAGGAACAGGACAGTGGCTTTACCACTGTGTTCACGGAGCCCCATGGGAGTGATAGGAACAGGACAGTGGCTTTACCACTGTGTTCACTCTCCATAGGAGTGATAGGAACAGGACAGTGGCTTTACCACTGTGTTCACTCTCCATAGGAGTGATAGGAACAGGACAGTCGCTTTACCACTGTGTTCACTCTCCATAGGAGTGATAGGAACAGGACAGTGGCTTTACCACTGTGTTCACTCTCCATAGGAGTGATAGGAACAGGACAGTGGCTTTACCACTGTGTTCACTCTCCATAGGAGTGATAGGAACAGGACAGTGGCTTTACCACTGTGTTCACTCTCCATAGGAGTGATAGGAACAGGACAGTGGCTTTACCACTGTGTTCACTCTCCATAGGAGTGATAGGAACAGGACAGTGGCTTTACCACTGTGTTCACTCTCCATAGGAGTGATAGGAACAGGACAGTGGCTTTACCACTGTGTTCACGGAGCCCCGCGCAGTCGCTTGAGTGAAGATGAGATGTTTCAAAGATGCATAGAGTAGAAGTAGGAGACCGCGGACACGTGTGCAAAGTTTTGGCTTCTCTGAAATTCTCTTTCTCACTTCCCACGTCCCGCACCGAGACTGGCTTTATGTAGCCATGGTTCATGACTCTCGTATTCATACGAGAGTCATGAAGAAACTTCACCCTGTTTTTTGCGCTCGCTGCATTTACAAGATTTCCATATATATAAACATTCAGATTTCAAATATAAAGTACTTACAATTTGTCCCACGGGTGTTAGTTAGTTGCAGCTCCAGCGATTAGAATTTCTGCATCCCGCGTTGTTTAATAAAAAGCATTTTTATCCGAGGTGTTATTTTGCCATTGGCTTTCAACTACGCGCCCCTATCGGTCGGGAGGAGGGTGGCACTCGGTGTGTTCGATATAGGCACGCTGACCGCCCTGCCAATACAGACTAATAGGCGAGTGCGCTCCCGGTGTGCAACTGTGGATTTCCCAAACGAACCCCGTTTGAAAAAAGTAGCCGGAGAGCTCGGACAAAAATGCTTTTTATTGAAGAACGCGGGACGCAGCGATTCTAATCGCTGGCGCTGCTACTAACTAACACCCGTGGGACACTTTGTGAGTACTTTATATTTGAAATCTGAATGTTTATATATACGGAAATCTTGTAAATGCAGCGAGCGCAAAAAACAGGGCAAGGTTTCTGCATGACTGTCATGATAATCATCATGGCAGTCATGTTCCAGGGCTAGGCTTTATGCTGTTATGTCGTGGGTCTATTTAATAACAAGTTAACAACGTGCAGCTATCCAATTGCGGTGTGGGAGGCGGCACATTGGGAAGTCAACAAGGAAGTCAAGGAAGAGAGACGACAGAGAACCTCAGCAGAGCAAAACTGCACAAAAAGATGAAAAATACTTAAAACGGCAAAACACTGATTAACGCCGCTTCGTACACGTCTCCGTGGTCTCCTACTGCAACGTTATGCATCTTTGAAACATCTCATCAACACTCAAGCGACCACCAGGTGTCAGACAGTGATAAAGCTGCGTCCTATCATTCCTGTGGAGAGTGGAATAACCTGGAAGGGACCCTAAGGTTACCGCCGTCCAAAATTCAGAAAAGGTAACCGAGGGTCCCGGAAGGGGCTACCCACTGAGTGCAGTACCACCATCAGTCATATGTTTTTGTCTATTTCTCTTTCATTTATGTTCAGTTTTGTGGTATGTTATAGTATATGTTTTTATCAATTAAAGGTATATTCAGTGATTTCACTCAAAAAACCTTAGGTTTCGTTTTTGGCTGTGGGACCCAGCCTTTCGTCCAATCAGGATAGAGTCAAAAACGAAACCTAAGATTTTTTGACCCCCAGGGGTTAACTGGGGACAGGGAGGAACTCCTTATATGGCCAGCACACTCTATAGTAGAGAGGATTATCACAACAAAACAAAAAAATAAGTGATATTTGAATTAAGTGAAATCACTGAATATACCTTTAACTTTTGTATGAGGAAAACTTGCAATAATAAAATAAATAATTTACAATTGCCAGCCCTGGCCCCACCTGTCTGTTGTACTCCTCCTCATTCTCCATCCACATGTAGTCAGCAAAGGGGTCCGCCTCCCCTCCTCCTCCTCCTCCGGCCTTACGTACGTTCACCTCCCCCGACTCCCCTCCTCCTCCTCCTCCCCCCCCTCCCCCCGACGAGCCCACCGCCGCCATGCTGCTGCTGCCCCCCCCGTCCGCGCTGCCGGGGGGCTTCGTCTTCCCCCGGGGGTCGTCCTCCGGACTGCGGCTCGTCTCCGGCGCCGGTTCTGGAACGGCACACACAAACTTCTGCTGGCATTAAAGGTGGTCGAAGGGGTCAGTGGTTTGTTTTCATGTCAAGGACGCCCCCAAATGTATTAACCCATTCTGACCGGGCACCCGTTTTGGTGTCAGCATCATGTTATGCTTTAGCTATTTAAAAATAGCAGATCTACAAGCTCGTATCGCGCCACCGAGTGGCGCGATACGAGCTTGTAGGTCTGCTATTTTTGAAAAATCTCAGGTCAGAATGGGTCAATCAGACCCAGTGTGTGTCCGGCGGAAACCTCGTATGAATCTGATCTCAGGTCAGAATGGGTCAATCAGACCAGTGTGTGTCCGGCGGAAACCTCGTATGAATCTGATCTCAGGTCAGAATGGGTCAATCAGACCAGTGTGTGTCCGGCGGAAACCTCGTATGAATCTGATCTCAGGTCAGAATGGGTTAGTGTGTGTGTGTGTGTGTGTGTGTGTGTGTGTGTGTGTGTGTGTGTGTGTGTGTGTGTGTGTGTGTGTGTGTGTGTGTGTGTGTGTGTGTGTGTGTGTGTGTGTGTGTGTGTGTGTGTGTGTGTGTGTGTGTGTGTGTGTGTGTGTGTGTGTGTGTGTGTGTGTGGAGAGAGAGAGAGTTGCAGTGCAGACTCGCATATGAAAATGCTTTGTGTCAGATCCTCCCAGAAGATGATTTGTGTTCAAAACGTATTCCAATTTCATTCATTTTTCTTTTCTTTATTTTTTTATACCTGGAGCCAGTTATTGCACCACCTCACACCTAAGTTCAGACTTAGCCTAGTTACCGGCAGCTTAAATGGCTTATGCATTACTGTATGCATGCATATATACAATGTATAACAAAAAGTAAACTAAACTCATCCAATAATAAAACTGGGACTGGTTGCCATGATGTACAGTACCGGTAATCCCAAAAGGTGGACAAGAAAAATCAGCTTGATCTGCTATTTTTTACAATATTTGCCTCTTTCTAAAAGGGAAAAGTAAGATTTTCTTTATTTCTATTAGTTTACCCATTTTAATAGTATAGTTTGTTCTGTTGGTTACTTTTCATGCAGTAACCTAATGGTCCCCCCCCCCCCCTCCTAATTTTAGAGCCATTCAAATGGCGTTAAATCCTTAAATGTATTATCACTTAAGAAATGTGCACACATACTGCACAGTGCAGTTAGGCCTACACTGTGAATTTTGATGAATTGAACAATGTGGACCCTGTTGTAAACAAGTGTAATGCTTAATCGGGTCGTCCACTTGCACAGTTAACAGTCTTTGTATTGAGTTTGTGCTTAAAATGTACTGTAAATTCTACAAACTGTTAATACATCAAAGAAACCAATGTTGAATACGACAAACTTTGTCGGACAAAGGAAATAAGACATCTGGGATTTTTGTAATCCTTTTAGCACCATTTCAATCATACCACATTACCACTGTACCTTTTTTTCCAAAGTGTTAATAAAGTAGGCTATTCAATCAATCAGCAAATTAAAGGTTCAGGACCCCCCCCCCCCTTTTTTTTGCTAATCATCTGGGGGAGTGGGGGACCCCCCCCCCCCCCAACGGAATTTGGGGACCCACTGGGGGGGGGGGGGGGGGGGGGGTCCCGACCCACAGTTAGAGAACCACTGCAATAAGGGACACGTCTTTTACTTTCCAAATAAGGGACTGTCACTCACTGTGTTGGCAAACAGTATCTTTTCCCTTTTTGCTTCCTTTATGATGAATTCCTGTTCTGTTCTTTAGCTACATAGAAGTGTCTATTTGTATGTCTCTAAATGTTTTGATGAATTGAACAATGTGGACCCTGTTGTAAACAAGTGTAATGCTTAATTGGGTCGTCCACACACAGTTAACAGTCTTTGTATTGAGTTTGTGCTTGGAATTTACTGTCAATTCTACAAACTGTTAATAAATATTTCAATCAATCAAAAAACCTAGACTGTAAGGAAACATTGATTGATTGATTGATTGAAATATTTATTAACAGTTTGTAGAATTTACAGTACATTTTAAGCACAAACTCAATACAAAGACTGTCAACTGTGAGTGGACGACCCAATTAAGCATTACACTTGTTTACAACAGGGTCCACATTGTTCAATTCATCAAACATGGGGCAACATAGCATTGCTAACATAACAGCTGTTACCAGATCAAAACAATGCACTGACACGGCCGTCAAACACACACACAGCATGTCAGCTAAAGTGAAACGTTATATACCAGTAAGTTAAAGTGTGCGTAATAATGTAATAATGCATTGCAGCGTGTGCACTGTAGCTACCTGGCATGTTGACAGGCAGCAGAATGTAAGCAGAGGGTTGTTTGTAATGAACAACAATAACTTGTAAACAAACAGCGGACTGACAGAGCCGAACACTCACTGACGCACAGCTCGTTAGCTTGTAAGCCAAAGCTGGCAGCGTCTAGTGAACAGATCTAATGAACAGATTTAAGGCTTCCGGTGGACGATCTCTTCAAAATAAGAGTACCCTCTAGAGTATTGAAAAAAAGTTTAATTTGCACATTAAAACTACAAATTAAGCATTTAAATGATGCTATATGATGCTATAAGACACACATTATGTTTCTGTGTAAAAATAAGTAATTAAATCATTATAATAATAATAATAAAGTTATCTAAATGGATAAATGCTATTCACTGGAGTGCATGGACTTTATAAAGTGGACACTGGACAAAAGACGGCTCCGCGAGGCAACTATCTGGACATACCCACGCGTTCGGGGAGATGTCCTGTACCACACCCCACTCTCCGCTAAGCGGGAGAGGTGTAAAATTCACAGCAGCAGACCTTCTACTGGGGTCAAGGCTGACAAAAAGTACCGTTTCCGGACCCAGAATGGACACTGGACAAAAGACGGCTCCGCGAGGCAACTATCTGGACATACCCACGCGTTCGGGGAGATGTCCTCTACCACACCCCACTCTCCGCTAAGCGGGAGAGGTGTAAAATTCACAGCAGCAGCCCTTCTACTGTGGTCAATGCTGAAAAAAGTACCGTTTCCGGACCCAGAATGGACACTGGACAAAGAGGCCTCCGCGAGGCAACTATCTGGACATACCCACACGTTCGGGGAGATGTCCTCTACCGCACCCCACTCTCCGCTAAGCGGGAGAGGTGTAAAATTCACAGCAGCAGCCCTTCTACTGTGGTCAAGGCTGACAAAAAGTACCGTTTCCGGACCCAGAATGGACACTGGACAAAGAGGCCTCCGCGAGGCAACTATCTGGACATACCCACACGTTCGGGGAGATGTCCTCTACCACACCCCACTCTCCGCTAAGCGGGAGAGGTGTAAAATTCACAGCAGCAGCCCTTCTACTGTGGTCAATGCTGAAAAAAGTACCGTTTCCGGACCCAGAATGGACACTGGACAAAAGACGGCTCCGCGAGGCAACTATCTGGACATACCCACGTGTTCGGGGAGATGTCCTCTACCACACCCCACTCTCCGCTAAGCGGGAGAGGTGTAAAATTCACAGCAGCAGCCCTTCTACTGTGGTCAAGGCTGACAAAAAGTACCGTTTCCGGACCCAGAATGGACACTGGACAAAAGACGGCTCCGCGAGGCAACTATCTGGACATACCCACGTGTTCGGGGAGATGTCCTCTACCACACCCCACTCTCCGCTAAGCGGGAGAGGTGTAAAATTCACAGCAGCAGACCGTCTACTGTGGTCAATGCTGAAAAAAGTACCGTTTCCGGACCCAGAATGGACACTGGACAAAGAGGCCTCCGCGAGGCAACTATCTGGACATACCCACACGTTCGGGGAGATGTCCTCTACCACACCCCACTCTCCGCTAAGCGGGAGAGGTGTAAAATTCACAGCAGCAGCCCTTCTACTGTGGTCAAGGCTGACAAAAAGTACCGTTTCCGGACCCAGAATGGACACTGGACAAAGAGGCCTCCGCGAGGCAACTATCTGGACATACCCACACGTTCGGGGAGATGTCCTCTACCACACCCCACTCTCCGCTAAGCGGGAGAGGTGTAAAATTCACAGCAGCAGCCCTTCTACTGTGGTCAATGCTGAAAAAAGTACCGTTTCCGGACCCAGAATGGACACTGGACAAAAGGCTGGGCGGTGCCCAGGTATAGATGAGGTGACAACGATCGTTATATATATAGTGGCCCTCTCCATAGCATTACATTTATGAAAGAATAAAAGAATACAGACAAGGCTTTGAAAGTTAGAAAAAAAATACCTTTTAATTAATCATTAATCATTTCTCATTCACTGTTACACAGAAGAAGAAGAAATCATATCAATAATGATCATCACAATCAGAAATAAAATGCTCATTTAAAAGTTTCCAAATCCCTACAATATTTGTTTTTAAACATCACAATTTGTCTTAATGTGGACTGAGAAGCTACTTTAATAGTTAGTAGTTACAGATTTGATCAATTTACTGCATGTGTGTGCGCATCTGTGTTAATACAGCAAACATTATTCAAACACATGCAAAACATGCAAAAACTACAAAGTCAATTAGTGCAAACATCACTCAAAAGTACAAAATGGTACTATAAGTGCAACGTACCTATAAGTGCATACATTACTCAAATGTATAAAAAGGTAAGACGTGCAATGTACCAATTAAGTGCAAACGTTACTCAAAAGCTTAGGTACAACATGCAATGTACCTCAATGCAAACATCACTCAAATGTATATATGGTACAACATGCAATGTACCTAAGTGCACACATCACTCAAATGTATAAAAAGGTAGCCTATAGTGCAAAGCATCACTGCAAACATAAAGTGCAAACATTGTACACACACACACACACACACACACACACACACACACACACACACACACACACACACATAAATTGATCAAAAGTTAGATGTACTTTTAAAGCAAAACCAGCTCAGTCCAAACATTTCAAACGTTTGTTTTTAGATGATCACAGTAAGCACTATTGGATTAAATACATTAAATACAAGCAGCTTGTACTATTGTACTTGTTTGTTGTAGTGTTTTGGCATTAACTAAAGTGCTGAAGATGTACATAGCCAAAGTATACCTCTTATCTCTGTGTATGTACTGTTGTTTGCAAATGTGACTTGCCTGTTTCATCAAATGACTCTTACATGCCCTTATGGTACAGAAATCTAAATCTTTGTTATCTGCCTTTCCTACCACTATTCTCCAGCAGCGTAACAAGTACATACTCATGCTATCTTGATTGAAGATATGCATACTGGCTTTTAAAAGCACTATGGACCTGTCACTATTAATCTGAATCGGTGTTGTGTTTGTACCAAATATCTCCTTCTCTTTGCATCTCAATTGTGTGAGTAGTTCCTCTATAGCTGATTGAGTATGTTCTTCAGAGATCATGAATGCAACAGGAGTTGATGAATTAAATGAACTTACTATAATTTCATAATACAAAATCCTTTTCTCTGTTAGTTTAGTCTTAATGATCCCCCCTGTGGCATCCCATGATGCCGCACATTGTGCTGTCGCATTGTGCCACAGTTTCTCTCCTGCTTCACTAAAACATATAACCTTAAGGGGACTAACTTTAATAACTTGAATGAATCCTTTTACAACAACACTGTCTGTGTCTTTATCCTCCCATTCTTTTTTAAGGTCCATCAAAGCTTTGATCTCACTGTTATCCTTCCATCCTTTTTTCCGCTGTTCATATTTGACCTGCCTGTACAAAGAAGTGTCTTTGCCAACTCCGCTACGATTTCCAGCTATTAAAGACCTTGGGTCTGCAATGTTCACTGCCTCAATGTAGGCATTATGTGCAAATCGGTTCATCATTGATCTACCCAAGTTTGCACGCTCTGTGCTTCTAATGTATCTACCTCTCAATTTGTCCTTTGTGTGATATATGTTGCCAGTGTAAGCTATATGAAATATGCCGTCTTCGAATGAATGGAGATGAATTTTAAAGGTCATCTCACATGAAGTATGCCGGCAGGCGCCATTGATTGTCAGACATGGCTTGCTTGATTTTCTAACGACAGCGGTAGAAAAGTGGTGATTAACAAAACTGATTATACAGTATGGATTAGATTCCTTGACTTTGCTGGCAAACAGCTCTTGCCATTCATACGTCTTAAAATGTTTATTTCCTTTGACTCTTAAGGAGTTTACAGTGTCCCATTCTGAAGACTTCAAAGTAAAGGTAGTAGGTTCAATGGCACTGTGTTTGAAGGGTCCTGATGTAGCACTAGATAGTCCCATGACACTGAACAGTACCATCATCTAGACTCAGAGTCTGTACAGACTGATTATGTACAGTGCTCTCATTAAATGCATACGAGTGATCTATTTCTACACCATCTAGACTCTGAGTCTGTACAGACTGATTATGTACAGTGCTCTCATGAAATGCATATGAGTGATCTATTTCTACAGTAGCAAGTGATTCATCTACGCTGTCTTCCTCATCTCCATCGTGCACAACAACTGGCTTTATAGGCTGCTCATGAACACTGCTAGTTTGATTTAAATGTGATTCATCTACACTAGCGCTGTCTTCCTCCTCTCCATGGTGCACAACAACTGGCTTTATAGGCTGCTCATGAACACTGCTAGTTTGATTTAAATGTGATTCATCTACACTAGCGCTGTCTTCCTCCTCTCCATCGTGCACAACAACTGGCTTTATAGGCTGCTCATGAACACTGCTAGTTTGATTTAAATGTGATTCATCTACACTAGCGCTGTCTTCCTCCTCTCCATGGTGCACAACAACAACTGGTTTTATAGGCTGCACATGAACACTGCTATTCTTTTCAGTATATAAAATCCCCTGTGTCAATGGTTCATGATTGCAAGTGGTGGATAAACACGCATAATTGAGTTTGTCAAAGTCTCGACTAGGTGAAACTCCAAGACAGTCCATGTGGAACCAGGTTCAAACACCAGTAATTACCAAAATAATTAGTATTACTTTGCAATGCATGTTATAGGCCAGTGATTTCATGTCAATGCCCCAAGGCACAGCACTTTTTTGAGCATTGACCTCAGTAGACGGTCTGCTGCTGTGAATTTTACACCTCTCCCGCTTAGCGGAGAGTGGAGTGTGGTAGAGGACATCTCCCCGAACGTGTGGGTATGTCCAGATAGTTGCCTCGCGGAGGCCTCTTTGTCCAGTGTCCATTCTGGGTCCGGAAACGGTACTTTTTTCAGCATTGACCACCGTAGACGGTCTGCTGCTGTGAATTTTACACCTCTCCCGCTTAGCGGAGAGTGGAGTGTGGTAGAGGACATCTCCCCGAACGTGTGGGTATGTCCAGATAGTTGCCTCGCGGAGGCCTCTTTGTCCAGTGTCCATTCTGGGTCCGGAAACGGTACTTTTTTCAGCATTGACCACAGTAGACGGTCTGCTGCTGTGAATTTTACACCTCTCCCGCTTAGCGGAGAGTGGAGTGTGGTAGAGGACATCTCCCCGAACGTGTGGGTATGTCCAGATAGTTGCCTCGCGGAGGCCTCTTTGTCCAGTGTCCATTCTGGGTCCGGAAACGGTACTTTTTTCAGCATTGACCACCGTAGACGGTCTGCTGCTGTGAATTTTACACCTCTCCCGCTTAGCGGAGAGTGGAGTGTGGTAGAGGACATCTCCCCGAACGTGTGGGTATGTCCAGATAGTTGCCTCGCGGAGGCCTCTTTGTCCAGTGTCCATTCTGGGTCCGGAAACGGTACTTTTTTCAGCATTGACCACAGTAGACGGTCTGCTGCTGTGAATTTTACACCTCTCCCGCTTAGCGGAGAGTGGAGTGTGGTAGAGGACATCTCCCCGAACGTGTGGGTATGTCCAGATAGTTGCCTCGCGGAGGCCTCTTTGTCCAGTGTCCATTCTGGGTCCGGAAACGGTACTTTTTTCAGCATTGACCACAGTAGACGGTCTGCTGCTGTGAATTTTACACCTCTCCCGCTTAGCGGAGAGTGGAGTGTGGTAGAGGACATCTCCCCGAACGTGTGGGTATGTCCAGATAGTTGCCTCGCGGAGGCCTCTTTGTCCAGTGTCCATTCTGGGTCCGGAAACGGTACTTTTTTCAGCATTGACCACAGTAGACGGTCTGCTGCTGTGAATTTTACACCTCTCCCGCTTAGCGGAGAGTGGAGTGTGGTAGAGGACATCTCCCCGAACGCGTGGGTATGTCCAGATAGTTGCCTCGCGGAGGCCTCTTTTGTCCAGTGTCCACTTTATAAAGTCCATGCACTCCAGTGAATAGCATTTATCCATTTAGATAACTTTTATTATTATTTAATTACTTATTAGTAATTTAATTACTTATTTTTACACAGAAACATAATGTGTGTCTTTACAATAACTGTAATGTAATAATAATACTAATTGTTATAATAGGTGTATATTATTGCTTGATGAAATAGGAAACTTTATTGTTTGGATAGGAACCTTGCTTATACAAGTGCGTGACGCACGGTACGCACGGTGCCTGTTGTTGGTTGCACCTCTCGCACGGTACCTGTTGTTGGTTGCACTAGACTGAGCTGATTGATTGATTGATTGATTGAAATATTTATTAACAGTTTGTAGAATTTACAGTACATTTTAAGCACAAACTCAATACAAAGACTGTCAACTGTGAGTGGACGACCCAATTAAGCATTACACTTGTTTACAACAGGGTCCACATTGTTCAATTCATCAAAACATTTAAAGACATACAGACATTTAGAGACATACAAATAGACATTTCTATGTAGCTAAAGTACAGAACAGGAATTCATCAGGTTGTTTATTACTACTCTTAGCACGGGACTTTATAATAAACTATTGCCCGGCTGGGCTAAACTACAATCCTTGTTGGGTGATTCTTAACGAAAAGAACACACTTTTACACTAATAATGTAACGTAATAGTTATTTAATTAACGAATTAAAATATTATTTTATTCTGAAGGCAACCGGATGTCTTAAATCTGCTAGCTCTCAGAGCGGAAGTCTTAAATTTGCTCACAAGACGGAGCCGCTAAAGCTAACGTCACCGTGACTCTTCCTCTTCCGCACTGCTTCTTCTTCTTCCTTCTTCTGCTGATTCAGACAATCCGGCAGGATGAGCTTTGTCTCCCCCGGCTGGTTTAAAGGAGACATTTCATCTGTAATAGTGAGTGTTAAAAAGTGTTTTGATAGTAAATCAATCATACATCATTGCAGTGTTTGTTCAGTAACAACAGTGTTATGTTGTGATAGTAAGAATTGCTATAGCCTAGTATTTGTAGAAGTACTGTATTACATTGATTGATTGAAATATTTATTAACAGTTTGTAGAATTTACAGTAGGCTACATTTTAAGCACAAACTCAATACAAAGACTGTTAACTGTGAGTGGACGACCCAATTAAGCATTACACTTGTTTACAACAGTGTTCAATTCATCAAAACATTTAGAGACATACAAATAGACACTTCTATGTAGTTAAAGAACAGAACAGGAATTCATCATATAGGAAGCAAAAAGGGAAAAGATACATATACAGTGAGGGGGAAAGGGGGGGCGGTGGGGGGGATTCAGATTTTACAGAGGCCAGTTTCGAATTGCTGCCATCCGTAGGTGCCCTTTGAGAGCGGTTTTGAAGGAGTCAAGGGATTCACATGTCTTAATGACTGTTGGTAGGGCGTTCCACATTTTGGTGGCATAGGAGCGAAAATAATTTAGTCCCTTGTTTGTGCCGAATCTGGGTTGTACATGGTTTGTTACAACATACCAGCGCCGGTACAGTTTCACTAAGGTCTACTAGTACGGTAGTATGCAAAATGGCCCATTTCACCTTTACCTCCAAGATCTTCAAAATGTGTCAATCTTTCAAAAATAGCTAGATCACAAAAGATGTCTCGATAAAATAGGGCTTTTGATGCATGTTTTGTGATAATTATCTAAATCTACAAAATTACTTGTTAAATAAATAGGCCTACATGGAAATAGCCTAGTCCAGTAAAGTAAAAAGTTCCTTAACCCATTCTGAACGGGCACCCATTTTGGTGTTAGCATTGATTGATTGATTGATTGATTGAAATCTTTATTAACAGTTTGTAGAATTTACAGTACATTTTAAGCACAAACTCAATACAAAGACTGTCAACTGTGAGTGGACGACCCAATTAAGCATTACACTTGTTTACAACAGGGTCCAGCATCATGTTATGCTTTATCTATTGAAAAATAGCAGATCTACAAGCTCATATCGCGCCACCGAGTGGCGCGATACGAGCTTGTAGGTCTGCTATTTTTGAATAATCGAAGGAACGACTGACATTTTTAGAATCTGATCTCAGGTCAGAATGGGTTGATCAGACCAGTGTGTTTATAAACAAATCTCCAATGTTTATAAACAAATCTCTAATGTTTATAAACAAATCCCAGAATGTTTATAAACAAATCCCAGAATGTTTATAAACAAATCCCAGAATGTTTATAAACAAATACCAAAATGTTTATAAACAAATACCAAAATGTTTATAAACAAATCTCTAATGTTTATAAACAAATACAAAAATGTTTGTAAACAAATCTGAAATGTTTGTAAACAAATCTGAAATGTTTGTAAAATAATCTGAAACGTTTGCAAACAAATCTCAAACGTTTGTAAACAAATCTGAAATGTTTGTAAACAAATCTCAAATGTTTGTAAACAAATCTCAAATGTTTGTAAACAAATCTCAAATGTTTGTAAACAAATCTCAAATGTTTGTAAACAAATCTGAAATGTTTGTAAACAAATCTGAAATGTTTGTAAACAAATCTCAAATGTTTGTAAACAAATCTCAAATGTCTGTAAACAAATCCTGAAATGTTTACAAACAAATACCACAATGTTTATAAACAAATCTCGAATGTTTATAAACAAATCTCGAATGTTTATAAACAAATCTCGAATGTTTATAAACAAATCACATGTTTATAAACAAACCCTGCAATGTTTTGTAAACACATCCTTGAACGTTGGTGGTATAACAACATGTGCACGTGCACGCTCACATGCATGCGCACATGCACGCGCGCATGTGTCCTCTTTTTGGTAATTCAGAATATGGTATGCCTAGCTTTCTGCTGTAAACGTCTCTCATTGTCGTGTTTTTAAGAAATATCCCCTAGGCTACAGTACAAAGTCAGCCATACCACCACCCATGACCAAACTGATGCCAGAGGGGTTTAATGATATAGGCAACATTAGGCCATATTATGGTCAAGGCATTTAATAGCAACATAGCCCAATCTATGATCAACATAGCCCAATCTATGCCGGACCTGCCATTTCTCAGGTTTAAGGCTTGTACCCTCGTGTGCCAAAACGAGAAATCTCGTGTTTATTTAATGTCATTGAATCCAGAATTTATAGTATTTTTATTTACCGTTCGTTGGCTGTTTTTAATCATTTAACATTTAACTACATTTTTGGGAAGTGAACTAGTACATTATGAAATAACCACTTACTGTAAGCCCTGTCGCGATGTGTGTCAGGTTGTGGACCCAGATGCAGAACAAGCAGGCAGCCAGGTAAAGTCAAGGGGCCAGCTATGCACTCCAATGTTGAAGCGCTGGGCCCTAGTGGTAAGAGGAAGGACTGCAGGCGGACCCGTGGATTCTTGACGAGGAAACCCCGTGCAACCGAGCGATCAATGTTAAAGCCCAGCTGCACTTCCGCATTTGTGCTGAATCAGCGAAAAGTGATAAAGAAAGAGTATTTTGTAATTTGCACTTTTGAATAATTCAGTATCTTTAAAAGCATTGAATATTTTCCATTTATTTTATTTGTATTAGTCTGACGTTTAACTCCTGTGTTTAATTCTTACTGCTGTTGCTGTGACAGACAACCACCTCATATGACAATCAATGTCCTCTACCAACATCGATCAATGTTGATCTTATGTTTAATAGATTATCATATGTATTTTTAAATTACATCATGTGTCACTATTACACAATATGTCATAAAATGTGATAATTGAACATCTTCGTTGTAACGGCGGTGGCTCAGGGGTAGAGTGCCTGGATGGTAACCGTAAGGTTGCCAGTTCGAACCCGGGCTCCCCCAGAGTTACTGTCGAAGTGTCCTTGAGCAAGACACTGAACCCCTAATTGCTCCCGATGTGCTGGTTGGTGCCTTGCATGGTTTCCGCTGCCATCGGTGTATGAATGTGTGTGAATGGGTGAATGTAATGCACAATCTCTGTAAAGTGCCATTACCATTTACCATTTAAGCCTTCTTTCTGTTAGACATTTATTTGGTGTGTGTGTGTGTGTGTGTGTGTGTGTGTGTGTGTGTGTGTGTGTGTGTGTGTGTGTGTGTGTGTGTGTGTGTGTGTGTGTGTGTGTGAGATTTATGATTTATGGGGTCACATAATTAAACATGGCTTACGGGGTCAGTTAGGGGGCAGGGCGGTGGGTCTAAGCAACAGCCATAAAACTGTGAGGAGGTGATGAATGGAACAGTGCCACACGGTGGACATGTGGAGCGTCTGCTTTATGGAGGCAAATAAAACAATAAAGCAATCTGGAAACCCATTCAGTATTTTATTTTATCCCCCCCGCCCCCCCTTTCTTTTGTAATACAGTAACTCAGCTTTTGAGCTCCTCCCCTTTTCGCAGTCCACTTCCTCCCGCCGGTGCTTCTCCGTTTATTCGTACAACATTACATGTTTAAAGGGATTGTGACATTAAAAAAAAGGTTTTGGAATTGTTCTTGTTTTTTTTAGGTTTTCTAATCTCAATTGCACCCAAAAAACATGAACTTTTAACATTCAGTAGATTTTCTGTGATCTGGGGTTTTCTGGCTCAAACAGGTGCTCTGATTTGCCGGCAGTAAGTGACATCACTTACTGCAAATCCCATATATGTCAATGGGATTTGCCAGCAGATGTCACTGTTTCACTGTGTTGCCTGTTTTCATTGTAGCTCAAAAGGCCCAAAGAAAACTTCAGACCACAGAAAATCCACTGAATGTTCAAAGTTCAGGTTTTTGGGGTGTAATTGAGGTCATAAAACCAAAAAGAAAAAGAAAAATAAATGAAAATGAATGTCATAAAACCTTTAATGCAGTATAGTGCCGACAGAGTGTGCGAAGTACAAGATTTCTCGCCTTTTCTTCCAAGAAGTGCGGAAGCAGATATTTAGTTTTCAGTGTTAACCACTAGAGGGCACCACCATCTGAATGATCCTCGGTTGCTTAACACTAGAAGGTCTGAAGAAAAAAAGGGCAAAACTAGCATGTGCTTAAATTCATATTTAGAAAATGTTTCAGATGTCAAACATTTCTGAGATGATAGAATGGTGATGATGGTCATGGAAGGGGAACCTTCTGAAACCTTCCTGGGCAAAGATAATTAACTTTAAAATATAAAAAAAACGGTCAAAATGACCTTTAAATGAATGCTATAGAGAGCCGAAGTCCTGACGTCACTCGCTTATCCCCTGGTTCACATCTTTGGAGGATAACATGGGGTCATCTTAAAATCATCTCAACATTGAACAGAATATCATGGGGTCATCTTAAAATCATCTCAACATTGAACAGAATATCATGGGGTCATCTTAAAATCATCTCAACATTGAACAGAATATCATGGGGTCATCTTAAAATCATCTCAACATTGAACAGAATATCATGGGGTCATCTTAAAATCATCTCAACATTGAACAGAATATCATGGGGTCATCTTAAAATCATCTCAACATTGCGCCCTCTACCGATATTGATGTCA
Source organism: Protomyctophum parallelum (assembly GCF_964188405.1). Taxonomy (NCBI): domain Eukaryota; kingdom Metazoa; phylum Chordata; class Actinopteri; order Myctophiformes; family Myctophidae; genus Protomyctophum; species Protomyctophum parallelum. Next base: position 1,161,750 of record NC_139702.1, on the reverse strand, counting down.
GACTTCCTTGCTCGATTGGGTTGGTTAAAGAAAAATATTGAACCAATTAAAAGTAAGAAATGTTCGCTTTAAATATATATATATATATAATACAGGTGTATTATAAAAAAATAATATATATATATATATGTATATGTGTGTGTGTGTGTGTGTGTGTGTGTGTGTGTGTGTGTGTGTGTGTGTGTGTGTGTGTGTGTGTGTGTGTGTGTGTGTGTGTGTGTGTGTGTGTGTGTGTGTGTGTATATATATATATATATACTGTATATATTTGTATACATATATATTAGGGCTGTCAATCTATTAAAATATTTACTCGATTAATCGCATGATTGTCCATAGTTAACTGTGATTAATCGGCAAATTAATCGCATATTTTGTATACGTTCTAAATATACCTTAAATCAGTGGTTTCAAGATTTTTCATATCAAGGCCCATTATTTATTCTGCATTTGAGCCACGGACCACCATTTGATGAGATTTAGCCTTCCAGACCCAAACTAAAGAACTGTATTGATGTTGGCGAATGGTACCATTACGAGAGATAACAGGCCATGTTGATCAAAATAACATGTTTTCTAAGTTTTCTAATTGTGTAGACTCACTGGGAGAGAGAGAGGGGGGAGAGAGGCGGGGCTCACTGACTGCCTGCATTCACATGCATGCGTCTCTCAACCATTCTGTCAAACTTCACAGTGCGTTAATCGCGCATTAAAAGGAAATAGTGCCGTTAAAATGATTGTGAGTTAACTAGTTAATAGTGCGTTTGACAGCCCTAATATATATATATATATATTTATTTCTTCCAGAAATAGCAGATATACAAGCTCATACACTGCACAAAGTTCTGCTATTTTTGAATACCCAAAGTATAAAATGGATACGACGCGGATGCTTCCCCGGGTTTTAATGGGTATTTCATTTTGCAGTAGGCACGCAGTGTGTGCCCGCATAGGGGGGGGGGGGGGGGGGGGGGCAGAGAGGGGCACGCAGTGTGTGCCCGCATAGCCTGGCAGAGAGCCGCTTGGGTACCGGGGGGGCTGTGTGTGTGTGTGTGTGTGTGTGTGTGTGTGTGGGGGGGGGGGGGGGGGGGGGGGGGTTAAAGGAAGTTTGGTGTAGAGGTGAAACGAGGGCAGACCAAGTACAGAGCCAACGGACAGTTTTACTACGTAAGCACACAGCATGTTTTTTATTAATTGAGAGAGAGAGAGAGAGGTGGCACTGTTGAGCAGTGACACCTAACCCCATAAGCCATTTTTTAATTATGTGACCCCATACATCTCTCTCTCTCTCTCTCACACACACACACACACACACACACACACACACACACACACAAACACACACAGGCCCAGGGAGGAGGGCTAGTACGTATTGTTGCACCGCTCAGTTCACGCATAGGTGTGATTTATTTTATTTATTTTTTCAGTTTTTCTTACTGTGTATATTTTTGGTCGTCCATGATGTTTGAAATACGTGTTTTCACCAAGCCACAGAAAGCTGGCCAACGTTGGAAGCGCTCGGTCCTACTGGTCAGAGCTGGTACTGCAGGCGGGACCGTGCATTTAGCAGGAGAAACCCTGTGCAGCGGGTTGAAACGGTTTGGTTTGTTATAAACGTCAGAGACATCCGCATACTTATAAAAAATAAAATTAAGCAGATACGCGTCCTGAATCATAGCCACGTTGATAACGTTTGTATTAACCCATTCTGACCGGGCACCCATTTTGGTGTTGGCATCATGTTATGCTTTATCTATTGAAAAAAAAAAAAAAAATCGAAGACACTTTTAGAATCTGATCTCAGGTCAGAATGGATTCATAATGAAACTGTCAGGATGTAATAGACATTTCTAGAATCTGATCTCAGGTCAGAATGGGTTAAACCAACCCGTTTGTAAATCCGTCAAGATTTGAGAGAGTTTGAGCTGCCATTGAACATACTGTACTGTACTGTAGCCCCTCAGCAAGATGGCCGCCGGGTGAGTCCATTGAACATACTGTACTGTAGCCCCTCAGCAAGATGGCCGCCGGTGAACTACGTCAGAGACTCCGCCTTGAGCCATCTAGCCTTTATATATCTATGGTCTCACATAGATTAGACCCCGCCTCCCTGCTTAAAGCTACAGCGTGCTATATTGTCCAATGATAAAGAATATACAAAATATTAATCACGATTAATCACATGATTTGTGTAGTTAATCGCGTGATTGTAGCGATGCTACAAAAGTGTATACTGTGTTATTGGAAATAGATAGATAGATAGATAGATAGATAGATAGAATACTTTATTGGCAGTTTAAGAAAATTACAGAAAATGACATCATTTTAAAAAACGCCAAATGGACTTAGACACAAAAAAGCCTTCGCTTGTTTCCATTGTGGTCCACTTTGAAACATGAAACTATACACATACATACTGTACAGACAAAACAACCATGGAACATATAATACATAATCCTTATATATAAGGCTGGGAGCTATATACATGGGACAAGAGGTACCCTGAGAGAATAGTCCTGAGCATGGGAGATGGGCTATCCAGGGTCGGAGGCTAACTATGACCAGTTAGTGTGGAGATGAGCCATGATTTCAGGTCTTTCCTAAATATTGCAATAGTTGCAATAGAATTTTAGGGATTTCAGGGCTGGAGGGAGTGCATTCCACAGAGTAAGTGGCTGCGTGGAAAAAAGCATTTTTTCCCATGAGTGTCCTGAAACTGGGGGGAACTAGATCATAAGGACTTCCTCTGGTTGAGTACCTGTGAGCATCCCTCACTCTGGGCAGGTAGGTTCAGGTTCAGGTTCAGGTTCAGGTTTATTTGTCATTTGTATAGATACAGAGTATACATACAATGAAATTTATTTTGCTCAGAGCACTCTCAGTCTTACATACACAGGACATAAACAAACATCTATAGTGCAAGAAAAGACAAAAACAGGAAAAGAAAAGTGCAAGTGAAGTGAAGTGCAATACAATTCAAGGTCAGCTGTTCAGCAGCCTGACTGCCTGGGGTAGAAACTGTTACTGAGACGGGTGGTGGTACGAGATGTGATGCTCTGGTAGCGTTTTTTGGAGGGGAGTAGTTTGAACAGGGTATTTGCGGGGTGGCTGGTGTCTTCCATGATGTTATAGCCCAGCAGGTACTCTGGAACAGAGGCACCTAGGACACAATGAGAGCTGAGATACTCCCCCCGACTAAGCAATAGTGGGCAGATCTCCTATCTTATTGCATCCCGGGGGGAAAAATCATGTATAAAGTGAAAGGATCATATTTTTGGGGTCAGGCATGTACAGTATGCTGGAGTATTGTGTATTGTTGTTAACATTGTTATCATTCTTGTTGTTTATATTTTTTCGGTTTGTTGTGCAAATGATAATCCATCATTAGACCTTTGTATGGTTTGTACTATACTATAGGACAGGTCAGGGTTTTGTCATGAAATTAATTATATTTTTTGTGTGCCAAATTGTATAACTGTATGAATTGTAAATCAAATATAAGTAGCAGCAGATCTGCTATGGTTTTATTTTAACCCCAAAAGTATAGTTTTGACATGAGGTTTCCACCCGACAGAGACGACAGTATACTCGTAGTCATGACAGTTTATTAGTGTTTAGTGTTTGAGGAAAGAAAAAGCACCTGGGTGTTTATTATGGATGTCTGGGCTCATTTCTCATCACACTCCCTCAAGGCATTCCTCTCGTGTTTGTGTTCAAAAGGTTGGCTTTGTGATGATAGAGCAGTGCAGTCATGTCCAGAGGCATTGTGTTGAGGTAATCTACCTTAAGGAAGTACTGCGGCGGTATTACCGTAATCAACCTCCTTGTGAACGTGCAGTGGTGGAAAGTAATTAAAGGAGTACATTTACTCAATTACACATCTCCAATATCCTCACTGTCTTCATCATTGCTGTCACTATAGTAGCAAGTCATAACTTGCATTGTTCTTTAAATAGCATGTGACATGTCAAACTAGGGGATTTTTATGATTTTGAATCCCAGAAAACACTCCTTGGGCCAAATTACGACCATAGCCGTCATCACAGATGTGATGTCAGCACATTTTGGGCAAGCTTAGTGGCTATGGATGTTCTATTATGTAAATCTTTCACAGTAGGCCATGTCATAACTTGTACTCCGTCATTTGTGGAGGGGGCAATTTGGAGAGAGAAAATAGCAGTTCTACTGTACAAGCTCTGAGCATCTTGTGAGCCTGCCTGCCTGCCTGCCTGCCTGCCTGCCTGCCTGCCTCCTGCCTGTCTGTCTGTCTGCCTGCCTGCCTGCCTGCCTTTGCAATTTCGCTATGAGTATCTCGGCTCATAATCTTCACCACTTCTACCCAAACCTACAGTACATGTACAGCAGGGTTCCCCAATTAATTTTCCTCAAGGGCCATATTTTGACTAGCGTACCAGGCTGGGGGCCGAGTCTGCACGCGCGAGGTCGAGGTCTTACCCTGAAAATTCATTTTCAGGGCAAGACCCCATTTAAAAAGGATGCCCAGTTTGATCTTGATTTTTTTTTTTTTTTTTTTCTTTCATGGGCCACAAGGGGGCACTCTGTGGGCCGCAAATGGCCCGCGGGCCGCCTATTGGGGAACCCTGATGTACAGTGTGGGAACTGGGAAGTGGACGTGATATTGTTTATTTATGTTGTTGGTGTCTTATAATCCCGTAAGGGATGTGTCTTGACACAAAGACACGAAAATAAAGATTCATTCATTCATGCACATGATTGATTGATTGATTGATTGATCATTGATTATTTTATTTCCATATCCTGCACACAAAGACACCATTTTATGCTTACCTATATGTTTATACATTCAATTACAGCTTAGAATGATTTCATACAGTAATATATTAGGCCTATTATACACATTGTTGACTGGAGTCTCCCAGAGGTCTACTGTAGGCCCTCTCCTGTTTTCCATCTCTCAGATTCAGACGCCTTTATTTGCTGGTTCTCAAGGTGGGGTCCTGGAATCCTGCAGGGGTCCTTGAGGGGGTTCCAGGGGGTCCTTGAGGGGGTTCCAGGGGGTCCTTGAGGGGGTTCCAGGGGGTTCCAGGGGGTCCTTGAGGGGGTTCCAGGGGGTCCTTGAGGGGGTTCCAGGGGGTCCTGGAATCCTGCAGGGGTCCTTGAGGGGGTTCCAGGGGGTCCCCAGCTAAAGGCCAGTCCACACCAATGCAAATCCTTGCAACCTTTATCCAATTTACAATTTAGGCATTTAGCAGACGCTCTTAATCCAGAGCGACTTACATTTAAGCAAGAACAAAAGCATGGGAATACATCACATAACAGCATTTATCATGAAACATGCGTAAGCTAAGAAGGTAACAGTGGAATATCTATATGATGAAACTATACATACACTATACATAATAAACTATACATATTCACTACTATGCTATACATATGTACTATGGCGTGCTATGACTATATACAATACAATTATAGTGCTGTCTACATAACATGCTATAAGTCTGTGTCAAATGCTATCTAAGCCAACAGAAATGCTATCTAAGGGGTTAGGGTAAGTGCTATGGGCCATGATGGAGTCTGAAAAGGTGGGTTTTCAGACTACGGCGGAAGATTGGGAGTGATGCTGCAGTTCTGACTGCAATGGGAAGTGCATTCCACAGTTTTGGAGCCAGAAGGGAGAAGAGTTTGGGACGTGTGGAGCGTTGTCCCGGCGTTTTTAGTGAGGGTACTTCCAGTTTCCCTGCGTTGGCTGATCTGAGTGCGCGGGAGGGTTTGTAGGGTTCAATCATACTTGTAAGATATGGGGGAGCCATACCTTATTATCCCCAATGGCAGTTGCATTGGTGTAGACAAGAGGGTAGCACAGGTCCATAGAATTGGACCTGGTACGAAACGGAACCGAGCATATTTGGACTGAACCAAAACGGCACCAAGAAGGATTGGATCCAGTCCAAAACAGAGCTGAGAAGGATTGGATCCAGTCCAAAACAGAGCTGAGAAGGATTGGATCCAGTCCAAAACAGAGCTGAGAAGGATTGGATCCAGTCCAAAACAGAGCTGAGAAGGATTGGATCCAGTCCAAAACAGAGCCGAGAAGGATTGGATCCAGTCCAAAACAGAGCTGAGAAGGATTGGATCCAGTCCAAAACAGAGCTGAGAAGGATTGGATCCAGTCCAAAACAGAGCCGAGAAGGATTGGATCCAGTCCAAAACAGAGCTGAGAAGGATTGGATCCAGTCCAAAACAGAGCCGAGAAGGATTGGATCCAGTCCAAAACAGAGCTGAGAAGGATTGGATCCAGTCCAAAACAGAGCTGAGAAGGATTGGATCCAGTCCAAAACAGAGCCGAGAAGGATTGGATCCAGTCCAAAACAGAGCCGAGAAGGATTGGATCCAGTCCAAAACAGAGCTGAGAAGGATTGGATCCAGTCCAAAACAGAGCTGAGAAGGATTGGATCCAGTCCAAAACAGAGCTGAGAAGGATTGGATCCAGTCCAAAACAGAGCTGAGAAGGATTGGATCCAGTCCAAAACAGAGCTGAGAAGGATTGGATCCAGTCCAAAACAGAGCTGAGAAGGATTGGATCCAGTCCAAAACAGAGCCGAGAAGGATTGGATCCAGTCCAAAACAGAGCTGAGAAGGATTGGATCCAGTCCAAAACAGAGCCGAGAAGGATTGGATCCAGTCCAAAACAGAGCTGAGAAGGATTGGATCCAGTCCAAAACAGAGCTGAGAAGGATTGGATCCAGTCCAAAACAGAGCTGAGAAGGATTGGATCCAGTCCAAAACAGAGCCGAGAAGGATTGGATCCCAAAACAGAGCCGAGAAGGATTGGATCCAGTCCAAAACAGAGCTGAGAAGGATTGGATCCGGGTCCAAAACAGAGCCGAGAAGGATTGGATCCAGTCCAAAACAGAGCTGAGAAGGATTGGATCCAGTCCAAAACAGAGCTGAGAAGGATTGGATCCAGTCCAAAACAGAGCTGAGAAGGATTGGATCCAGTCCAAAACAGAGCTGAGAAGGATTGGATCCAGTCCAAAACAGAGCTGAGAAGGATTGGATCCAGTCCAAAACAGAGCTGAGAAGGATTGGATCCAGTCCAAAACAGAGCCGAGAAGGATTGGATCCAGTCCAAAACAGAGCTGAGAAGGATTGGATCCAGTCCAAAACAGAGCTGAGAAGGATTGGATCCAGTCCAAAACAGAGCAGAGAAGGATTGGATCCAGTCCAAAACAGAGCCGAGAAGGATTGGATATATGATATGATATAATATGATCCTAAATCCGCCTGGGTCTTTGGACCCCCCAGGGTGTCCGATATTCTATTCTATTCTTCTATATTATGCTCATTTTCACCATGACATGAGACTGGTCGTCTATAGGAGCCTCACCCCCGCCTTTCCCACGCAGCAGAGGGTTAGGGTTAGGGCTATAGACTGGTCGTCTATAGGAGCAGCAGAGGGTTAGGGTTAGGGTTAGGGCTATAGACTGGTCGTCTATAGGAGCAGCAGAGGGTTAGGGTTAGGGTTAGGGCTATAGACTGGTCGTCTATAGGAGCAGCAGAGGGTTAGGGTTAGGGCTATAGACTGGTCGTCTATAGGAGCAGCAGAGGGTTAGGGTTAGGGCTATAGACTGGTCGTCTATAGGAGCAGCAGAGGGTTAGGGTTAGGGTTAGGGCTATAGACTGGTCGTCTATAGGAGCAGCAGAGGGTTAGGGTTAGGGTTAGGGCTATAGACTGGTCGTCTATAGGAGCGTCACCCCCGCCTTTCTGACGCAGCAGAGGGTTAGGGTTAGGGTTAGGGTTAGGGCTATAGACTGGTCGTCTATAGGAGCGTCCGACGCAGCAGAGGGTTAGGGTTAGGGTTAGGTAGGGTTAGGGCTATAGACTGGTCGTCTATAAGAGCCTCACCCCCGCCTTTCCCACGCAGCAGAGGGTTGCATAATGCAGAGAAAAACAGCTACATGTTTATTGACTTTCGTCTAGTTCAACAATCACCACAACAACAAACACAAACATGTCTGTCCTGTCAATGCAGCATCTGCAGATCGATCACAGTCCAATTTCTTATAACAAAAGACATCGCATGGATGCACCTGGAGCTGGGACGTATCCTCAGTGATGTATCCTGAGGTCATGGATGCACCTGGGACGTATCCTCAGTGATGTATCCTGAGGTCATGGATGCACCTGGGACGTATCCTCAGTGATGTATCCCAAGGTCATCGGGGTTTCGCGTCTCTCGGACATCATACCCCTCACTCAGGCGACCCAGCCGAGGTGATAAAATCCCGACTTACATCTGTTGGAAGGAACTACTCCAGAACTACTCTGCCAGGGCTGGGAGGTACGCTTCTGGCGCATGGAAGGACTACTAGGCTCTGTGGGTTGACTCCTGTCCGGGCCCCTCCTACGTCTCACCAGGTCCACTCCTGCTCTCACCGGGCCCCGGCCCAGGCCCAGACTCCACCCGAGCAGGAAGGTGGTGCTGCGGGCTCCGCTTGCGGCTTGAATGGCCCTCCTAAAGGCAGAGGCTTCTCCCGGTAGCCATTCTTTAAAGCTGCGGTTGGCCGAAATACATTTATTTGGTTAAGATAAGTGTTAAAAAGCTCTATATTGTGATAGTACTCATTGCTATAGAGTGTTTGTTCAGTAACGGTGTTAAAAAGCTCTATATTGTGATAGTTGCGAACGCAGTGATTGCGAACACAGTGATTGCGAACGCAATGAGCACTAACTATGAGACCCTGCAGATCATGTCTGTCTGTGTGTCTGTGTGTCTGTCTGTCTGTCTGTCTGTCTGTCCCGCTGTGACACCACCCGCCCGCCACCAGAGGGCGCAGCTGTAGCACACACACACACACACACACACACACACACACACACAGTAGAAAACTTACAAAAATTACTAACTAAAAAGAAGAAAAAAAGTACGTAATTTATTCTAATTGTTATTGCAATTTACGAGCTGCGTTACTGCTTACTTGTACTCATTGCTATAGAGTGTTCGTTCAGTAACAGGAGTCTCTGTGTCTCTCCAGCTTTGTATTAAACAGAATATGCAATTTCAGGTCAGGATACCAATGTTATCCAATCAGGACAGAGAACGCAGCCTGCAGGCTACAGATTAAACTAGTGGAATTGGAAGTGATGACACAAAGAAATGAGCAGACAAAATAGGAAGTGGAACAATAAGCTGAATATATTATAGGTATTTCTCCTGATTGGCTGAAATTCGGTCACCTGCTATTTTCAGTTCATTAAATATGTAGGTGGATGGACTGAACAAACACTCAATAGCAATGATTACTATCAGAATATAGTGATTTAACGTTTTAACTAAGTCTTTGTTTTAACCAAAAACCTAAATGTACTCTACCTTTAACATAGCCTATACATAACTATTCTAAATAGAACCTCCACACACTCATCCAAGCTATTTGCTTGCTGCACTCAATCATGTACTGTTAATGTTAAACATGAGTCATTCAATATGCAAGGACAGATATTGATTATAGCCTGTGTGTGTGTGTGTGTGTGTGTGTGTTGTGTGTGTGTGTGTGTGTGTGTGTGTGTGTGTGTGTGTGTGTGTTTCAGAGTCGGACACACCCACCTTGAGATTGGAATGCATTCCATTCCAAATCGCCGTGGCGTAAAACACACATTATGGATTTTAGAATGTTTTGTTTTGTGTTTTTTTTATAGAATTACGCATGCATGTCTATTTTTGAAAGGGTTTAAAAAGAAAGAAAGAAGAAAATTATAATAATTATATATATACTGTATGTATGTATATATATATATATATATATATATATATATATATATATATATATATATAGCTCAGATCCTCACAGGTCCTTTCGGGTAAATGCATTTAAGATGCCCTAACCGAGACCTGCAGCAATTTGGAATGGAACCGACCTTGCCCAAGGGACAAGTAAATATTTGAACCCAGTTCTTGGTTGGGCTCTCGGGTATTGGGTCCCGGGCGGACCCGTGCTACCCTCTAGCCAACACACTAGAGTCTGGCGTGTTGGCCGGGCACCACATGGTGCCCACTGCCCAGGTCTGGTGACATCATGTGACATCATCAGGGATGAAGATGTGGAGACCCTGATGTCATATAGTAAATGTGACCTGCTGTCGCAGTAAAGACCATATATGGAGATCCCTCATGCCATCAATATGGCCAGCAACTCTACATCTGACCTCAAACCTTAAACCCTTAGATCTCCATATATGGATATATGTCAGAACCTGTTCCACATTCCTATGTTGATCCTTCCCCATGCGTCCTTCCTCTTCGATGTCTCCCTTTTGACTGATACCTGTCCATTCAAACTCTAGACGGGCCTGTTGACTGATACCTGTCCATTCAAACTCTAGACGGGCCTGTTGACTGATACCTGTCCATTCAAACTCTAGACGGGCCTGTTGACTGATACCTGTCCATTCAAACTCTAGACGGGCCTGTTGACTGATACCTGTCCATTCAAACTCTAGACGGGCCTGTTGACTGATACCTGTCCATTCAAACTCTAGACGGGCCTGTTGACTGATACCTGTCCATTCAAACTCTAGACGGGCCTGTTGACTGATACCTGTCCATTTAAACTCTAGACGGGCCTGTTGACTGATACCTGTCCATTCAAACTCTAGACGGGCCTGTTGACTGATACCTGTCCATTTAAACTCTAGACGGGCCTGCCCCAAAGTTATAAGTGCAGCCGCTCCCGGCAGCCGGCCCACCGGTCCATTAAAACTCTAAAACTCTATGTCACAAAAAAGCCATCCCAGAGGCAGACACGCAAAGTGTGTTGAAATTAGGTATAGGTCTTAATGTCGAGATATCAGATTGTTTTGGGAGATCTGACGCTTTTTATTTACATTGAGATGTCAAGAGGAAATTCTGCTTGTTCTTTGACTTTCTTGATCAGTCTCTTCATTTTAGAGCCTATACTGGCTCCATTAAATGGGTTTGATAAGTAACCAGCTCATAGCGCGCCACTCGGGTGGCGCGCTATGAGCTTGTAGATCTGCTGTCTGTCTGTCTGTCTGTCTGTCTGTCTGTCTGTCTGTCTGTGGAACTATAGTGGCCCTCTGGAGTGAGTGTGGAACTATAGTGTTTACAAACATTGTGGGTTTGTTTACAAAAATGGGTTTGTTTACAGACATGTAGGGTGTGTTTACAAACATTTAGGGATTGTTTACAAACAGTTAACGTTTGTTTACACCATTTTGGGTTTGTTTACAAACATTTCAGATTTGTTTACAAGCATTTTGGGTTTGTTTACAAACGTGGATTTGTTTGCAAATATTTTGCATTTGTCTGTCTGTAGGTGCATCTCACAGGTTGGTCCTGTCTGTCTGTCTGTCTGTCTGTCTGTCTGTCTGTCTGTCTGTCTGTCTGTGTGATTTTTTTTAAATAGCAGACCTACAAGCTCGTAGCGAGCTGTCTGTCTGTCTGTGTGATTTTTTTAAAATAGCAGACCTACAAGCTCGTAGCGCGCCACTCGGTGGCGCGCTACGAGCTTGTAGATCTGCTGTCTGTCTGTCTGTCTGTGTGATGTTTTAAAAATAGCAGACCTACAAGCTCATAGCGCGCTATGAGCTTGTATACTGGTTGATAACACTCAATTCTGTTACTTATACTGCAAGAATTCAGTCCAAATACCGGATATCATCAATATATATATATCATCAACTCTGACCATGAAATCATTAGCATTTATATAATATATTATAATATAATAAAGGGAATGTCTGGACCCCCCCCCCCCCCCCCAAATATTGATTCTGTTTCACCAAGGTGTAATGACAGTTTATCGGAAAGCCAGATTTTGCTGAGTTCAGGCCTGAGGACTTCCTCAACTTGCATTCCGCCCACGCCTGAGACCATGAGGAGATGCTGAGTCGCCAGCGAATAACACATTTGCAGTTACAGGCTGCTTACATGTCATTAATGACTGTGTACAGTATAGGGTAGGGAACAGTAAGGACCCTAGCATGCTTCCTTGGGGAACCCCACAGCTCACTGGGAGGGATGAGGACCTGCATTCCATTGACAATGCATTAACCACTTGTTCTCTACCATCAAAGGTATAGGTCGGAACCGTCGGATTCGATCCAGTTTACAGAGG
>NC_139702.1:1114627-1144627 GCF_964188405.1 Protomyctophum parallelum | reverse complement strand
GACCCATGGTTCTCACCCTGTGGGTCAGTGTAGACCCATGGTTCTCACCCTGTGGGTCAATAGACCCATGGTTCTCACCCTGTGGGTCAATAGACCCATGGTTCTCACCCTGTGGGTCAGTGTAGACCCATGGTTCTCACCCTGTGGGTCAATAGACCCATGGTTCTCACCCTGTGGGTCAGTGTGTAGACCCATGGTTCTCACCCTGTGGGTCAGTGTAGACCCATGGTTCTCACCCTGTGGGTCAGTGTAGACCCATGGTTCTCACCCTGTGGGTCAGTGTAGACCCATGGTTCTCACCCTGTGGGTCAATAGACCCATGGTTCTCACCCTGTGGGTCAGTGTAGACCCATGGTTCTCACCCTGTGGGTCAGTGTAGACCCATGGTTCTCACCCTGTGGGTCAGTGTAGACCCATGGTTCTCACCCTGTGGGTCAGTGTAGACCCATGGTTCTCACCCTGTGGGTCAGTGTAGACCCATGGTTCTCACCCTGTGGGTCAGTGTAGACCCATGGTTCTCACCCTGTGGGTCAGTGTAGACCCATGGTTCTCACCCTGTGGGTCAATAGACCCATGGTTCTCACCCTGTGGGTCAATAGACCCATGGTTCTCACCCTGTGGGTCAGTGTAGACCCATGGTTCTCACCCTGTGGGTCAGTGTAGACCCATGGTTCTCACCCTGTGGGTCAATAGACCCATGGTTCTCACCCTGTGGGTCAGTGTAGACCCATGGTTCTCACCCTGTGGGTCAATAGACCCATGGTTCTCACCCTGTGGGTCAGTGTAGACCCATGGTTCTCACCCTGTGGGTCAGTGTAGACCCATGGTTCTCACCCTGTGGGTCAATAGACCCATGGTTCTCACCCTGTGGGTCAGTGTAGACCCATGGTTCTCACCCTGTGGGTCAATAGACCCATGGTTCTCACCCTGTGGGTCAGTGTAGACCCATGGTTCTCACCCTGTGGGTCAATAGACCCATGGTTCTCACCCTGTGGGTCAGTGTAGACCCATGGTTCTCAACCTGTGGCTCATGGGTCATGGTGACAGTGATATAGGTGAGGTGACAGTGAGTGACAATTTAACGAGCTTTAAGACCTTTTTAACCCATTCTGACTGATTCATACGAGTTTTCCACTGGACACACACTGGTCTGATCAACCCATTCCTACCTGAGATCAGATTCTAAAAATGTCAGTCGTTCTTCGATTTTTCAAAAAATAGCAGACCTACAAGCTCGTATCGCGCCACTCGGTGGCGCGATATGAGCTTGTAGATCTGCTATTTTTCAATAGCTAAAGCATAACATGACGCCAACACCAAAATGGGTGCCCGGTCAGAATGGGTTAATACAAACAAACAAGTTAAAAAGAAAATAAATAAGACCATTAGCAGTGACTGTAAAATCAGCAAACAATTGTCAAACTTTGGGCCAAATAGCAAAAATAAATAAATACATAATAATAGCCGATCTAGTGAGCTTGTAGATATGCTATTTTCACAATATTTATCTGTGGAACCGAGTCAAACTAAATGTAAAGCCTCGACTCCTCCAATTCTGAGTGCTTGTCAGAGTGCGGGGGTCTCAGTCTGACAAGGTTGAGACTAATGGTGTATACAGCCTGTGTTGAAATATACTGTAATCGGTAGTGGAATAATTGTTCAGACTTTTGACGTGTTCAGTTTCCCATGTTGTCTGGTTGTGTTGTGGGCATGTTGTCTGTTCAGTTTCCCATGTTGTCTGGTTGTGTTGTGGGCATGTTGTCTGGTTGTGTTGTGGGCATGTTGTCTGGTTGTGTTGTGGGCATGTTGTCTGGTTGTGTTGTGGGCATGTTGTCTGTTCAGTTTCCCATGTTGTCTGGTTGTGTTGTGGGCATGTTGTCTGGTTGTGTTGTGGGCATGTTGTCTGGTTGTGTTGTGGGCATGTTGTCTGGTTGTGTTGTGGGCATGTTGTCTGGTTGTGTTGTGGGCATGTTGTCTGGTTGTGTTGTGGGCATGTTGTCTGGTTGTGTTGTGGGCATGTTGTCTGGTTGTGTTGTGGGCATGTTGTCTGGTTGTGTTGTGGGCATGTTGTCTGGTTGTGTTGTGGGCATGTTGTCTGGTTGTGTTGTGGGCATGTTGTCTGGTTGTGGGCATGTTGTCTGGTTGTGTTGTGGGCATGTTGTCTGGTTGTGGGCATGTTGTCTGGTTGTGTTGTGGGCATGTTGTCTGGTTGTGGGCATGTTGTCTGGTTGTGTTGTGGGCATGTTGTCTGGTTGTGGGCATGTTGTCTGGTTGTGTTGTGGGCATGTTGTCTGGTTGTGGGCATGTTGTCTGGTTGTGTTGTGGGCATGTTGTCTGGTTGTGTTGTGGGCATGTTGTCTGGTTGTGTTGTGGGCATGTTGTCTGGTTGTGGGCATGTTGTGTTGTGGGCATGTTGTCTGGTTGTGTTTTGGGCATGTTTTCTGACGTGTTCAGTTTCCCATGTTGTCTGGTTGTGGGCATGTTTTCTGACGTGTTCAGTTTCCCATGTTGTCTGGTTGTGTTGTGGGCATGTTGTCTGTTCAGTTTCCCATGTTGTCTGGTTGTGTTGTGGGCATGTTGTCTGTTCAGTTTCCCATGTTGTCTGGTTGTGTTGTGGGCATGTGGACCGTGGATGATTGTTGAGGCTGTCGTGTCCTGGTGGTCAAATCTGGCATTGCAAGACATCCGCATATAAAACGCTATTCCGTCCACAAATGCTTCGTCTGACACGTTAGTGCGCCTTCTCTATTAGCTCCAATGTTGGTGTCAATTCAGGAAGTAGAGTGGCTTCATTCCCTGGATTAGCAACTTCATTGAAATTAATAGGAAGATTTATTTTTGTCAGGTGAAACCTGACATGAATTAGTCAAATTTAATAACAACCTAGTACCCTAGTCACCACCTAGTCCTGATTGGCTACCTCGTCTCTATAAGTATAAGCAACCTAGTCCTCTGGCCTATGGGACTAGTCCTGGCCTATGGGGCAGCAAACAATGGCATGAACAGTGCCCAGCGCTCAGCGATCCATGTTCCGATACAGTTGGGGAAAAAGCATTTGTTTACTACAGTGGCTGATTTCCGCACCACTGCTGATCCAGCTGCCACTCTACTCTACGACCGCAACTCGAAGCAAGTCGACAACAGCTGCTAATGTTATGAGCTTAACTGGACGGACAGCAGCAAAGCCAGAACAGAACAGAACGTCACAAACGAACGCAAACAGCGGCCGTGAGGTTGTGACACACAAATATACACGTCACTATAATAACAATAATGATAATACTAATATGGACAAGGCAGAACAGAGACAAGGCAGAAGAGCCTGCTGGTCAGTCAGTCAGGGAGCATTCAGAAGGCTGACACAGGCTGAATTCCACACAGAATGAGAATATTTCACGCAGATAAAGCAACCCCTTTTTGCCTCAGAACAAAGTCGATTCATAATTGTGAATAAATCGTTCATGAATCAGGCTACATGGATGGCTTTGATGGGACTTTTTTTTGACGGTGCTTTTTCATAAGGTTTATTCCAGGTCATGCTCCCTGGCTATAGGAAGTGTTTGATGATGTTCACACATCCACAGACACAAACCTTTCATCTCTCATGCCAGCGCTGAAATTCCAGTCGGCACATGGCTGCTCTGGGAAAAATACTTCTTAAGTAAAAGCAGCTACTGCAATGTAGAAATGCTCTGTTACAAGTCTGGTAATCACTCAGTCAATCAATCAATGTACTTAATAAGTACTCATTATGCAGCATGTCATTTATAACATCAACATTTATATTAAAACATTTTTATTTATTAGTGGTGTGTTTTGTAATAATAATAATCCAAATCTACCAAGTAACTAGTAACTAAAGTTCAGTCAGATAATAACGCACAAATAGATTTAACTAATATCTTACTATAAATGCACCACGTTTCTGCGGCGTGCGTGTGTGTACGGTTGTAATGCACGTACTGTAACTCGAGGACCGTTTGCCCCGCCGACTTCACATTCGACACACACGTTCCACACCCCCGCAGGGAGTGCAGTGCCCGGTATTTTTCTCCCTGCTCTGCACAATTAAACACCATCATTAAACATTAAGAGCAGGGAGATATGGTGCTCGGGTAGGGCTGGGAGCAAACATCACATAACAACCAGGAAATATACACCCACAAAGTAATGCTGCATATTAACTCAACGAGTATATCTACTGCACTAACTCCGCAAGCTACGTTTCATTTTTCAAAGATTTCTAGTGGATTCAAAAGTAAAAATGTTTGCCTGTGAGATATAGTGAAGTAAAAGTAAAAGTATTGAAAATAGTATTGGCCTACCTCCAAATAAAAGTACAGTAGGCTACTTGAGTAAATGTACTTTTTTTTACACCACTGGTCGGTCTGTCTGCCTGCCTGCCTGCCTGCCTGCCTGCCTGCCTGCCTGCCTGCCTGCCTGCCTGCCTGCCTGTCTGTCTGCCTGTCTTCCGGAGCTAATCTCACAAACCACTGGACCGATCGGCACCTCATTTATTGTGCATACACTTCCAGTATAGGTCACAGAACTACATGTTATATATTATTTTATTTGACTTGCCAAAAGGGCTCAGGTGGGGATGAAAGCATGCCCAGATGTGGAGTCATGTCATGGATATGTCATAGACATATAGATGACTAGTCACAGTCTAGATCAGCATACATGTCACTGACTAAAACTATTCTTGGACTAACATTAGGCAAACAGCCGTGCTTGATTGGCTATTTGTGGGAATTGGCAATTGGGTCAGCAACGTATGTGGTTGATGTTTAATTATTATAATTATGATTTTTATAGAAATGACCTGGCTAATCCTAAAGGAGATGAACATTTTGAAGCATGGACAAAGCTGCGTCTAGATGAATGATTGGTGTAGCTAGAGTGTGTCAATGTTTTGAGGAGAATATATGAATAAGAATTGGCTTCATGTGGGTCTCAGACTTTGTGTGATCATGTCTATGATGCCAGTTGTCACAGATGTATATGACGTGATCTCTGTCCAGTGGAAATGGTAAATGGTGCATTTATATAGCGCCTTTATCCAAGGCACTTTACTTAGATTGTGCATTACATTCACCCATTCACACACCGATGGCAGCGGAAACCATGCAAGGCACCAACCAGCACATCGGGAGCAATTTGGGGTTCAGTGTCTTGCTCAAGGACACTTCGACAGTAACTCTGGGGGTTCGAACTGGCAACCTTGCGGTTCCCATCCAGCCGTTAGCATCCAGCCACCGCCGCCCCTTTTTATGGAAAACCTCTGAAACCTCATTATGGAAACCTCATTATGTCTCAAAAATCCCCCAAAAATATCGTATCTTTTATGTCCATATATGGAGTTCTTTGTCAGGCATGCCCAAATATGGAGTCTATGCAGACGTCAGTCAGAATGATGTCAGAACAGGCCAGCTCCATATATGGACCACTGGGCAGGGGCTCTGTCCAGAGCCCGGGCAGAGGCCTTTTTGGGGCGGTTCTGGACAACCGTGGGTCAGACCAACTCGACACCGGGCCCTGCACCCCCTGTGGTGTTGTGGAACGCGTGTGTCGTTTTTGAAGTTGGGTGGGGCGAACGGTTCCCTGGGGTACGTGGATTACAGACGTACGTTCACATTCAGAGAGAGAGAGAGAGAGAGAGAGAGACTTGGCACATTTATAATTATTATTAGATATAGGAAGTTGAAGATCCATGCCCCACCCGGCGATGCAATACCCGTTGTACCGGGCCGTGTCGGAGTACCCGTTGTACCCGTGTCAGAGTACCCGTTGTACCCGTGTCAGAGTACCCGTTGTACCCGTGTCAGAGTACCCGTTGTACCCGTGTCAGAGTACCCGTTGTACCCGTGTCAGAGTACCCGTTGTACCCGTGTCAGAGTACCCGTTGTACCCGTGTCAGAGTACCCGTTGTACCCGTGTCAGAGTACCCGTTGTACCCGTGTCAGAGTACCCGTCCCGTTCCACCATCATCCACCGTCCATTGTCTTTGTCCCCTTTATGACCATATATGGAGATTCCTGTATCTGTCTCTCTGTGTCCCTTTATTAGTTCTGTGTCAGGCATTTATTTATTTAGCGAATGCAAAGTCCTTAAGCCAAGCGTCAGCCTCCTGCTCTGCTGTATGGAGGGTGACTAATCCTCCTCCCAGTCTTTGGTGAGGACAAAGTTAAATCATGTGCTCCATAGTTTGGGCTCCTCCGGTTGGTCAGCAGCAGGGCTCCCAACTTTCAGAAAAAGCCAAGAATGTGACTTTAGTGTTTTAATGCGCTCGACGCAAAAAAAATGTGGCCTTTTTTAATGTTGATTTGGCCTTTTTTAACATTGATTTAGAGGAATACAGACATCCAACCCTAGATTAAAAAAATCACACCCGTCTGAAGTGAGTGATGCAACTCTGTGTGGGGGTCCCGGGGGGTCTCCCTGGAACATCCAGACCCCCAAGGGGGCCGGGCCGGTTCCGCTGTGCTGTTTTCATGCTCAGACCCAGCCAGCCAGCCACACACATAGCTCCGAAAGGGAGTGGTTGCACCACCTAAAATATCCTAAAATAGGCCTATATGAACATATATTTATGCCACATCAACATATTTGTGTATATATTATTTTTGTTTTTGCTTAAACTGCAAAAGAAAATGATATCTGCATATGATGCTGAATAATAACCCACATTTTGAATAATAGCATTTAACAAAATGAGTGAAAGAGTTGCACCAGGTGAAGAGATGGTCAGTCTCCTATTGGTCATATGGTGCAGCTTCTCCATGTGTGCCTATGTCTCCTATTAAATATCCATATTGGTTTACATAAAAGTCAGACTTTTAAAAACGTATTCTGATGTGATAAAACAGACTACATCACAAATGAATCAGTCAGTCAGTCTGTCTGTCTGTCTGTCTGAAAAAAAGAAGTCACTATCACTATGACAGAAAGAGAAGATGGGTCTGTTGCCACATTCATTCACCCCATAATCAGTGGTAATTGGGGAATATGATTCTAAAACTGGAATTTGGGAAAAAGCCTTATTTTTACATTTTCTCAGTTCAAACCATTCCATGACTTCCCCATGCCCACACTAAGTTGTGGTCTCTCTCTCTCTCTCTCTCTCTCTCTGAACAGAACTAACAAGTCGCGATGCGGCCCCTCCCCCTTCACACACACACACACACACACACACACACACACACACACACACACACACACACACACGCACACACTTTGTCCCTATAATGTGCGTCTGGCACCGTTCCTCATCTCACGCAAGAGACGCCACAGAGAGATAGTCACTTGTTGTGGAGGCTATATTGTCTTCCATGAAAAATATTTCGAAGCGATGTTAAACTCTGCATGGCTCATTTCCATGCGTCACAGTCAGGGACCCTGCTGACGAGTTGGAGGTTACCCTACTGCACTACTGCATATTATAACAGCACTGCATTATCTCATGCAGATCGGTAGCCCTCCAAGCAGAACCCAAATGCTACTGAAGTTTCTGACATTTTGACGACCCAGATAGCATTGGGTCCTGTTGCACTACTACCATGCCACCTGGTACGCACCCATTCTTAAACATAAACAACATGTTTAGCGCCTCTCCGCGCTCTGTGACGATATTTTTCAGTGTGAGGCTTTCTGAATATGTAAAGTATAAGTACCCATACATCCCGCTGCGAATATCTCCTGTGGCGCGGAAGCCGTTAAGTATTTTTAATCTATGTTTGCCCGATTTGGACGCTTGGATTCTTCTCTTCCTTCCTTGTTTATTGACACCTCATTGTACCGCCTATCTGGCTAGCTAGTGGCGCTATAGCTATGACACAGCAGATCAGAGGCAGGGACGTAGCCGCACAAGCCAACCGCACACCGGGAGGCGGTACAATAAACGGTAAACAAACAAGAAGAAATAAAGCGACCAAATCGGTCAAACAAAGATTAAAAATACTTAACGGCTTCCGCGCCACAGGAGATATTCGCAGCGGGATGTATAGGTACTTAAAGTTACCGAATTCAGAATAACTCAATCAAAAAAATGCCGTCACTTGGCGCAGATTATATTTTAGAGAGAATGTCTACTTCCGTTCTGGAATTCACATACGAAAATATAGTAGTGACCAGGGACCCAACATAAAACTCATGAAAATTTCAGAAAAGCTTTATGTAGGGTCCCGAAAGGGGCTAGCAGATCGGCTACTCTGCCGTTTGTGAGGACGCACACATAGGCGCGCGGAGCCGCGGAGAAAAGTACCGTGAGCATGTAGCACACATGGCGGATATTTTTATCCATCTGCCCAATGCTGGAGCAAGAGCAGCAGTTATTGGAAATACAGGGGGACTATGAATGCAAAAATAAATTCAAGGAACTAAGTCTGGACAGGTTTTGGTTGGCTGTTGGCAAAGAATATCCAGCCATCACAGCCAGCGCAATGGCAGTGCTGCTCCCCTTTTCCACAACCTACCTGTGTGAGCTTAGCTTTTCAAGCCTGACTTGCATAAAAAACAAACGCAGAGAGAGACTGAGAGCAGTTGATGAGGAGCTCCGTGTCTGTTTGTCCAGCATCCAGCCAGGATAAAAACTCTTTGTTCAGGAAAACAGGCTCAAGGTTCACACTAAGACAGAACTTAAGTTGTCAAACATATTTACTTTTCTTTTTATCAATTATTTCTTACGATTTTCTTTGTACAAAAGTGCTCAAGTTTAAGACCATTGTATCGTGGCAAAAGATTTTTGTTCTTGTTTTTACAACTCCTCTTTTTATTTAGAAGTATTACTTTGCATTGACAAATTGAACATGTGTGTGCTATATTTTGTATGATTTTTGGTGAAACTGAGGCACTGTCTCTGTCCTTTTCTTTCTCTTTAAAGTTATTTGACGAGTGCTGTCATGTGTGTTTTTAAAAGCATATTGGGTTATATATATATATATATATATATATATATATATATATATATATATATATATATACACCGGTATATATACAGTGTATACACACACCGTATATCTAGGTGTGCCCTGAGATTTTTAGGCTATGAAAAGTGTTCCCCGGGACTAGCCGATGACGCCTTCTGTGCCCAAATCTGCGCAATCTGAGCTCAAATGACGTGCAGTATACACATGTAACAATAAGGTCAAAGTTAAATGAATTATTCCAAAATGCATAGAATGTATAATTATGTGATCAGGCAATTTTTACGACGCTACTAATGACGTAAGTGTCCACACGAAATCTACAGTACCATTGATGGGTTCAGTGGGTTTAAATCTACAGTAAATCTACAGTACCATTGATGGGTTCAGTGGGTTTGCGAGATTAGCTCTAGCTAGACACACAGACAGACCCTCTTATAGTAACTAGAACGGCCAACACACATATTCTGAATCCTGAGTATTGTGTTCAGGGGAACACGTTAGCCAGAGATAGCTTAATGCTACAAAGCAGCAGAGATGTGGGGCTCCGTGCAAAGAGTTAATGCATATACTGGTGATTCTGAGATGACACATCATAATTCACTGTGTCTGACACACAGAGAGAGAGAGAGAGAGAGAGAGAGAGAGAGAGAGTGTGTGTGTGTGTGGTGTGTGGTGTGTGTGTGTGTGTGTGTGTGTGTGTGTGCGCGCGCGTGCACGTGCGTGCGTGCATGCGTGCGTGAGTGCTTGAGTGTGTGTGCGCCAGTTCAACAGTAGTAATTCAGTGTGTGTGTGTCGGTCGCAACAATAATATATGATATATTTTAGAACCTGTTCTGACATTCCATTATGTTGATCCTTCCCCATCCGTCCTTCCTCTTCGATGTCTCCCTTTTGACTGATACCTGTTAACATGCCCACCATGTTTTACCTTTGGGTAGGCTATAGAATTGCATTGGGGGGGGACAATTCTTTTTTGGGGGCAGGCCCGCCTGTCCATTCAAACTCTAGACGGGCCTGCCCCAAAGTTATTAGTGCAGCCGCGCCCAGCAGCCAGAGAAAACTCAGTTCTCAGGCCCGAAAATGAAGGCCCGGTCCTACCTGGGCCCCCATCAAACACTCAAGACACTGCCCCCGCTGCCCCCCTTAGATCCACATATACAGTATATGGTCAGCTCCATACAGTATATGGCATATACTACTGTATATGCCATATACTGTTGACCTGTTCTGACATTCCATATGTTGATCTGTCCTCATCAAACCCTGTATACACTCAAGATATGTGCCATATATGGCCAGTACAGAATTCATTCCATATGTTGATCTGACCCCCCCCCCCCCCCCCATGCCAAAGCGCCAGCGCTCGCCCAGCAATCTGCCGTCAACGAGGCGGATGCGTGCATGCGACCCCGCCCTTTAGGCCGAGGTGGCTTCTGGCCCTCAGGCGTCTTACTGGTACAGTACGGGTACAGTATATAGCCAGGTGTCATCACTTTGATCACATTGAATTGACCCATTCTGACCGGGCACCCATTTTGGTGTCAGCATCATGTTATGCTTTAGCTATTGAAAAATAGCAGATCTACAAGCTCATATCGCGCCACCGAGTGGCGCGATACGAGCTTGTAGGTCTGCTATTTTTGAAAAATCGAAGAGCGACTGACATTTTTAGAATCTGATCTCAGGTCAGAATGGGTTAATCAGACCAGTGTGTGTCCAGTGGAAACCTCGTATGAATCTGATCTCAGGTCAGAATGGGTTAACTGGACAGCGTGTTACGCAAGACAACCCACACATGTTGAAGGTTCATTCTTTTATTCAAATACATGTGATTATTATCATTGCTGTCGGGCAGAAACCGCCTATCTCCATATTTGACCTTTTTGTGTAAATGTGACGTGGTCCTCCAATGCTTTCATGTCAAGGACCCCCAAATGAACCCTTATTAGACCGCAGAGACCCAATTGAAAAGATATGCCATAAGTACCCATAATATGGCTATAGAGCGTCGCAGTCCCGTTCACTTTCCTCATAGACTTTTCAGAAAGTATTTATTTAAAGACGTTTTGTTTTTCTTTGCTTTGTAATTATTTGTTTGGTCCAAAATAATTGTGTTTGTTGTCATGATTTGTCAGACAAGAGTTGGCTTATAAGGTCTTTAACCCATTCTGACCTGAGATCAGATTCATACGAAGGTTTCCACTGGACACACACTGGTCTGATTAACCCATTCTGACCTGAGATTAGATTCTAAAAATGTCAGTCGTTCTTCGATTTTTCAAAAATAGCAGACCTACAAGCTCATATCGCGCCACTCGGTGGCGCGATATGAGCTTGTAGATCTGCTATTTTTCAATAGATAAAGCATAACATGATGCCAACACCAAAATGGGTGCCCAGTCAGAATGGGTTAAATAAATACGGTCTATAGCAACACAGCTGCGTAAGTCTGACCTCATAGTACACAGTGATGTAAGCAACACAGCTGCATAGAGGCTGGCCTCATAGTACACAGTGATGTAAGCAACACAGCTGCGTAAGTCTGACCTCATAGTACACAGTGATGTAAGCAACACAGCTGCATAGAGGCTGGCCTCATAGTACACTGTGATGTAAGCAACACAGCTGCATAGAGGCTGACCTCATAGTACACTGTGATGTAAGCAACACAGCTGCATAGAGGCTGACCTCATAGTACACTGTGATGTAAGCAACACAGCTGCATAGAGGCTGGCCTCATAGTACACAGTGATGTAAGCAACACAGCTGCGTAAGTCTGACCTCATAGTACACAGTGATGTAAGCAACACAGCTGCATAGAGGCTGGCCTCATAGTACACAGTGATGTAAGCAACACAGCTGCATAGAGGCTGGCCTCATAGTACACAGTGATGTAAGCAACACAGCTGCATAGAGGCTGGCCTCATAGTACACAGTGATGTAAGCAACACAGCTGCATAGAGGCTGGCCTCATAGTACACCGTGATGTAAGCAACACAGCTGCATAGAGGCTGGCCTCATAGTACACTGTGATGTAAGCAACACAGCTGCATAGAGGCTGGCCTCATAGTACACCGTGATGTAAGCAACACAGCTGCATAGAGGCTGGCCTCATAGTACACAGTGATGTAAGCAACACAGCTGCATAGAGGCTGGCCTCATAGTACACAGTGATGTAAGCAACACAGCTGCATAGAGGCTGGCCTCATAGTACACAGTGATGTAAGCAACACAGCTGCATAGAGGCTGGCCTCATAGTACACAGTGATGTAAGCAACACAGCTGCATAGAGGCTGGCCTCATAGTACACAGTGATGTAAGCAACACAGCTGAAGCTAATCACATTAATAATGGGCCTTGTTAAGCCAAGTGCAAAAAGTGCCAACCAGTGATTCATGACGCTGGGATCGAGTTGCGACTGGCAGCCACTCGCAACGGAATACCTTTGCCACCGACTGCCGTTTCCATAGCAACGTTATAGTCACAGTCCCTCCGGGGTATGGGATATACACAGCAGACCGACAGTCCATCCCCAAAAACTAGACTGCTAGACCCCCGGTAGTACACTTTCTATAACCACAAAACAAAGACGGTTGTATTGTGTTTGTTGTGTTGTGATTTTTCTATTGACAAACTCATTGATTTCTGTATGTTTTATAGTCTGTCATTGTTTTCTGCATGTTTAATAGTGTGTCATTGTTTTTTGTATGTTTATAGTCTGTCATTGTTTTCTGTATGTTTATAGTCCGTGATAAAAAGCAGCTTCTTTCATTGGGGACTACACTGGCCAAGGTTAAACCTTATCTCCCACCCAGACAGCTGGAGATGGCAATCATGCTTTTATATCCCCCAGACTGCACTACTGCAACTCTATTGACTCCTCACTCAGGCGCCTGCAGTTAGTTGGTGCAAAACACGCTGCTCGCCTCCTCACTACAGGCACAAACACGCTGCTCGCTGCTCAGGGGCGGCGGTGGCTCAGGGGTAGAGTGCCTGGATGGTAACCGTAAGGTTGCCAGTTCGAACCCGGGCTCCCCCAGAGTTACTGTCGAAGTGTCCTTGAGCAAGACACTGAACCCCTAATTGCTCCCGATGTGCTAGTTGGTGCCTTGCATGGTTTCCGCTGCCATCGGTGTGTGAATGTGTGTGTGAATGGGTGAATGTAATGCACAATCTATGTAAAGCGCCTTGGATAAAGGCGCTATATAAATGCACCATTTACCATTTACCATTTACCACTACAGGCACAAAACACGGCTGCTCGCCTCCTCACTACAGGCACAAACAAGTGAGAGCATAACCCCAGTTTTAGCTGCACTGGCTGCACTGGCTCCCTGTCACTTTCAGAATAGAAGATTATTTATTTACCTTTAAATCTTTGCACGGCCAGCCGCCCCTTTATATTTGTTAACCTCACTTTGTGTCTTGATCGGTTTGTTGTACGTGATGTTGCACTTTTGTTGATGTTTTCAGTTTTCACCCTGTACAGCACTGTACAGCACTTTGGTCAATTCTGATTGCTGTAAATGTGGTTTATAAATAAAGTTTCATTTGATAGTGTGTGTGTGTGTGTGTGTGTGTGTGTGTGTGTGTGTGTGTGTGTGTGTGTGTGTGTGTGTGTGTGTGTGATCACAGAGCTGTACATGGTAAATGGTGCATTTACTATATAGCGCCTTTAACCAAGGCGCTTCACATACAGTAGATGCATTACATTAATCCATTCACTGATTCACGCACACATTCATACGATGGCAGCGGAAACCATGCAAGGCACCAAGTTGCTCATCGCTGAGCAGTTAGGGGTTCAGAGTCTTGCTCAAGGACACTTAGACACTAACTCTGTTAGGGGAGCCGGGGTTAGTGTTAATTAGGGGTTCAGAGTCTTGCTCAAGGACACTTAGACACTAACTCTGTTAGGGGTTAGGGGTTCTGTTAGGGGTTCAGAGTCTTGCTCAAGGACACTTGGACACTAACTCTGGGGGAGCCGGGGGGTTTTGTGTCTTTACCACTGACAGATTGCATTTTAGGAGATGCATGGTTTCTACTGCCAGAAGACATGCAGCTTCTAATGCGGTACCTGATGTGAATTTCAACATCTAACTGCTACAATCCAATCTGTTCCAATCTAATCTAAAACCGTGATCTACACACATCTGAGATGTCACTTGAAAACGAGTCATGCTGCGCGGACGGAACACATTTATCTCTCTGCATTTCTGTACCAATGTTCGTTCACATTCCTGTGTGTGTGTGTGTGTGTGTGTGTGTGTGTGTGTGTGTGTGTGTGTGTGTGTGTGTACATGCAGACTTGGGATTTGTAATACTTTAATAAGTCAGCCATGTAAACAAACGGATAGTGTCATTTTGTAGCTATAGATAGTAAGGGTACGGTTTTGGAGCGAACCAGGAAACCTCTATCGAGAGACGTGTTCGGTTTCCGAATTGCGGTTCCGTCTTCTGGAACCGTGGTTCACTTCAAGTCTCATAGAAAAGGGTTAACAAATGTATGTATGCGGGTCCATGCACCCGGGGCGGGCTGGGTGAAATGATTGCTCTGGACCGAGGAAATGCATATTATGGAGCCACGTCTGCTCCGAGCTGACAGCCCTGGCCATAAACTTGATTTATACTCTGTTTTAAAACGCAGTCAATATCAGATGTACAACGCACCAGCAGAGCTTGGAGATCGGCTACTTTCCGTGTGATGCATGCATGGCTGCAGTAACAGCATGCTGTGTCTTCTTTGTTATTGCCACTACAGGAGTTTCTTTCTTAAAGGTATATTCAGTGATTTCACTCAAAAAACCTTAGGTTTCGTTTTTGGCTGTGGGACCCAGCCTTTCGTCCAATCAGGATAGAGAGTCAAAAACGAAACCTAAGGTTTTTTGACCCCCAGGGGTTAACTGGGGACAGGGAGGAACTCCTTATATGGCCAGCACACTCTATAGTAGGGAGGATTATCACAACAAAACAAAAAAATAAGTGATATTTGAATTAAGTGAAATCACTGAATATACCTTTAAAATAATTTAAATTATCTTTATTTAAAGCCATTCTGACCGGGCACCCATTTTGGTGTTAGTATCATGTTATGCTTTATCTATTGAAAAATAGCAGACCTACAAGCTTTTTGAAAAATCGAAGAACGACTGACATTTTTTTAGAATCTGATCTCAGGTCAGAATGGGTTAAAGCCGCACTGTGTAACCTTTTTAATGAATATAATGTTATTTTGTCCAATTTGTATGGTGTGTCAAAGGTCATGTCTCACGGTTCTCACCTAGCTACAGGATCTGAAACACATTTTTTATTAAATTCATCCTCTGAGCGAGCAGGCAGGCTCTGTTTAGCCTGGTTAATAAACCAGACTGAATCAGGCTCTGTTTAGCCTGGTTAATAAACCAGACTGAATCAGGCTCTGTTTAGCCTGGTTAATAAACCAGACTGAATCAGGCTCTGTTTAGCCTGGTTAATAAACCAGACTGAATCAGGCTCTGTTTAGCCTGGTTAATAAACCAGACTGAATCAGGCTCTGTTTAGCCTGGTTAATAAACCAGACTGAATCAGGCTCTGTTTAGCCTGGTTAATAAACCAGACTGAATCAGGCTCTGTTTAGCCTGGTTAATAAACCAGACTGAATCAGGCTCTGTTTAGCCTGGTTAATAAACCAGACTGAATCAGGCTCTGTTTAGCCTGGTTAATAAACCAGACTGAATCAGGCTCTGTTTAGCCTGGTTAATAAACCAGACTGAATCAGGCTCTGTTTAGCCTGGTTAATAAACCAGACTGAATCAGGCTCTGTTTAGCCTGGTTAATAAACCAGACTGAATCAGGCTCTGTTTAGCCTGGTTAATAAACCAGACCGAACCAGGCTCTGTTTAGCCTGGTTAATAAACCAGACTGAATCAGGCTCTGTTTAGCCTGGTTAATAAACCAGACTGAATCAGGCTCTGTTAACTCAAAGACAACGAGTGCACAGCCAACTAGGCCTGTCGCAATTATCACATAATTGCCTAATCACCGTTAATCCCAATTATTTTTGGCATAATCATCATAATCACTTCCATATACTGTATATTTTTTTAACCCATTCTGACCTGAGATCAGATTCATACGAGGTTTCCGCCGGACAAACACTGGGTCTGATTAACCCATTCTGACCTGAGTTCAGATTCTAAAAATGTCAGTCGTTCTTCGATTTTTCAAAAAATAGCAGACCTACAAGCTCGTATCGCGCCACTCGTGAGCTTGTAGATCTGCTATTTTTAAATAGCTAAAGCATAACATGATGCTGACACCAAAATGGGTGCCCGGTCAGAATGGGTTAAATAGCAGATCTAAGCTCAAAACGCGTTAGTTACACAATCGTTACTTGTAATTATTTTAGCCACAATTAATCAATCATTCAGTGAAATGTCCTAATCTGGACAGCCCCAGAGGGAACCCACGTCCACTTATACTATCAACCCTGGAAGTGGTTAAGCAATGACATCCGTTCTGACTCCCTAAGAATCGTGTTGTTTTTATTTTGTGTCAACACATTGATTTCTGTCTTAGGCGGCCGTGCAGTAAACAGGCTGATGAACCTGGTGAGGCAGTCAGGAGGGAGACATTACCCCCTTTGGAGTGATCAGTCAGGAGGGAGACATTACCCCCTTTGGAGTGATGAAGCACCGTGTCTGCAGTGCATGCCTTTATTTATCAATAATAAGCCTTTCCATATAGCTGTCCACGCAGGCATGCACGCAGCAATACTCACCACATATGAACATAATATGAATCTGGCTCATCAACCTCTTGTAGTCCAAAGTTCTACAGTTTAACACATAACATGATGCTTGTAGACCAAAGTTCTACAGTTTAACACATAACATGATGCTTGTAGACCAAAGTTCAACAGTTTAACACAGAACATGATGCTTGTAGACCAAAGTTCTACAGTTTAACACATAACATGATGCTTGTAGACCAAAGTTCTACAGTTTAACACATAACATGATGCTTGTAGACCAAAGTTCTACAGTTTAACACATAACATGATGCTTGTAGACCAAAGTTCTACAGTTTAACACATAACATGATGCTTGTAGGCCAAAGTTATACAGTTTAACACATAACATGATGCTTGTAGACCAAAGTTCTACAGTTTAACACATAACATGATGCTTGTATGCCAAAGTTCTACAGTTTAACACATAACATGATGCTTGTAGGCCAAAGTTCTACAGTTTAACACATAACATGATGCTTGTAGGCCAAAGTTCTACAGTTTAACACATAACATGATGCTTGTAGACCAAAGTTCTACAGTTTAACACATAACATGATGCTTGTAGACCAAAGTTCTACAGTTTAACACATAACATGATGCTTGTAGACCAAAGTTCTACAGTTTAACACATAACATGATGCTTGTAGACCAAAGTTCTACAGTTTAACACATAACATGATGCTTGTAGACCAAAGTTCTACAGTTTAACACATAACATGATGCTTGTAGACCAAAGTTCTACAGTATAACACATAACATGATGCTTGTAGGCCAAAGTTCTACAGTTTAACACATAACATGATGCTTGTAGGCCAAAGTTCTACAGTTTAACACATAACATAATGCTTGTAGACCAAAGTTCTACAGTTTAACACATAACATGATGCTTGTAGACCAAAGTTCTACAGTTTAACACATAACATGATGCTTGTAGACCAAAGTTCTACAGTTTAACACATAACATGATGCTTGTAGACCAAAGTTCTACAGTTTAACACATAACATGATGCTTGTAGACCAAAGTTCTACAGTTTAACACAGAACATGATGCTTGTAGACCAAAGTTCTACAGTTTAACACATAACATGATGCTTGTAGGCCAAAGTTCTACAGTTTAACACATAACATGATGCTTGTAGACCAAAGTTCTACAGTTTAACACATAACATAATGCTTGTAGACCAAAGTTCTACAGTTTAACACATAACATGATGCTTGTAGACCAAAGTTCTACAGTTTAACACATAACATGATGCTTGTAGACCAAAGTTCTACAGTTTAACACATAACATGATGCTTGTAGACCAAAGTTCTACAGTTTAACACATAACATGATGCTTGTAGACCAAAGTTCTACAGTTTAACACAGAACATGATGCTTGTAGACCAAAGTTCTACAGTTTAACACATAACATGATGCTTGTAGACCAAAGTTCTACAGTTTAACACATAACATGATGCTTGTAGACCAAAGTTCTACAGTTTTACACAGAACATAATGCTTGTAGGCCAAAGTTCTCAAAGTTGGGTCCTTCTATAGTTGTGTTAAAGAATAGCATAATTATGTAGGCTATATATCTGCTTCTTCGGTCGTTCCCAATGCAGGGTGTAAGTGGGCTATATACTCTGCATATTTATGTTATATATTATATATATATATTTTTTTTAAATAAAAAAATCCAGTTTTATTTGGTTAAAGAAACGAGGACGTGCTCACACAAGATCAGCACTGCAAATAATACCCAATTATGAGACCAATGTAGTGAGTTATTGCTTAATTATACAAAACATTAAGTCATTAGTAGCTTATTATTATGACGTAATAATCAGTAACATAATATTATTGTCTGTAAAGGAAGAACAGCTGCACCCCTTTATCCCAAGAACCACCCACAGGATGATACATGAGATAATGATTAATCAATGATCATTAGTTTATGCATGTGCTTTCCATTTAGATGTCAATTGCTCACAATCAATCATGGTGGTGCTTTGATACGCATGGGGTGTAAGTGGGGGTATAGCTGCGTCTACTCTGCATGTTTGAAGAGATGAAAAACATGATTGTGAACATGCTTATATTATTATATATTGTATTTTATTCATGTTCAGTTTTGAACAACAACTGAATTGAAACAGTGCACACAGTGGCATGCACAGACATTTAGAGGGGCAGGTGCTCGAGTGAAAAAAGGGCACCTTGTGCAGCGCATTTTGGGGCGGGAACCCATTTTGGTGCTTTAGCTATTTAAAAATAGCAGATCTACAAGCTCATAGCGCGCCACCGAGTGGCGCGCTACGAGCTTGTAGGTCTGCTATTTATTTTTTATCGAAGAACCACTGACACTGACTGGGCCTAAATAATATAGAAGAAGCGTTTTTTATCAAGATAAAAAGTAAGAAAAAAAAGACAACGTTTTTTTTTTTTTTTTTTTAGCACATTGCCAAAAGTGCAGGGGGTGCTCTAGCACCCCCTAGTGTCTATCTGTGCACGCCACTGAGTGCATGCAGGGTTTTGAGTGTGGTTTTAGCGCTCTTTGTAAACCTGTGCTTTGAATTGCATGCGTTGTTGCATGACTCAGTGCATATAGCTGAGCGGTTCAGGAGGTATAGAGCTGCCCCTCCCCCGGGGATATAAAGGGGCCCAGATCACTCCCCTGCATGCAGCCCCCTCCCCTGATTTAGTGTTGAAGTGTCCTTGAGCAAGACACTCGACCCCTAACTGCTCCCAACGAGCAGGTTGGTGTCTCGCATGGTTTCCTCTGCTGTCACGTGTATGTGTGCGTGCGTGCGTGTGTGTGTGTGTGTGTGTGCGTGTACGTGCATGCATGCGTGCGTGTTAATGCAATGCACATTATAAAGCTCTCTCACAGGCTCTGTACAAAAATGCACAATTGTGTGTTGCTGCCGGGTGGAAACCTTGTATGTCCAAAAGCTTTTATAACTATAAAAATGAATGGATAAATATAAATAAATACAAAAGGTAGTAAAAATATAGGAGATGTAGTTTTCATCACTATACTTTTGTTTTGTGCAATACTCTTGTGTGACGAAATACTGCATTAACCCATTCTGAACGGGCACCCATTTTGGTGTCAGCATCATGTCATGCTTTAGCTATTTAAAAATAGCAGATCTACAAGCTCATATCGCGCCACCGAGTGGCGCGATACGAGCTTGTAGGTCTGCTATTTTTGAAGAATCGAAGAGCGACTGACATTTTTAGAATCTGATCTCAGGTCAGAATGGGTTCATCAGACCAGTGTGTGTCCAGTGGAAAACCTCGTATGAATCTGATCTCAGGTCAGAATGCATTAATTTAGCCTACAGAGAAAGGGCAAAGCGAGTTGAAACATGAAGATACAGGGTTTATGCTCGACGGCAACGATTCACTGCGTATACCGTCATTTGATTTGATGGGTCTTTTTCTGCCGACCAATGAGCTGTGTTGCCCAAATGACAGTCATGTGGTTATGGGGAATAAATGCACGGCTGTTTGTTCTCAGAGCCGTTAGCTTGTCGTTCGTTACCTCAGAGTCATAAATCATTCTACTCTCCTGCACCACGTTGGCCTACATTTGGCGAGCTTCAAAGTGACACTTTTTTTTGTGAAAGCCCCAAAAACATGACTTTGACACGTGTTTTCTCTGCAGTATATATAGCTGAAGAGAGCATGTGTGTGTGTGTGTGTGTGTGTGTGTGTGTGTGTGCGCGTGTGCGTGTGCGTGTGCGTGCACATCACGCACGTGCACATGCATGTGTGATCCGACTGATATGCCCACATATTTGGAGATCTCTGTGTTTGTCAAATCCTTATCCTTTTATGCCCGTATATTGGCATATTTGATCTATCCTTTGACAAGGAATGCTAGACTGCGTTGATGCGTTTGCCAGCCAGGGTTAACGCTAACCTGACGCTGCCAGATGGGGGCGGTATTGGGTAACCATGTTCCCCAACACAGCACTCATCTGGGATCTCTCAGGGAGTTGAGCTGACAAAAATCCGTTCCGTACCGAACCAATCAGCGTGAGCTAAGGGCGGGATATGTGCGAAACCGGATGTGAAGCTATATAGACACGTCAATATGATTGGTTGTGTTTGCACGCCCACACGGTGATAGACAGACGGTCCCATCCAATCATCTACCAAGTATCTTGAAAAAAAAGGAACAGCCCCGTCATCGAATTTGCTTCCGCGATCCCAGATCCCAATAAGCTGTGAAACAAATTTGTGTAGCAAGCTTCTTGGATCTGGCAGCGTCAGGTTAGGTTAACGCAACATGAGGGTCCATTTCTTTCTCCATCGTTCCATCATTTAGCTGGGGACCACCTGGAACTCCCTCAAGGACCACCAAATGGTCCCTGGACCTACTGGTTGAAAACATTGATTTAAGTGGTTAAACGGTTGCTATACTATATAATTTAGCCGACGAGTCGACCCCCTGGGGGGTCTCCGGACCCCACTTTGAAAACCAGTGATCCGCATGGAGTCATATTAATGCCACCTACAAAGGAGACCTCACAGGGTTAAAATGAGATGATTTGCTCCCATGAATCACACACATGCACACACACATGCACGCACACACGCACGCACAGACGTACAGTTCTCTCTCTCTTGTGCTCTTCTCTTTAACCCATTCTGACCTGAGATCAGATTCATACGAGGTTTCCACTGGACACACACTGGTCTGATTGAACCCATTCTGACCTGAGATCAGATTCATACAAGGTTTCCACTGGACACACGCTGGTCTGACGAACCCATTCTGACCTGAGATCAGATTCATACGAGGTTTCCACTGGACACACACTGGTCTGATTGAACCCATTCTGACCTGAGATCAGATTCTAAAAATTAATGTCAGTCGTTCTTCGATTTTTTTCAAAATAGCAGACCTACAAGCTCGTATCGCGCCACCGAGCTTGTAGATCTGCTATTTTTAAATAGCTAAAGCATAACATGATGCTATAACACCAAAATGGGTGCCCGGTCAGAATGGGTTAAGTGCTACGTGATCTGCTCCTACAGTATATACGCAATCTTCCGTGTTAAATGAAGGGTAAAATAGAACACGTTTCATTCCTGTGCGCGCGTGCGTGTCCTTGTGTGTGTGTGTGTGTGTGTGTGTGTGTGTGTGTGTGTGTGTGTGTGTGTGTGTGTGCGCGTGCGTGTCCTTGTGTGTGTGTGTGTGTGTGTGTGTGTGTGTGTGTGTGTGTGTGTGCGCGTGCGTGTCCTTGTGTGTGTGCGCGCCCTCATATTCCCCAGGGCCTTTTCCTTGACTACTGTCCATACAGGGATTAGCCGTGTGTCAGTGTGAATGGCTGTAATTACTGTGCATGTCAGTTGGGTTAGGGGAATGAAATGTAATTAACCCATTCTGAACGGGAACCCATTTTGGTGTCAGCATCGTGTTATGCTTTAGCTATTTAAAAATAGCAGATCTACAAGCTCATATCGCGCCACCGAGTGGCGCGATATGAGCTTGTAGGTCTGCTATTTTTTGAAAAATCGAAGAGCGACTGACATTTTTAGAATCTGATCTCAGGTCAGAATGGGTTCATCAGACCAGTGTGTGTCCGGCGGAAACCTCGTATGAATCTGATCTCAGGTCAGAATGTGTTAAACACTTACATAAGCCCCTGTACCCGTGCTCTTATTAACATCAATCAATGCTGGCCCTTCGCGCAATATTACCATTCATATAAGATTCAATATAACCCTCTCTGAGCTACGCTTGATAAACCTGACCTGAGCTCATGTGTTCATCTCAGGATCTCCTATAAAGCTTTTTAACGGAAAATGTCCGTGGAATCGAATAACTTCTTTCACTGACGAAAAGTAAATAAAAACTGAGCCCTGATGACTGAAGCTAAGCCTCATATTATATATTTTACAATTTTGTCTACAAATCAGTCATTTCCATGTCGTTGTTTGCCCTCCAGTGTTTTCACTCACAGATCTATATAAAACCTCACAACGCGTCACGCATGCGGCACGTTGTGAGCTTGTAGATCTGCGAGCTTGTAGATCTGCAGCATGAAATATCGGGGAAATAAATTGTATTCAAAAGACTAAATCAAAAATGTCTGTCAAAATGAACCCTGAACCTGAGTTTAGATGCCAAAGTATAGAAATATAGAAAGTAGTAGAAATTTCAATAAAACTGCATAATCAAGGATTTAGCCTGCATCATTATGGATTTAGCCTGCATCTAAATGCAGGAGACCGTATCGGAGATAGGTAGGCTAACCCAGCCAGGCTGCCAGCCCATCAGTGCCATGCATGAGGCTGGTTTAGGCTCCAGTGCATGAGGCTGGTTTAGGCTGCCAGCCCATCAGTGCCATGCAGTGCATGAGGCTGGTTTAGGCTCCAGTGCATGAGGCTGGTTTAGGCTGCCAGCCCATCAGTGCCATGCAGTGCATGAGGCTGGTTTAGGCTCCAGTGCATGAGGCTGGTTTAGGCTGCCAGCCCATCAGTGCCATGCAGTGCATGAGGCTGGCTTAGGCTGCACATTCATATTGACAGTTGACAGCCCAGCCACTGCAGCGACTAGCGAGGTAATCTAAATAGATTGTCATAAGCGTGCATGGTCACGGTGTCATGAACGGACCACCGTGATAGACAGACAGACAGACAGGACAGAATCAGGAGATGTTGCAAAACAGCAGCGTGCGTGTGCTGTGCCTATTTGTTATTTAATTCATGGTTCACATGCAGGTTCAGGTTTTCGTTCACTAATATATTGTTGTAGCGTGGATCAAATTATTAACTTGGCAAATTAGCATGGAGGGGGGGGGGGGGGGGGGGGTGCAGCGCATGCCTGGTTGATAGGTGTGAAGTATGAACGGTTTGGGGGACCATTTAAAACAAAGGCGGCTTGCATGCTGTGGTTTATGCACAAGGCTCGCCTCAAAGTTAAACTGGGCCAGCTCTAAACTGACTGGGCAGCCCGGTCCCAGGCCCGGTCCCAGGCCCGGTCCCAGGCCCGTATGTGGCCCCAATGGACCCTACGCCGGTGACACACACACTGACAATTGCTTGCAATTAAGTTGCGATATATGCGTGTGTGCGTGTGTGTGTGTGTGTGTGTGTGTGTGTGTTGTGTGTGGGTGAGGGCGGGCAGCAAGGCAAGCGAGGCGAGAGGAGAAACAGACAGGGTAGGCCTGCAGCTTTATTTAATTCATGCAGGTGTTCGTTTCTTTATTTAACACACCATGGGCTTGCAAGTTGCGTGTGCATGTGTGCGGTGCGTGCGTGCGGGCGTGCGTGTGTGTGTGTGTGTGTGTGTGTGTGTATGAGACCTGAGAGGGTTGGCGAGGGGGGGGGGGGGGGGTGTGTGTGAGGCCGGGAAACGTTTTCATTGTCTTTTTTCATCGTGTAACCATGGTTTCCAAAGTCGTACTGCAGTTGTTCATGTCGCAAAAACGAGGGCGAGGCTTGACTTCATAGGGCGTGCCAGATAGATTTCAGCCGTCACATTTATTAACGTCGGAACGAAATTAAGGAAGGATCAGCTGTTTGCGATCACTTTATAAATGCCGTGGCGACGTGGGTGGGTGTACTACGAAACCTACACTCAAATTTGTGGCAGATTTTACACTCAATTGATAAATGAGGGCCATCTTGAGAGCATATAGGCTACAATGAAACCAAATTAACCCTTTACGGGTCCATTTTGTTTCATTTGACACGATCAAGAGTTATACATTATTGTGAAACATCTGCATTACTTAATTTACAAGAATTAGAATATGTAAAAAAATAATTGTTTGCCTGTTATCTCTGCTATGGTACCAACATCAATACAGCATGGAATTGTGGGAAAAAAATCTTTTCCAACGATAACAAAATATTCTTTAGCTTTGGGTCCGAGTGGCTAAATGAAATGGTGGTCTGTGGCTCAAATGCAGAACAAATAATAATAATAATAATAATAATAATAAACTTTATTTGTATAGCACCTTTCATACATAAATGCAGCTCAAAGTGCTTCACAGGGCAGGACACAAAAATAAAATACAATAAAACACAAGTAGTAAAAATGATAGAAAAATTGAATATAAGAACATAAAATAAATAAAAACAAATAAAAACACCATGCACATGCAGCAAATCAGTCAGGCAGGGTAGGAGCGTGCATAGTAAAACTCAACTAAAAGCAAGAGTGAAGAGGTGAGTTGAGATTTAAAAATGTCTACAGAGGGTGCGTGTCTGAGCTCGAATGGAAGTTTATTCCAGGCTGTTGGGCCGTAGAAGCAAAAAGCTGCCTCACCATATTTTTTTGTGCACATTCTTTTAGGCACTTCAAGTAGGCCAGCATTGGAGGACCTGAGGGGGCGGTTAGGGACATATCTAGGTAATAATGGACCTGGATATGAAAAGGGTTTAAAGTCAATGCTGTAATGTACGTACGTACCAATCCATTGGTTTTGTACTTGTGCGTTGGACATGTTTGTGCCACCTAGAGTAGAAGTAATGTCAGGAGACCTCCGGCTTCGAGGAGTAGAGAGTAATGCCATTATCAGAACACAAGCAGAGGGGAAAGTAACTAAGTAACTAAGTACATACACTCAAGTATTGTAGGCTACTTGGGTGCATTTATGAGGAATATTTGCTTTAGTCTTCAATACTTTTACTCCTCTACATCTCATCTCAAATATTATTGTTAACCCATTCTGACCTGAGATCAGATTCATACGAGGTTTCCACTGGGACACACGCTGGTCTGATGAACCCATTCTGACCTGAGATCAGATTAAAAAAAAATGTCAGTCGTTCTTTGATTTTTCAAAAATAGCAGACCTACAAGCTCGTATCGCGCCACTCGGTGGCGCGATATGAGCTTGTAGATCTGCTATTTTTCAATAGCTAAAGCATAACATGATGCTGACACCAAAATGGGTGCCCGTTCAGAATGGGTTAATACGCACTTCAGCAATATATAATAATATATAATAATGAGTACTTGAACTTTTCTTTTTGCTTGTTTGTTTTTTTTACTATTATTTGAAAACTTTAGTTATTAGATACTTTGATTATTATATACAAATCATACATTAACCACATCAGCCCCGATATACATTCTGGAAATTTGGAAATAGCCTATTTTTTTACAAGCTGTCACAACTCCATAACTCCTATTTTCAAAATATGTTTAATACATTAGAAAACTTGAAATGGCACATTATGCACGATGAGCACTTTTACTTTTGGTACTTCAAGTACCGGTACATTTTGATGCCAATACCTTTTGCACGTTGTGCATTTTGAATATTTCTATATTGCAGTATTTATACTTCAATTAACCCATTCTGAACGGGAACCCATGTTGGTGTCAGCATCATGTTATGCTTTAGCTATTGAAAAATAGCAGACCTACAAGCTCATATCGCGCCACCGAGTGGCGCGCTACGAGCTTGTAGGTCTGCTATTTTTTGAAAAAAATCGAAGAACGACTGACATTTTTTTGAATCTGATCTCAGGTCAGAATGGGTTGATCAGACCAGTGTGTGTCCAGTGGAAACCTGGTATGAATCTGATCTCAGGTCAGAATGGGTTACTGTGAGTACCTCTGCTATGACCAGCACTGAGGTGGAGTAATTGTGCACTGAGTCCCTGCAGCGTGGTGGCCGGTCTGTTCCCTCGTCAAATGAACATGTGGTTTACTTTACTGTACGGTTTACTGTACGGCCTCTACGGCCTGGAGGCGCTGTGTGTGCTAATGAACAATGACCTCCATGTTTCTATAGGTGCTACTGTACCTCGCTGTGTGTGAGTGTGTGCGTGTGTGTGTGCATGGTGTGTGTGTGTGTGTGTGTGTGTGTGTGTGTGTGTGTGTGTGTGTGTGTGTGTGTGTGTGTGTGTGTGTGTGTGTGTGTGTGTGTGTGTGTGTGTGTGTGTGTGTGTGTGTGTGTGTGTGTGTGTAATGGCCTACTGTAGCCACTCCAGCCCATAACATACCCTAATCTCAGTGAAACAGACCTGGGTTATAAACCACCGTCCACAGACCGTAAACAGAATGGGCACAGTCAGCCCCATTGGTTTGAACAAGGGGCAAACCCGCTACGTAAAGAATGGGCACAGTCAGCCCCATTGGTTTGAACCAAGGGGCAAACCCGCTACGTAAAGAATGGGCACAGTCAGCCCCATTGGTTTGAACCAAAGAATGGGCACAGTCAGCCCCATTGGTTTGAACCAAAGAATGGGCACAGTCAGCCCCATTGGTTTGAACCAAAGAATGGGCACAGTCAGCCCCATTGGTTTGAACCAAGGGGCAAACCCACAGTCAGCCCCATTGGTTTGAACCAAGGGGCAAACCCACAGTCAGCCCCATTGGTTTGAACCAAGGGGCAAACCCACAGTCAGCCCCATTGGTTTGAACCAAGGGGCAAACCCACAGTCAGCCCCATTGGTTTGAACCAAGGGGCAAACCCACAGTCAGCCCCATTGGTTTCTATACAGACTGTTTGAACCAAGGGGCAAACCCACAGTCAGCCCCATTGGTTTCTATACAGACTGTTTGAACCAAGGGGCAAACCCACAGTCAGCCCCATTGGTTTCTATACAGACTGTTTGAACCAAGGGGCAAACCCGCTACGCTGGAACTGAAGCTCATTTCCTGGGTTCTCTTTCAGACTGCTGTTCCTATTATTGGCCTATAGCGTCTGCCCAACATTGACTTGAGTATTTACAAATACATTGGCAACAAAAATATACTTGCAGTATTACAGTAAAAGTATTCAACTTCAATCTAAGTCTGCAAAGTAACTATAGCTAAAGTTGCCAAAAAAAATAAGGCAGGACCAAGAAAGAAGACAATAAGCAATAAGAACAATAGTACAAATATGATTCATATAGGCTGAGTTGTCAGTACCCTGATTTGAACACATAAATGTTGTGATCCACGGGAAAATACTTGGAACTGAGAAAGTGCACGGGAAAATACTTGGAACTGAGAAAGTGCACGGGAAAATACTTGGAACCGAGAAAGTGCACGGGAAAATACTTGGAACCGAGAAAGTGCACGGGAAAATACTTGGAACCGAGAAAGTGCACGGGAAAATACTTGGAACCGAGAAAGTGCACGGGAAAATACTTGGAACCGAGAAAGTGCACGGGAAAATACTTGGAACTGAGAAAGTGCACGGGAAAATACTTGGAACCGAGAAAGTGCACGGGAAAATACTTGGAACCGAGAAAGTGCACGGGAAAATACTTGGAACTGAGAAAGTGCACAGGAAAATACTTGGAACTGAGAAAGTGCACGGGAAAATACTTGGAACTGAGAAAGTGCACGGGAAAATACTTGGAACCGAGAAAGTGCACGGGAAAATACTTGGAACTGAGAAAGTGCACGGGAAAATACTTGGAACTGAGAAAGAGCACGGGAAAATACTTGGAACCGAGAAAGTGCACGGGAAAATACTTGGAACTGAGAAAGTGCACGGGAAAATACTTGGAACCGAGAAAGTGCACGGGAAAATACTTGGAACCGAGAAAGTGCACGGGAAAATACTTGGAACCGAGAAAGTGCACGGGAAAATACTTGGAACTGAGAAAGTGCACGGGAAAATACTTGGAACTGAGAAAGTGCACGGGAAAATACTTGGAACCGAGAAAGTGCACGGGAAAATACTTGGAACCGAGAAAGTGCACGGGAAAATACTTGGAACCGAGAAAGTGCACGGGAAAATACTTGGAACCGAGAAAGTGCACGGGAAAATACTTGGAACTGAGAAAGTGCACGGGAAAATACTTGGAACTGAGAAAGTGCACGGGAAAATACTTGGAACTGAGAAAGTGCACGGGAAAATACTTGGAACCGAGAAAGTGCACGGGAAAATACTTGGAACCGAGAAAGTGCACGGGAAAATACTTGGAACTGAGAAAGTGCACGGGAAAATACTTGGAACTGAGAAAGTGCACGGGAAAATACTTGGAACTGAGAAAGTGCACGGGAAAATACTTGGAACCGAGAAAGTGCACGGGAAAATACTTGGAACTGAGAAAGTGCACGGGAAAATACTTGGAACTGAGAAAGTGCACGGGAAAATACTTGGAACTGAGAAAGTGCACGGGAAAATACTTGGAACCGAGAAAGTGCACGGGAAAATACTTGGAACCGAGAAAGTGCACGGGAAAATACTTGGAACTGAGAAAGTGCACGGGAAAATACTTGGAACTGAGAAAG
Organism: Protomyctophum parallelum; assembly: GCF_964188405.1. Classification (NCBI taxonomy): domain Eukaryota; kingdom Metazoa; phylum Chordata; class Actinopteri; order Myctophiformes; family Myctophidae; genus Protomyctophum; species Protomyctophum parallelum. The sequence continues at coordinate 1,115,735 of NC_139702.1, read as the reverse complement.
TGCACGGGAAAATACTTGGAACTGAGAAAGTGCACGGGAAAATACTTGGAACTGAGAAAGTGCACGGGAAAATACTTGGAACCGAGAAAGTGCACGGGAAAATACTTGGAACTGAGAAAGTGCACGGGAAAATACTTGGAACTGAGAAAGTGCACGGGAAAATACTTGGAACCGAGAAAGTGCACGGGAAAATACTTGGAACTGAGAAAGTGCACGGGAAAATACTTGGAACTGAGAAAGTGCACGGGAAAATACTTGGAACCGAGAAAGTGCACGGGAAAATACTTGGAACCGAGAAAGTGCACGGGAAAATACTTGGAACCGAGAAAGTGCACGGGAAAATACTTGGAACTGAGAGTGCACGGGAAATAATACTTGGAACTGAGAAAGTGCACGGGAAAATACTTGGAACTGAGAAAGTGCACGGGGAAAATACTTGGAACTGAGAGTGCACGGGAAATAATACTTGGAACTGAGAAAGTGCACAGGAAATAATACGTGTAACTGAGAAAGTGCACGGGAAATAATACTTGTAACTGAGAAAGTGCACGGGCTCCCGGCCGGTCCATCTGTCCCACAGACCTTGCCAGACCTGGCAACCTCTCCACAGACCTTGTCAGACCTGGCAACTCCCACTTTCCCTTCCACTCACACAGTCAGTTCACTCACCTGTCTCCAACCCCCTCATCATCCCACCTGTGAACACTTTGACAATCAGCCTGCCCCTTATATATATGGACTCTTTGCACTCACACTTGGTCAGTTCATACACTCATGTTATGTAGTCAACCCTGGAGCTCTTGTCTGGGTTCTCTGTTCCTCTGGACCCTGCCGTGAATACCTCCGGTAATTGCTCGTACCTATTTTTTGTGTTGTGTTTTTGGGATTGCTTATGCTCTACCCATTTTTGTTACCTTGCCTTTGTTCTACCTTTACTTAATAAATTAGTGTTGAACACTATTCCGCTGGTTGTGAGTCGTGACTCTGCATTTTGGGTTAAACACATTCTGCCACCGTAACAGATCGTAACACATATGAGTCAAAATGGCAGGTGTTCTAAAGGTCAGAGGTCAAAAAGTTGTTGGCATGAGGAGACACATATGTGTAT
>NC_139702.1:1062748-1114427 GCF_964188405.1 Protomyctophum parallelum | reverse complement strand
TCTCTCTGTCTCTGTCTCTGTCTCTCTCTCTCTCTCTAATAAAGCACCCAGCCCACCTGATTCAGTGCCTGCCAGGAGGAGCAGAGCAGCCCACACAGTCAAAGTCAGGATGGTGCTTTAACCCTGAGCTACAGCAACGCCGGCTCCATTTTCACACTGAGGATTTTGCAGTGTAGGTTAACAGGACCAGCGGGGGTCCTCTCTCTCTCTCTCACACACACACACACACACACACACACACACACACTGTTTAGAGTGGGCTTTAGTTAGAAATGCTTTAATCTCAGCGCTTCTCAGACAGTTGTTAATGACCCGAGATTGGATCGATGTTGTCACAGGCTTATGAGCACAGTGGGATCCCCCTGTGTTCATTTAACTCTGAGAGTGTTACTGTTTGTCACAGGCTTATGAGCACAGTGGGATCCCCCTGTGTTCATTTAACTCTGAGAGTGTTACTGTTTGTCACAGGCTTATGAGCACAGTGGGATCCCCCTGTGTTCATTTAACTCTGAGAGTGTTACTGTAACTCAGAGCTATGGAACAGTGTAAGCATTTTGTAAGCACCATGCAGTGTAGACCCATGGTTCTCACCCTGTGGGTCAATAGACCCATGGTTCTCACCCTGTGGGTCAGTAGACCCATGGTTCTCACCCTGTGGGTCAGTGTAGACCCATGGTTCTCACCCTGTGGGTCAATAGACCCATGGTTCTCACCCTGTGGGTCAGTGTAGACCCATGGTTCTCACCCTGTGGGTCAGTGTAGACCCATGGTTCTCACCCTGTGGGTCAGTGTAGACCCATGGTTCTCACCCTGTGGGTCAGTGTAGACCCATGGTTCTCACCCTGTGGGTCAATAGACCCATGGTTCTCACCCTGTGGGTCAGTGTAGACCCATGGTTCTCACCCTGTGGGTCAGTGTAGACCCATGGTTCTCACCCTGTGGGTCAGTGTAGACCCATGGTTCTCACCCTGTGGGTCAGTGTAGACCCATGGTTCTCACCCTGTGGGTCAGTGTAGACCCATGGTTCTCACCCTGTGGGTCAATAGACCCATGGTTCTCACCCTGTGGGTCAATAGACCCATGGTTCTCACCCTGTGGGTCAATAGACCCATGGTTCTCACCCTGTGGGTCAGTGTAGACCCATGGTTCTCACCCTGTGGGTCAATAGACCCATGGTTCTCACCCTGTGGGTCAATAGACCCATGGTTCTCACCCTGTGGGTCAGTGTAGACCCATGGTTCTCACCCTGTGGGTCAGTGTAGACCCATGGTTCTCACCCTGTGGGTCAATAGACCCATGGTTCTCACCCTGTGGGTCAGTGTAGACCCATGGTTCTCACCCTGTGGGTCAGTGTAGACCCATGGTTCTCACCCTGTGGGTCAGTGTAGACCCATGGTTCTCACCCTGTGGGTCAGTGCAGACCCATGGTTCTCACCCTGTGGGTCAATAGACCCATGGTTCTCACCCTGTGGGTCAATAGACCCATGGTTCTCACCCTGTGGGTCAGTGTAGACCCATGGTTCTCACCCTGTGGGTCAATAGACCCATGGTTCTCACCCTGTGGGTCAGTGTAGACCCATGGTTCTCACCCTGTGGGTCAATAGACCCATGGTTCTCACCCTGTGGGTCAGTAGACCCATGGTTCTCACCCTGTGGGTCAGTGTAGACCCATGGTTCTCACCCTGTGGGTCAGTGTAGACCCATGGTTCTCACCCTGTGGGTCAGTGTAGACCCATGGTTCTCACCCTGTGGGTCAATAGACCCATGGTTCTCACCCTGTGGGTCAGTGTAGACCCATGGTTCTCACCCTGTGGGTCAGTGTAGACCCATGGTTCTCACCCTGTGGGTCAATAGACCCATGGTTCTCACCCTGTGGGTCAGTGTAGACCCATGGTTCTCACCCTGTGGGTCAATAGACCCATGGTTCTCACCCTGTGGGTCAGTGTAGACCCATGGTTCTCACCCTGTGGGTCAATAGACCCATGGTTCTCACCCTGTGGGTCAGTGTAGACCCATGGTTCTCACCCTGTGGGTCAATAGACCCATGGTTCTCACCCTGTGGGTCAATAGACCCATGGTTCTCACCCTGTGGGTCAATAGACCCATGGTTCTCACCCTGTGGGTCAGTGTAGACCCATGGTTCTCACCCTGTGGGTCAATAGACCCATGGTTCTCACCCTGTGGGTCAATAGACCCATGGTTCTCACCCTGTGGGTCAATAGACCCATGGTTCTCACCCTGTGGGTCAATAGACCCATGGTTCTCACCCTGTGGGTCAGTGTAGACCCATGGTTCTCACCCTGTGGGTCAGTGTAGACCCATGGTTCTCACCCTGTGGGTCAGTGTAGACCCATGGTTCTCACCCTGTGGGTCAATAGACCCATGGTTCTCACCCTGTGGGTCAATAGACCCATGGTTCTCACCCTGTGGGTCAATAGACCCATGGTTCTCACCCTGTGGGTCAATAGACCCATGGTTCTCACCCTGTGGGTCAATAGACCCATGGTTCTCACCCTGTGGGTCAATAGACCCATGGTTCTCACCCTGTGGGTCAGTGCAGACCCATGGTTCTCACCCTGTGGGTCAATAGACCCATGGTTCTCACCCTGTGGGTCAATAGACCCATGGTTCTCACCCTGTGGGTCAATAGACCCATGGTTCTCACCCTGTGGGTCAGTGTAGACCCATGGTTCTCACCCTGTGGGTCAGTGTAGACCCATGGTTCTCACCCTGTGGGTCAGTGTAGACCCATGGTTCTCACCCTGTGGGTCAATAGACCCATGGTTCTCACCCTGTGGGTCAATAGACCCATGGTTCTCACCCTGTGGGTCAGTGTAGACCCATGGTTCTCACCCTGTGGGTCAATAGACCCATGGTTCTCACCCTGTGGGTCAGTAGACCCATGGTTCTCACCCTGTGGGTCAGTGTAGACCCATGGTTCTCACCCTGTGGGTCAGTAGACCCATGGTTCTCACCCTGTGGGTCAGTGTAGACCCATGGTTCTCACCCTGTGGGTCAATAGACCCATGGTTCTCACCCTGTGGGTCAGTGTAGACCCATGGTTCTCACCCTGTGGGTCAATAGACCCATGGTTCTCACCCTGTGGGTCAGTGTAGACCCATGGTTCTCACCCTGTGGGTCAATAGACCCATGGTTCTCACCCTGTGGGTCAGTAGACCCATGGTTCTCACCCTGTGGGTCAGTGTAGACCCATGGTTCTCACCCTGTGGGTCAGTGTAGACCCATGGTTCTCACCCTGTGGGTCAGTAGACCCATGGTTCTCACCCTGTGGGTCAGTGTAGACCCATGGTTCTCACCCTGTGGGTCAATAGACCCATGGTTCTCACCCTGTGGGTCAGTGTAGACCCATGGTTCTCACCCTGTGGGTCAATAGACCCATGGTTCTCACCCTGTGGGTCAGTGTAGACCCATGGTTCTCAACCTGTGGCTCATGGGTCATGGTGACAGTGATATAGGTGAGGTGACAGTGAGTGACAATTTAACGAGCTTTAAGACCTTTTTAACCCATTCTGACTGATTCATATGAGTTTTCCACTGGACACACACTGGTCTGATCAACCCATTCCTACCTGAGATCAGATTCAAAAAATGTCAGTCGTTCTTCGATTTTTCAAAAAATAGCAGACCTACAAGCTCGTATCGCGCCACTCGGTGGCGCGATATGAGCTTGTAGATCTGCTATTTTTCAATAGCTAAAGCATAACATGACGCCAACACCAAAATGGGTGCCCGGTCAGAATGGGTTAATACAAACAAACAAGTTAAAAAGAAAATAAATAAGACCATTAGCAGTGACTGTAAAATCAGCAAACAATTGTCAAACTTTGGGCCAAATAGCAAAAATAAATAAATACATAATAATACCCGATCTAGTGAGCTTGTAGATATGCTATTTTCACAATATTTATCTGTGGAACCGAGTCAAACTAAATGTAAAGCCTCGACTCCTCCAATTCTGAGTGCTTGTCAGAGGGCGACGGTCTCCGCCTGACAAGGTTGAGACTAATGGTGTATACAGCCTGTGTTGAAATATACTGTAATCGGTAGTGGAATAATTGTTCAGACTTTTGACGTGTTCAGTTTCCCATGTTGTCTGGTTGTGTTGTGGGCATGTTGTCTGTTCAGTTTCCCATGTTGTCTGGTTGTGTTGTGGGCATGTTGTCTGGTTGTGTTGTGGGCATGTTGTCTGGTTGTGTTGTGGGCATGTTGTCTGGTTGTGTTGTGGGCATGTTGTCTGTTCAGTTTCCCATGTTGTCTGGTTGTGTTGTGGGCATGTTGTCTGGTTGTGTTGTGGGCATGTTGTCTGGTTGTGTTGTGGGCATGTTGTCTGGTTGTGTTGTGGGCATGTTGTCTGGTTGTGTTGTGGGCATGTTGTCTGGTTGTGTTGTGGGCATGTTGTCTGGTTGTGTTGTGGGCATGTTGTCTGGTTGTGTTGTGGGCATGTTGTCTGGTTGTGTTGTGGGCATGTTGTCTGGTTGTGTTGTGGGCATGTTGTCTGGTTGTGTTGTGGGCATGTTGTCTGGTTGTGTTGTGGGCATGTTGTCTGGTTGTGGGCATGTTGTCTGGTTGTGTTGTGGGCATGTTGTCTGGTTGTGGGCATGTTGTCTGGTTGTGTTGTGGGCATGTTGTCTGGTTGTGGGCATGTTGTCTGGTTGTGTTGTGGGCATGTTGTCTGGTTGTGGGCATGTTGTCTGGTTGTGTTGTGGGCATGTTGTCTGGTTGTGTTGTGGGCATGTTGTCTGGTTGTGTTTTGGGCATGTTTTCTGACGTGTTCAGTTTCCCATGTTGTCTGGTTGTGTTGTGGGCATGTTGTCTGGTTGTGGGCATGTTGTCTGGTTGTGTTGTGGGCATGTTGTCTGGTTGTGTTGTGGGCATGTTGTGTTGTGGGCATGTTGTCTGGTTGTGTTTTGGGCATGTTTTCTGACGTGTTCAGTTTCCCATGTTGTCTGGTTGTGGGCATGTTTTCTGACGTGTTCAGTTTCCCATGTTGTCTGGTTGTGTTGTGGGCATGTTGTCTGTTCAGTTTCCCATGTTGTCTGGTTGTGTTGTGGGCATGTTGTCTGTTCAGTTTCCCATGTTGTCTGGTTGTGTTGTGGGCATGTTGTCTGTTCAGTTTCCCATGTTGTCTGGTTGTGTTGTGGGCATGTTGTCTGTTCAGTTTCCCATGTTGTCTGGTTGTGTTGTGGGCATGTGGACCGTGGATGATTGTTGAGGCTGTCGTGTCCTGGTGGTCAAATCTGGCATTGCAAGACATCCGCATATAAAACGCTATTCCGTCCACAAATGCTTCGTCTGACACGTTAGTGCGCCTTCTCTATTAGCTCCAATGTTGGTGTCAATTCAGGAAGTAGAGTGGCTTCATTCCCTGGATTAGCAACTTCATTGAAATTAATAGGAAGATTTATTTTTGTCAGGTGAAACCTGACATGAATTAGTCAAATTTAATAACAACCTAGTACCCTAGTCACCACCTAGTCCTGATTGGCTACCTCGTCTCTATAAGTATAAGCAACCTAGTCCTCTGGCCTATGGGACTAGTCCTGGCCTATGGGGCAGCAAACAATGGCATGAACAGTGCCCAGCGCTCAGCGATCCATGTTCCGATACAGTTGGGGAAAAAGCATTTGTTTACTACAGTGGCTGATTTCCGCACCACTGCTGATCCAGCTGCCACTCTACTCTACGACCGCAACTCGAAGCAAGTCGACAACAGCTGCTAATGTTATGAGCTTAACTGGACGGACAGCAGCAAAGCCAGAACAGAACAGAACGTCACAAACGAACGCAAACAGCGGCCGTGAGGTTGTGACACACAAATATACACGTCACTATAATAACAATAATGATAATACTAATATGGACAAGGCAGAACAGAGACAAGGCAGAAGAGCCTGCTGGTCAGTCAGTCAGGGAGCATTCAGAAGGCTGACAAAGGGTGAATTCCACACAGAATGAGAATATTTCACGCAGATAAAGCAACCCCTTTTTGCCTCAGAACAAAGTCGATTCATAATTGTGAATAAATCGTTCATGAATCAGGCTACATGGATGGCTTTGATGGGACTTTTTTTTGACGGTGCTTTTTCATAAGGTTTATTCCAGGTCATGCTCCCTGGCTATAGGAAGTGTTTGATGATGTTCACACATCCACAGACACAAACCTTTCATCTCTCATGCCAGCGCTGAAATTCCAGTCGGCACATGGCTGCTCTGGGAAAAATACTTCTTAAGTAAAAGCAGCTACTGCAATGTAGAAATGCTCTGTTACAAGTCTGGTAATCACTCAGTCAATCAATCAATGTACTTAATAAGTACTCATTATGCAGCATGTCATTTATAACATCAACATTTATATTAAAACATTTTTATTTATTAGTGGTGTGTTTTGTAATAATAATAATCCAAATCTACCAAGTAACTAGTAACTAAAGTTCAGTCAGATAATAACGCACAAATAGATTGAACTAATATCTTACTATAAATGCACCACGTTTCTGCGTGCGTGTGTGTGTGTGTGCGTGTGTGTGTGTGTGCGTGTGTGTACGGTTGTAATGCACGTACTGTAACTCGAGCACCGTTTGCCCCGCCGACTTCACATTCGACACACACGTTCCACACCCCCGCAGGGAGGGCAGTGCCCGGTATTTTTCTCCCTGCTCTGCACAATTAAACACCATCATTAAACATTAAGAGCAGGGAGATATGGTGCTCGGGTAGGGCTGGGAGCAAACATCACATAACAACCAGGAAATATACACCCACAAAGTAATGCTGCATATTAACTCAACGAGTATATCTACTGCACTAACTCCGCAAGCTACGTTTCATTTTTCAAAGATTTCTAGTGGATTCAAAAGTAAAAATGTTTGCCTGTGAGATATAGTGAAGTAAAAGTAAAAGTATTGAAAATAGTATTGGCCTACCTCCAAATAAAAGTACAGTAGGCTACTTGAGTAAATGTACTTTTTTTTACACCACTGGTCGGTCTGTCTGCCTGCCTGCCTGCCTGCCTGCCTGCCTGCCTGCCTGCCTGCCTGCCTGCCTGCCTGCCTGCCTGCCTGCCTGTCTGTCTGCCTGTCTTCCGGAGCTAATCTCACAAACCACTGGACCGATCGGCACCTCATTTATTGTGCATACACTTCCAGTATAGGTCACAGAACTACATGTTATATATTATTTTATTTGACTTGCCAAAAGGGCTCAGGTGGGGATGAAAGCATGCCCAGATGTGGAGTCATGTCATGGATATGTCATAGACATATAGATGACTAGTCACAGTCTAGATCAGCATACATGTCACTGACTAAAACTATTCTTGGACTAACATTAGGCAAACAGCCGTGCTTGATTGGCTATTTGTGGGAATTGGCAATTGGGTCAGCAACGTATGTGGTTGATGTTTAATTATTATAATTATGATTTGTATAGAAATGACCTGGCTAATCCTAAAGGAGATGAACATTTTGAAGCATGGACAAAGCTGCGTCTAGATGAATGATTGGTGTAGCTAGAGTGTGTCAATGTTTTTAGGAGAATATATGAATAAGAATTGGCTTCATGTGGGTCTCAGACTTTGTGTGATCATGTCTATGATGCCAGTTGTCACAGATGTATATGACGTGATCTCTGTCCAGTGGAAATGGTAAATGGTGCATTTATATAGCGCCTTTATCCAAGGCACTTTACTTAGATTGTGCATTACATTCACCCATTCACACACCGATGGCAGCGGAAACCATGCAAGGCACCAACCAGCACATCGGGAGCAATTTGGGGTTCAGTGTCTTGCTCAAGGACACTTCGACAGTAACTCTGGGGGTTCGAACTGGCAACCTTGCGGTTCCCATCCAGCCGTTAGCATCCAGCCACCGCCGCCGCCCCTTTTTATGGAAAACCCCTGAAACCTCACGGAAACCTCATTATGTCTCCAAAATCCCCCAAAAATATCGTATCTTTTATGTCCATATATGGAGTTCTTTGTCAGGCATGCCCAAATATGGAGTCTATGCAGACGTCAGTCAGAATGATGTCAGAACAGGCCATATATGGACCACTGGGCAGGGGCTCTGTCCGGAGCCCGGGCAGAGGCCTTTTTGGGGCGGTTCTGGACAACCGTGGGTCAGACCAACTCGACACCGGGCCCTGCACCCCCTGTGGTGTTGTGGAACGCGTGTGTCGAATTTGAAGTTGGGTGGGGCGAACGGTTCCCTGGGGTACGTGGATTACAGACGTACGTTCACATTCAGAGAGAGAGAGAGAGAGAGAGAGAGACTTGGCACATTTATAATTATTATTAGATATAGGAAGTTGAAGATCCATGCCCCACCCGGCGATGCAATACCCGTGTCAGAGTACCCGTTGTACCCGTGTCAGAGTACCCGTTGTACCCGTGTCAGAGTACCCGTTGTACCCGTGTCAGAGTACCCGTTGTACCCGTGTCAGAGTACCCGTTGTACCCGTGTCAGAGTACCTGTTGTACCCGTGTCAGAGTACCCGTTGTACCCGTGTCAGAGTACCCGTTGTACCCGTGTCAGAGTACCCGTTGTACCCGTGTCAGAGTACCCGTTGTACCCGTGTCAGAGTACCCGTTGTACCCGTGTCAGAGTACCCGTTGTACCCGTGTCAGAGTACCCGTTGTACCCGTGTCAGAGTACCCGTTGTACCCGTGTCAGAGTACCCGTTGTACCCGTGTCAGAGTACCCGTTGTACCCGTGTCAGAGTACCCGTTGTACCCGTGTCAGAGTACCCGTTGTACCCGTGTCAGAGTACCCGTTGTACCCGTGTCAGAGTACCTGTTGTACCCGTGTCAGAGTACCAGTTGTACCCGTGTCAGAGTACCCGTTGTACCCGTGTCAGAGTACCCGTTGTACCCGTGTCAGAGTACCCGTTGTACCCGTGTCAGAGTACCCGTTGTACCCGTGTCAGAGTACCCGTTGTACCCGTTAGTACCCGTTGTACCCGTGTCAGAGTACCCGTTGTACCTGTGTCAGAGTACCCACCATCATCCACCATCCACCGTCCATTGTCTTTGTCCCCTTTATGACCATATATGGAGATTTCTGTATCTGTCTCTCTGTGTCCCTTTATTAGTTCTGTGTCAGGCATTTATTTATTTAGCGAATGCAAAGTCCTTAAGCCAAGCGTCAGCCTCCTGCTCTGCTGTATGGAGGGTGACTAATCCTCCTCCCAGTCTTTGGTGAGGACAAAGTTAAATCATGTGCTCCTCCGGTTGGTCAGCAGCAGGGCTCCCAACCTTCAGAAAAAGCCAAGAATGTGACTTTAGTGTTTTAATGCGCTCGACGCAAAAAAAATGTGGCCTTTTTTAATGTTGATTTGGCCTTTTTTAACATTGATTTAGAGGAATACAGACATCCAACCCTAGATAAAAAAATCACACCCGTCTGAAGTGAGTGATGCAACTCTGTGTGGGGGTCCTGGGGAGTCTCCCTGGAACATCCAGACCCCCAAGGGGGCCGGGCCGGTTCCGGTGTGCTGTTTTCATGCTCAGACCCAGCCAGCCAGCCACACACATAGCTCCGAAAGGGAGTGGTTGCACCACTCAAAAAAATCCTAAAATAGGCCTATATGAACATATATTTATGCCACATCAACATATTTGTGTATATATTATTTTTGTTTTTGCTTAAACTGCAAAAGAAAATGATATCTGCATATGATGCTGAATAATAACCCACATTTTGAATAATAGCATTTAACAAAATGAGTGAAAGAGTTGCACCAGGTGAAGAGATGGTCAGTCTCCTATTGGTCATATGGTGCACCTTCTCCATGTGTGTCTCCTATTAAATATCCATATTGGTTTACATAAAAACGTATTCTGATGTGATAAAACAGACTACATCACAAATGAATCAGTCAGTCAGTCTGTCTGAAAAAAAGAAGTCACTATCACTCTGACAGAAAGAGAAGATGGGTCTGTTGCCACATTCATTCACCCCATAATCTCAGTGGTAATTGGGCAATATGATGTGAAATAAAAAGTCAGATTCTAAAACAGGAATTTGGGAAAAAGCCTTATTTTTACATTTTCTTAGTTCAAACCATTCCATGACTTCCCCATGCCCACACTAAGTTGTGGTCTCTCTCTCTCTCTCTCTCTCTCTCTCTCTCTCTCTCTCTCTCTCTCTCTCTCTGAACAGAACTAACGAGTTGCGATGCGGCCCCTCCCCCTTCACACACACACACACACACACACACACACACACACACACACACACACGCACACACTTTGTCCCTATAATGTGCGTCTGGCACCGTTCCTCATCTCGCGCAAGAGCCGCGGAGAAAAGTACCGTGAGCATACAGTAGCACACATGGCGGATATTCTTATCCATCTGCCGAATGCTGGAGCAAGAGCAGCAGTTATTGGAAATACAGGGGGACTATGAATGCAAAAATAAATTCAAGGAACTAAGTCTGGACAGGTTTTGGTTGGCTGTTGGCAAAGAATATCCAGCCATCACAGCCAGCGCAATGGCAGTGCTGCTCCCCTTTTCCACAACCTACCTGTGTGAGCTTAGCTTTTCAAGCCTGACTTGCATAAAAAACAAACGCAGAGAGAGAGACTGAGAGCAGTTGATGAGGAGCTCCGTGTCTGTTTGTCCAGCATCCCAGCCAGGATAAAAACTCTTTGTTCAGGAAAACAAGCTCAAGGTTCACACTAAGACAGAACTTAAGTTGTCAACCATATTTACTTTTCTTTTTATCAATTATTTTTTTACGATTTTCTTTGTACAAAAGTGCTCAAGTTTAAGACCATTGTATTGTGGCAAAAGATTTTTGTTCTTGTTTTTACAACTCCTTTTTTTTATTTAGAAGTATTACTTTGCATTGACAAATTGAACATGTGTGTGCTACATTTTGTATGAGTTTTCTTTCTCTTTAAAGTTATTTGACGAGTGCTGTCATGTGTGTTTTTAAAAGCATATTGGGTTATATATATATATATATATATATATATATATACACCGGTATATATACAGTGTATACACACACCGTATATCTAGGTGTGCCCTGAGATTTTTAGGCTATGAAAAGTGTGCCCCGGGACAAAAAAGGTTGAGAAACACTGGTCTAGCCGATCTGCGCAATCTGAGCTCAAATGACTTGCAGTATACTGTACATGTAACAATAAGGTCAAAGTTAAATGAATCATTCCAAAATGCATAGAATGTATAATTATGTGATCAGGCAATTTGTACGACGCTACTAATGACGTAAGTGTCCACACGAAATCTACAGTACCATTGATGGGTTCAGTGGGTTTAAATCTACAGTACCATTGATGGGTTCAGTGGGTTTAAATCTACAGTACCATTGATGGGTTCAGTGGGTTTAAATCTACAGTACCATTGATGGGTTCAGTGGGTTTAAATCTACAGTACCATTGATGGGTTCAGTGGGTTTAAATCTACAGTACCATTGATGGGTTCAGTGGGTTTTCTACAGTAAATCTACAGTACCATTGATGGGTTCAGTGGGTTTTCTACAGTAAATCTACAGTACCATTGATGGGTTCAGTGGGTTTAAATCTACAGTAAATCTACAGTACCATTGATGGGTTCAGTGGGTTTAAATCTACAGTACCATTGATGGGTTCAGTGGGTTTAAATCTACAGTACCATTGATGGGTTCAGTGGGTTTAAATCTACAGTACCATTGATGGGTTCAGTGGGTTTAAATCTACAGTACCATTGATGGGTTCAGTGGGTTTAAATCTACAGTACCATTGATGGGTTCAGTGGGTTTAAATCTACAGTACCATTGATGGGTTCAGTGGGTTTAAATCTACAGTACCATTGATGGGTTCAGTGGGTTTAAATCTACAGTACCATTGATGGGTTCAGTGGGTTTAAATCTACAGTACCATTGATGGGTTCAGTGGGTTTGAATCTACAGTACCATTGATGGGTTCAGTGGGTTTGAATCTACAGTACCATTGATGGGTTCAGTGGGTTTGCGAGATTAGCTCTAGCTAGACACACAGACAGACCCTCTTATAGTAACTAGAACGGCCAACACACATATTCTGAATCCTGAGTATTGTGTTCAGGGGAACACGTTAGCCAGAGATAGCTTAATGCTACAAAGCAGCAGAGATGTGGGGCTCCGTGCAAAGAGTTAATGCATATACTGGTGATTCTGAGATGACACATCATAATTCACTGTGTCTGACACAGAGAGAGAGAGAGAGGGTGTGTGGTGTGTGTGTGTGTGTGTGTGTGTGTGTGTGTGTGTGTGTGTGTGTGTGTGTGTGTGTGTGTGTGTGTGTGTGTGTGTGTGTGTGTGTGTGTGTGTGTGTGTGTGTGTGTGTGTGTGTGTGTGTGTGTGTGTGTGTGTGTGCGAGCGTGTGTGTGTGTGTGTGTGTGTGTGTGTGTGTGTGTGCGCGTGCACGTGCGTGCGTGAGTGCGTGAGTGCGTGAGTGTGTGAGTGTGCGTGCGCCAGTTCAACAGTAGTAATTCAGTGTGTGTGTGTGTCGGTCGCAACAATAATATATGATATATTTTAGAACCTGTTCTGACATTCCATTATGTTGATCCTTCCCCATCCGTCCTTCCTCTTCGATGTCTCCCTTTTGACTGATACCTGTTAACATGCCCACCATGTTTTACCTTTGGGTAGGCTATAGAATTGCATTGGGGGGGACCATTCTTTTTTTGGGCCAGGCCCGCCTGTCCATTCAAACTCTAGACGGGCCTGCCCGAAAGTTATTAGTGCAGCCGCGCCCAGCAGCCAGAGAAAACTCAGTTCTCAGGCCCGAAAATGAAGGCCCGGTCCTACCTGGGCCCCGATCAAACACTCAAGACACTGCCCCCGCTGCCACCCTTAGATCCACATATACAGTATATGGTCAGCTCCATACAGTATATGGCATATACTATATGCCATATACTGACATGTTGATCTGTCCTCATCAAACCCTGTACACTCAAGATATGCGCCATATATGGCCAGTACAGAATTCATTCCATATGTTGATCTGACCCCCCATGCCAAAGCGCCAGCGCTTGCCCAGCAATCTGCCGTCAACGAGGCGGATGCGTGCATGCGACCCCGCCCTTTAGGCCGAGGTGGCTTCTGGCCCTCAGGCGTCTTATGGTACAGTACGGGTACAGTATATAGCCAGGTGTCATCACTTTGATCACATTGAATTAACCCATTCTGAACGGGCACCCATTTTGGTGTCAGCATCATGTTATGCTTTAGCTATTGAAAAATAGCAGATCTACAAGCTCATATCGCGCCACCGAGTGGCGCGATACGAGCTTGTAGGTCTGCTATTTTTTGAAAAATCGAAGAGCGACTGACATTTTTAGAATCTGATCTCAGGTCAGAATGGGTTCATCAGACCAGTGTGTGTCCAGTGGAAACCTCGTGTGAATCTGATCTCAGGTCAGAATGGGTTAACTGGACAGCGTGTTACGCAAGACAACCCACACATGTTGAAGGTTCATTCTTTTATTCAAATACATGTGATTATTATCATTGCTGTCGGGCAGAAACCGCCTATCTCCATATTTGACCTTTTTGTGTAAATGTGACGTGGTCCTCCAATGCTTTCATGTCAAGGACCCCCAAATGGACCCTTATTAGACCGCAGAGACCCGTTTGAAAAGATATGCCATAAGTACCCATATGGCTTATATAGAGCATCGCAGTCCCGTTCATCTTCCTCATAGACTTTTCAGAAAGTATTTATTTAAAGACGTTTTGTTTTTCCTTCTTTGTAATTATTTGTTTGGTCCAAAATAATTGTGTTTGTTGTCATGATTTGTCAGACAAGAGTTGGCTTATAAGGTCTTTAACCCATTCTGACCTGAGATCAGATTCATACGAAGGTTTCCACTGGACACACACTGGTCTGATTAACCCATTCTGACCGGGCACCCATTTTGGTGTCGGCATCATGTCATGCTTTAGCTATTTAAAAATAGCAGATCTACAAGCTCATATCGCGCCACCGAGTGGCGCGATATGAGCTTGTAGGTCTGCTATTTTTGAAAAAAATCGAAGAACGACTGACATTTTTTAGAATCTGATCTCAGGTCAGAATGGGTTCATCAGACCAGTGTGTGTCCCAGTGGAAACCTCGTATGAATCTGATCTCGGGTCAGAATGGGTTAAATAAATACGCGCTATAGCAACACAGCTGCATAGAGGCTGGCCTCATAGTACACAGTGATGTAAGCAACACAGCTGCATAGAGGCTGGCCTCATAGTACACAGTGATGTAAGCAACACAGCTGCGTAAGTCTGACCTCATAGTACACAGTGATGTAAGCAACACAGCTGCATAGAGGCTGGCCTCATAGTACACCGTGATGTAAGCAACACAGCTGCATAGAGGCTGGCCTCATAGTACACAGTGATGTAAGCAACACAGCTGCATAGAGGCTGACCTCATAGTACACAGTGATGTAAGCAACACAGCTGCATAGAGGCTGGCCTCATAGTACACAGTGATGTAAGCAACACAGCTGAAGCTAATCACATTAATAATGGGGCTTGTTAAGCCAAGTGCAAAAAGTGCCAACCAGTGATTCATGACGCTGGGATCGAGTTGCGACTGGCAGCCACTCGCAACAGAATACCTTTGCCACCGACTGCCGTTTCCATAGCAACGTTATAGTCACAGTCCCTCCGGGGTATGGGATATACACAGCAGACCGACAGTCCATCCCCAAAACTAGACTGGTAGACCCCCGGTAGCACACTTTCTATAACCACAAAACAAAGACGGTTGTATTGTGTTTGTTGTGTTGTGATTTTTCTATTGACAAACTCATTGATTTCTGCATGTTTATAGTCTGTCATTGTTTTCTGCATGTTTAATAGTGTGTCATTGTTTTTTGTATGTTTATAGTCTGTCATTGTTTTCTGTATGTTTATAGTCCGTGATAAAAAGCAGCTTCTTTCATTGGGGACTACACTGGCCAAGGTTAAACCTTATCTCCCACCCAGACAGCTGGAGATGGCAATCATGCTTTTATATCCCCCAGAATGCACTACTGCAACTCTCTACCCCTCTATTGACTCCTCACTACAGACACAAACACGCTGCTCGCCTCCTCACTACAGACACAAACACTCCTCCTCCTCACTACAGACACAAACACGCTGCTCGCCTCCTCACTACAGACACAAACACTCCTCCTCCTCACTACAGACACAGACACGCTGCTCGCCTCCTCACTACAGACACAAACACGCTGCTCGCCTCCTCACTACAGACACAAACACGCTGCTCGCCTCCTCACTACAGACACAAACACGCTGCTCGCCTCCTCACTACAGACACAAACACGCTGCTCGCCTCCTCACTACAGACACAAACACGCTGCTCGCCTCCTCACTACAGACACAAACACGCTGCTCGCCTCCTCACTACAGACACAAACACGCTGCTCGCCTCCTCACTACAGACACAAACACGCTGCTCGCCTCCTCACTACAGACACAGACACGCTGCTCGCCTCCTCACTACAGACACAAACACGCTGCTCGCCTCCTCACTACAGACACAGACACGCTGCTCGCCTCCTCACTACAGACACAGACACGCTGCTCGCCTCCTCACTACAGACACAGACACGCTGCTCGCCTCCTCACTACAGACACAAACACGCT
This sequence comes from Protomyctophum parallelum, assembly GCF_964188405.1. Taxonomy (NCBI): domain Eukaryota; kingdom Metazoa; phylum Chordata; class Actinopteri; order Myctophiformes; family Myctophidae; genus Protomyctophum; species Protomyctophum parallelum. Next base: position 1,098,758 of record NC_139702.1, on the reverse strand, counting down.
GCTCGCCTCCTCACTACAGACACAAAACACGCTGCTCGCCTCCTCACTACAGACACAAACACGCTGCTCGCCTCCTCACTACAGACACAAACACGCTGCTCGCCTCCTCACTACAGACACAGACACTCCTCCTCACTACAGACACAAACACTCCTCCTCACTACAGACACAAACACTCCTCCTCACTACAGACACAAACACTCCTCCTCACTACAGACACAAACACGCTGCTCGCCTCCTCACTACAGACACAGACACGCCTCCTCACTACAGACACAGACACGCTGCTCGCCTCCTCACTACAGACACAAACAACCCCAGTTTTAGCTGCACTGACTGCACTGACTCCCTGTCACTTACTTTCAGAATAGAAGATTATTTATTTACCTTTAAATCTTTGCACGGCCAGCCGGCCCTTTATATTTGTTAACCTCACTTTGTGTCTTGATCGGTTTGTTGTTGTTGTGTGATGTTGCACTTTTGTTGATGTTTTCAGTTTTCACCCTGCACAGCACTGTACAGCACTTTGGTCAATTTTGATTGCTGTAAATGTGGTTTATATATAAAGTTTCATTTGATAGTGTGTGTGTGTGTGTGTGTGTGTGTGTGTGTGTGTGTGTGTGTGTGTGTGTGTGTGTGACTGTACATGGTAAATGGTACATGGTAAATGGTGCATTTACTATATAGCGCCTTTATCCAAGGCGCTTCACATACAGTAGATGCATTACATTCATCCATTCACACACACATTCATACGATGGCAGCGGAAACCATGCAAGGCACCAAATTGCTCATCGCTGAGCAGTTAGGGGTTCAGAGTCTTGCTCAAGGACACTTAGACACTTAAGGCCTATTCATAGTCTGGATGTTCGGTGGTGAGGTGACCACCGCTCCGGTGGTCACCTCACCACCGGAGCTGAAATAACGTTGAGCGGTGGTGAGTAAAAACAGAGAGAAGGGCTGGAGCGGTGGCGGTGGTTTGCTCTTCACCGCGGCTCAGTGACGTCATGTTGTAGTTCGGTGGTCACCTCAGTGACGTCATGTTGTAGTTCGGTGGTCACCACAGTGACGTCATGTTGTAGTTCGGTGGTCACCTCAGTGACGTCATGTTGTAGTTCGGTGGTCACCTCAGTGACGTCATGTTGTAGTTTGGTGGTCACCTCAGTGACGTCATGTTGTAGTTCGTGGTCACCTCAGTGACGTCATGTTGTAGTTCGTGGTCACCTCAGTGACGTCATGTTGTAGTTCGGTGGTCACCTCAGTGACGTCATGTTGTAGTTCGGTGGTCACCTCAGTGACGTCATGTTGTAGTTCGGTGGTCACCTCAGTGACGTCATGTTGTAGTTCGGTGGTCACCTCAGTGACGTCATGTTGTAGTTCGGTGGTCACCTCAGTGACGTCATGTTGTAGTTCGGTGGTCACCTCAGTGACGTCATGTTGTAGTCCGGTGGTCACCTCAGTGACGTCATGTTGTAGTTCGGTGGTCACCTCAGTGACGTCATGTTGTAGTTCGGTGGTCACCTCAGTGACGTCATGTTGTAGTTCGGTGGTCACCTCAGTGACGTCATGTTGTAGTTTGGAGGTCACCTCAGTGACGTCATGTTGTAGTTCAGTGGTCACCTCAGTGATGTCATGTTGTAGTTCGGGGTGCCCCTGAGCCAGTGCCGCCGCCCCTCATGCTTGTGCTTGTCTCCGATTGGTTATAACTTTTGATACATGATGGCAATTATGGAGCAAACAAGTGTGTAAAAACACATTTCACACACACACACACACACACACACACACACACACACACACACACACACACACACACACACACACACACATCTCTAAAGCAGTGATGTGACGATAGAGCTGATTCTGAAAAGCGGAGCAGCTGGGACTGTTTTTAGTAGGCTACATTTAACCCATTCTGACCTGAGATCAGATTCTTACGAGGTTTCCACTGGACACACACTGGTCAGATGAACCCATTCTGACCTGAGATCAGATTCTAACAATGTCAGTCGTTCTTCGATTTTTTTTCAAAAATAGCAGACCTACAAGCTCATATCGCGCCACTCGGTGGCGCGATATGAGCTTGTAGGTCTGCTATTTTTCAATAGGTAAAGCATAACATGATGCCACCACCAAAATGGGTGCCCGGTCAGAATGGGTTAAGTACTGTACTTAAGTACAGTTTTTGTACTTTACTTGAGTCCACTATATTTATTTGTTATACTTTGTACATTTTGATTATTATTCCAAAACATACTTTAACGACTTCAGCCATTTCGGCCATTTGAAAATAGCAGATCTACAAGCTCACGATGTGTCGCATCACAATGCATTGTGAGCTTGTATAGACCCGCTATTTCCAAATCGTACATTGACATTTTAAATTAGATATTCTGCATAATACTTTTATATATACTACACCAATACTTTTGGTGCTTTAAGTAAATCTTTATGCAAATACTTTTCTCAAGTACATTTTGAATTCCGGACCTGTACTTGTAACAGAGTATTTCTATATTGCAGTATTGGTACTTTTACTTAGTGAAACATTTCAGTACTTTTTCACCACTGAAAACATGCATCATTCATTTGTTAAGCCTCAGCTGCGTTGCTTTAATACTAGCCTGCCTTGTGTTTAATTTGCTTTGACTGCACGCTTTGCAGCCGAGTGCACGGCGGCTGCACAGTTTGCAGCCGAGTGCACGGCGGCTGCACAGTTTGCAGCCGAGTGCACGGCGGCTGCACAGTCTGCAGCCGAGTGCACGGCGGCTGGGATGAGGATCAGCGTCTGCAAACCTGAGGCCATGGTTCTCAGCAGGAAACCGGTGGATTGTGCAGTCCGGGTAGGGAATGAGGCATTACCCCAGGGGAAGGAGTTCAAGTATCTGTAGGGAATGAGGCATTACCCCAGGGGAAGGAGTTCAAGTATCTGTAGGGAATGAGGCTTTACCCCAGGGGAAGGAGTTCAAGTATCTGTAGGGAATGAGGCTTTACCCCAGGGGAAGGAGTTTAAGTATCTGTAGGGAATGAGGCATTACCCCAGGGGAAGGAGTTCAAGTATCTGTAGGGAATGAGGCATTACCCCAGGGGAAGGAGTTTAAGTATCTGTAGGGAATGAGGCATTACCCCAGGGGAAGGAGTTCAAGTATCTGTAGGGAATGAGGCATTACCCCAGGGGAAGGAGTTCAAGTCTCTGTAGGGAATGAGGCATTACCCCAGGGGAAGGAGTTCAAGTATCTGTAGGGAATGAGGCATTACCCCAGGGGAAGGAGTTCAAGTATCTGTAGGGAATGAGGCATTACCCCAGGGGAAGGAGTTCAAGTATCTGTAGGGAATGAGGCATTACCCCAGGGGAAGGAGTTCAAGTATCTGTAGGGAATGAGGCATTACCCCAGGGGAAGGAGTTCAAGTATCTGTAGGGAATGAGGCATTACCCCAGGGGAAGGAGTTCAAGTATCTGTAGGGAATGAGGCATTACCCCAGGGGAAGGAGTTCAAGTATCTGTAGGGAATGAGGCATTACCCCAGGGGAAGGAGTTCAAGTATCTGTAGGGAATGAGGCATTACCCCAGGGGAAGGAGTTCAAGTATCTGTAGGGAATGAGGCATTACCCCAGGGGAAGGAGTTCAAGTATCTGTAGGGAATGAGGCATTACCCCAGGGGAAGGAGTTCAAGTATCTGTAGGGAATGAGGCATTACCCCAGGGGAAGGAGTTCAAGTATCTGTAGGGAATGAGGCATTACCCCAGGGGAAGGAGTTCAAGTATCTGTAGGGAATGAGGCATTACCCCAGGGGAAGGAGTCTAGTATCTGTAGGGAATGAGGCTTTACCCCAGGGGAAGGAGTTCAAGTATCTGTAGGGAATGAGGCATTACCCCAGGGGAAGGAGTTCAAGTATCTGTAGGGAATGAGGCATTACCCCAGGGGAAGGAGTTCAAGTATCTGTAGGGAATGAGGCATTACCCCAGGGGAAGGAGTTCAAGTATCTGTAGGGAATGAGGCATTACCCCAGGGGAAGGAGTTCAAGTATCTGTAGGGAATGAGGCATTACCCCAGGGGAAGGAGTCTAGTATCTGTAGGGAATGAGGCTTTACCCCAGGGGAAGGAGTCTAGTATCTGTAGGGAATGAGGCATTACCCCAGGGGAAGGAGTTCAAGTATCTGTAGGGAATGAGGCATTACCCCAGGGGAAGGAGTTCAAGTATCTGTAGGGAATGAGACATTACCCCAGGGGAAGGAGTTCAAGTATCTGTAGGGAATGAGGCATTACCCCAGGGGAAGGAGTTCAAGTATCTGTAGGGAATGAGGCATTACCCCAGGGGAAGGAGTTCAAGTATCTGTAGGGAATGAGGCATTACCCCAGGGGAAGGAGTTCAAGTATCTGTAGGGAATGAGGCATTACCCCAGGGGAAGGAGTTCAAGTATCTGTAGGGAATGAGGCATTACCCCAGGGGAAGGAGTCTAGTATCTGTAGGGAATGAGGCTTTACCCCAGGGGAAGGAGTCTAGTATCTGTAGGGAATGAGGCATTACCCCAGGGGAAGGAGTTCAAGTATCTGTAGGGAATGAGGCATTACCCCAGGGGAAGGAGTTCAAGTATCTGTAGGGAATGAGGCATTACCCCAGGGGAAGGAGTTCACGTATCTGTAGGGAATGAGGCATTACCCCAGGGGAAGGAGTCTAGTATCTGTAGGGAATGAGGCATTACCCCAGGGGAAGGAGTCTAGTATCTGTAGGGAATGAGGCATTACCCCAGGGGAAGGAGTCTAGTATCTGTAGGGAATGAGGCATTACCCCAGGGGAAGGAGTTCAAGTATCTGTAGGGAATGAGGCATTACCCCAGGGGAAGGAGTTCAAGTATCTGTAGGGAATGAGGCATTACCCCAGGGGAAGGAGTTCAAGTATCTGTAGGGAATGAGGCTTTACCCCAGGGGAAGGAGTTCAAGTATCTGTAGGGAATGAGACATTACCCCAGGGGAAGGAGTTCAAGTATCTGTAGGGAATGAGGCATTACCCCAGGGGAAGGAGTTCACGTATCTGTAGGGAATGAGGCATTACCCCAGGGGAAGGAGTTCACGTATCTGTAGGGAATGAGGCATTACCCCAGGGGAAGGAGTTCAAGTATCTGTAGGGAATGAGGCATTACCCCAGGGGAAGGAGTCTAGTATCTGTAGGGAATGAGGCTTTACCCCAGGGGAAGGAGTTCAAGTATCTGTAGGGAATGAGGCATTACCCCAGGGGAAGGAGTTCAAGTATCTGTAGGGAATGAGGCATTACCCCAGGGGAAGGAGTTCACGTATCTGTAGGGAATGAGGCATTACCCCAGGGGAAGGAGTCTAGTATCTGTAGGGAATGAGGCATTACCCCAGGGGAAGGAGTCTAGTATCTGTAGGGAATGAGGCATTACCCCAGGGGAAGGAGTCTAGTATCTGTAGGGAATGAGGCATTACCCCAGGGGAAGGAGTCTAGTATCTGTAGGGAATGAGGCATTACCCCAGGGGAAGGAGTCTAGTATCTGTAGGGAATGAGGCATTACCCCAGGGGAAGGAGTTCAAGTATCTGTAGGGAATGAGGCATTACCCCAGGGGAAGGAGTTCAAGTATCTGTAGGGAATGAGGCATTACCCCAGGTGAAGGAGTTCAAGTATCTGTAGGGAATGAGGCATTACCCCAGGGGAAGGAGTTCAAGTATCTGTAGGGAATGAGGCATTACCCCAGGGGAAGGAGTTCAAGTATCTGTAGGGAATGAGGCATTACCCCAGGAGAAGGAGTTCAAGTATCTGTAGGGAATGAGGCATTACCCCAGGTGAAGGAGTTCAAGTATCTGTAGGGAATGAGGCATTACCCCAGGGGAAGGAGTTCAAGTATCTGTAGGGAATGAGGCATTACCCCAGGGGAAGGAGTTCACGTATCTGTAGGGAATGAGGCATTACCCCAGGGGAAGGAGTTCAAGTATCTGTAGGGAATGAGGCATTACCCCAGGGGAAGGAGTTCAAGTATCTGTAGGGAATGAGGCATTACCCCAGGGGAAGGAGTTCAAGTATCTGTAGGGAATGAGGCATTACCCCAGGGGAAGGAGTTCAAGTATCTCGGGGTCTTGTTCGCGACGGAGAAGGAGATCAGCCGGGGAATCGGAGCGGCATGGGGTGGTATTGCAGTCCCTGTACCGCTCACTGTTGTGACGAAAAGAGAGTTGAGCCAGAAGGCAAAGCTCTCTGTCTACAGAGCAATCTTCGTTCCTATACTCTCACCTATGGTCATGAAGTGTGGGTCATGACCAAATGAATAAGGTTGCGAATACAAGCGGCGTGTGGCTGGCTCCACCGCTGCTCCTTCGCCTGGAAAGGAGCCAGCTGAGGTGGTTCGGGCATCTGGTTAGGATGCCTCTCGGGCGCCTCCCTAGGGAGGTCCTTGACGCACGGGAGTCCCAGTCCCACTGGGAGGAGACCCCGGGGCAGACCAAGGACCACATCCCACTGGGAGGAGACCCCGGGGCAGACCAAGGACCACGTCCCACTGATAGGAGACCCCGGGGCAGACCAAGGACCACGTCCCACTGGGAGGAGACCCCGGGGCAGACCAAGGACCACGTCCCACTGGGAGGAGACCCCGGGGCAGACCAAGGACCACGTCCCACTGGGAGGAGACCCCGGGGCAGACCAAGGACCACGTCCCACTGGGAGGAGACCCCGGGGCAGACCAAGGACCACGTCCCACTGGGAGGAGACCCCGGGGCAGACCAAGGACCACGTCCCACTGGGAGGAGACCCCGGGGCAGACCAAGGACCACGTCCCACTGGGAGGAGACCCCGGGGCAGACCAAGGACCACGTCCCACTGGGAGGAGACCCCGGGGCAGACCAAGGACCATGTCCCACTGGGAGGAGACCCCGGGGCAGACCAAGGACCATGTCCCACTGGGAGGAGACCCCGGGGCAGACCAAGGACCATGTCCCACTGGGAGGAGACCCCGGGGCAGACCAAGGCGCAGTTGGAGGAAACACATCGACTCACTGGCCTTGGAACGTCTCGCAATCCCCCAGGAGGAAGTCACTAATGTCACTAACTAATGTCGCTCTGGAGAGGGAAGTCTGGAGCTCTCTGGTGGAGCTGTTGCCCCCGCGACCCGACTACGGATAAGCGGTTGAAGATGGATGGATGGATGGATGGATGCATGGTTAATGGAATAGTTTTGTGTCTTACCACTGACAGATTGCATTTTAGGTTTCTACTGCCAGAAGACATGCAGCTTCTAATGCGGTACCTGATGTGAATTTCAACGTCTAACTGCTACAATCCAATCTGTTCCAATCTAATCTAAAACCGTGATCTACACACATATGGGACTGAGATCTCACTTGAAAACGAGTCATGCTGCGCGGACGGAACACATTTATCTCTCTGCATTTCTGTACCAATGTTCGTTCACATTCCTCGTTTCACTTTGTGTGTGTGTGTGTGTGTGTGTGTGTGTGTGTGTGTGTGTTTGTGTGTGTGTGTGTGTGTGTACATGCAGACTTGGGATTTGTAATACTTTAACCCATTCTGACCTGAGATCAGATTCTAAAAATGTCTATTACATCCTGACAGTTTCATTATTAACCCATTCTGACCTGAGATCAGATTCTAAAAGTGTCTTCGATTTAAAAAAAATAGCAGACCTACAAGCTTGTATCGCGCCACTCGGTGGCGCGATATGAGCTTGTAGATCTGCTATTTTTCAATAGCTAAAGCATAACATGATGCTAACACCAAAATGGGTGCCCGTTCAGAATGGGTTAATAAGTCAGCCATGTAAACAAACGGATAGTGTCATTTTGTAGCTATAGATAGTAAGGGTACGGTTTTGGAGCGAACCAGGAAACCTCTATCGAGAGACGTGTTCGGTTTCCGAATTGCGGTTCCGTCTTCTGGAACCGTGGTTTCACTTCAACGTCTCATAGAAAAGGGTTAACAAATGTATGCGGGTCCACCCGGGGCGGGCTGGGTGAAATGATTGCTCTGGACCGAGGAAATGCATATTATGGAGCCACGTCTGCTCCGAGCTGACAGCCCTGGCCATAAACTTGATTTATACTCTGTTTTAAAACGCAGTCAATATCAGATGTACAACGCACCAGCAGAGCTTGGAGATCGGCTACTTTCCGTGTGATGCATGCATGGCTGCAGTAACGGCATGCTGTGTCTTCTTTATTATTGCCACTACAGGAGTTTCTTTCTTAAAATAATTTAAATTATCTTTATTTAAAGCCATTCTGACCGGGCACCCATTTTGGTGTTAGTATCATGTTATGCTTTATCTATTGAAAAACAGCAGATCTACAAGCTCATAGCGCGCCACCGAGTGGCGCGCTACGAGCTTGTAGGTCTGCCATTTTTGAAAAATCGAAGAACGACTGACATTTTTAGAATCTGATCTCAGGTCAGAATGGGTTGATCAGACCAGTGTGTGTCCAGCGGAAACCTCGTTATGAATCTGATCTCAGGTCAGAATGGGTTAAAGCCGCACTGTGTAACCTTTTTAATTAATACATTTTTATTTTGTCCAATTTGTATGGTGTGTCAAAGGTCATGTCTCACGGTTCTCACCTAGCTACAGGATCTGAAACACTTTTTTTACCTGATGGTCAAGATTAAATTCATCCTCTGAGCGAGCAGGCAGGCTCTGTTTAGCCTGGTTAATAAACCAGACTGAATCAGGCTCTGTTTAGCCTGGTTAATAAACCAGACTGAATCAGGCTCTGTTTAGCCTGGTTAATAAACCAGACTGAATCAGGCTCTGTTTAGCCTGGTTAATAAACCAGACTGAATCAGGCTCTGTTTAGCCTGGTTAATAAACCAGACTGAATCAGGCTCTGTTTAGCCTGGTTAATAAACCAGACTGAATCAGGCTCTGTTTAGCCTGGTTAATAAACCAGACTGAATCAGGCTCTGTTTAGCCTGGTTAATAAACCAGACTGAATCAGGCTCTGTTTAGCCTGGTTAATAAACCAGACTGAATCAGGCTCTGTTTAGCCTGGTTAACAGTTTGACTGTTTTTTACGTTTAACACGCATTTTAATCAACCCCCTTTCACTGCCGAGATTGTTGTATTACCTTTAGAGCATACGCTGATTATTTGGGCTTTTAATCCGCGAAAATCCAGCGAAAAAAGGTCCCGTGGTTTGTTATGATCCGAGTGTCGCATCCACCACCCGGATGCATCCGGAAGACGCACACAAGACTCGTCTCAATGAGGCGTTGCACCCAATGCATTTCCATTGGCCTCAATTTCCCAGAAGCCCTAGCAGCCCACAGCATGTGACGATTTCCGGTTTCGTCATCACAGCGAAGCCATCCAGTCTCATACTCCGCGACAAAGACGGATTTTCTTTTGATTCATTACATTACGGCGGATTAAACACATAAAACAAAAGGCGGGTATGTCCGATACGGCAGCGACATTAACCTGGAGTAATCCATTCGCGGCACGGAAACTGTTAATAAACCAGACTGAATCAGGCTCTGTTTAGCCTGGTTAATAAACCAGACCGAATCAGGCTCTGTTATCTCAAAGACAACGAGTAGGCTACACAGCCAACTAGGCCTGTCGCAATTATCACATAATTGCCTAATCACCGTTAATCCCAATTATTTTCGGCATAATCATCATAATCACTTCCATATACTGTATATTTTTTAACCCATTCTGACCTGAGATCAGATTCATACGAGGTTTCCGCCGGACAAACACTGGGTCTGATTAACCCATTCTGACCTGAGTTCAGATTCTAAAAATGTCAGTCGTTCTTCGATTTTTCAAAAAATAGCAGACCTACAAGCTCGTATCGCGCCACTCGTGAGCTTGTAGATCTGCTATTTTTAAATAGCTAAAGCATAACATGATGCTGACACCAAAATGGGTGCCCGTTCAGAATGGGTTAAATAGCAGATCTAAGCTCAAAACGCGTTACACAATCGTTACTTGTAATTATTTTAGCCACAATTAATCAATCATTCAGTGAAAGTCATAATCTGGACAGCCCCAGAGGGAACCCACTTATACTATCAACCCTGGAAGTGGTTAAGCAATGACATCCGTTCTGACTCCCTAAGAATCGTGTTGTTTTTATTTTGTGTCAACACATTGATTTCTGTCTTAGGCGGCCGTGCAGTAAACAGGCTGATGAACCTGGTGAGGCAGTCAGGAGGGAGACATTACCCCCTTTGGAGTGATCAGTCAGGAGGGAGACATTACCCCCTTTGGAGTGATGAAGCACCGTGTCTGCAGTGCATGCCTTTATTTATCAATAATAAGCCTTTCCATATAGCTGTCCACGCAGGCATGCACGCAGCAATACTCACCACATATGAACATAATATGAATCTGGCTCATCAACCTCTTGTAGGCCAAAGTTCTACAGTTTAACACATAACATGATGCTTGTAGGCCAAAGTTCTACAGTTTAACACATAACATGATGCTTGTAGACCAAAGTTCTACAGTTTAACACATAACATGATGCTTGTAGACCAAAGTTCTACAGTTTAACACATAACATGATGCTTGTAGACCAAAGTTCTACAGTTTAACACATAACATGATGCTTGTAGGCCAAAGTTCTACAGTTTAACACATAACATGATGCTTGTAGGCCAAAGTTCTACAGTTTAACACATAACATGATGCTTGTAGACCAAAGTTCTACAGTTTAACACATAACATGATGCTTGTAGGCCAAAGTTCTACAGTTTAACACATAACATGATGCTTGTAGACCAAAGTTCTACAGTTTAACACATAACATGATGCTTGTAGACCAAAGTTCTACAGTTTAACACATAACATGATGCTTGTAGACCAAAGTTCTACAGTTTAACACATAACATGATGCTTGTAGGCCAAAGTTCTACAGTTTAACACATAACATGATGCTTGTAGACCAAAGTTCTACAGTTTAACACATAACATGATGCTTGTAGACCAAAGTTCTACAGTTTAACACATAACATGATGCTTGTAGATCAAAGTTCTACAGTTTAACACATAACATGATGCTTGTAGACCAAAGTTCTACAGTTTAACACAGAACATGATGCTTGTAGGCCAAAGTTCTACAGTTTAACACATAACATGATGCTTGTAGACCAAAGTTCTACAGTTTAACACATAACATGATGCTTGTAGGCCAAAGTTCTACAGTTTAACACATAACATGATGCTTGTAGACCAAAGTTCTACAGTTTAACACATAACATGATGCTTGTAGGCCAAAGTTCTACAGTTTAACACATAACATGATGCTTGTAGACCAAAGTTCTACAGTTTAACACATAACATGATGCTTGTAGACCAAAGTTCTACAGTTTAACACAGAACATGATGCTTGTAGACCAAAGTTCTACAGTTTAACACAGAACATGATGCTTGTAGGCCAAAGTTCTACAGTTTAACACATAACATGATGCTTGTAGACCAAAGTTCTACAGTTTAACACATAACATGATGCTTGTAGACCAAAGTTCTACAGTTTAACACATAACATGATGCTTGTAGACCAAAGTTCTACAGTTTAACACATAACATGATGCTTGTAGACCAAAGTTCTACAGTTTAACACATAACATGATGCTTGTAGACCAAAGTTCTACAGTTTAACACATAACATGATGCTTGTAGACCAAAGTTCTACAGTTTAACACAGAACATGATGCTTGTAGACCAAAGTTCTACAGTTTAACACAGAACATGATGCTTGTAGGCCAAAGTTCTACAGTTTAACACATAACATGATGCTTGTAGACCAAAGTTCTACAGTTTAACACATAACATGATGCTTGTAGGCCAAAGTTCTACAGTTTAACACATAACATGATGCTTGTAGACCAAAGTTCTACAGTTTAACACATAACATGATGCTTGTAGACCAAAGTTCTACAGTTTAACACATAACATGATGCTTGTAGACCAAAGTTCTACAGTTTAACACATAACATGATGCTTGTAGACCAAAGTTCTACAGTTTAACACATAACATGATGCTTGTAGGCCAAAGTTCTACAGTTTAACACATAACATGATGCTTGTAGACCAAAGTTCTACAGTTTAACACATAACATGATGCTTGTAGACCAAAGTTCTACAGTTTAACACATAACATGATGCTTGTAGACCAAAGTTCTACAGTTTTACACATAACATGATGCTTGTAGACCAAAGTTCTACAGTTTAACACATAACATGATGCTTGTAGACCAAAGTTCTACAGTTTAACACATAACATGATGCTTGTAGACCAAAGTTCTACAGTTTAACACAGAACATAATGCTTGTAGGCCAAAGTTCTACAGTTTAACACAGAACATGATGCTTGTAGGCCAAAGTTCTACAGTTTAACACATAACATGATGCTTGTAGACCAAAGTTCTACAGTTTTACACATAACATGATGCTTGTAGACCAAAGTTCTACAGTTTTACACATAACATGATGCTTGTAGACCAAAGTTCTACAGTTTAACACATAACATGATGCTTGTAGACCAAAGTTCTACAGTTTAACACATAACATGATGCTTGTAGACCAAAGTTCTACAGTTTAACACAGAACATAATGCTTGTAGACCAAAGTTCTACAGTTTAACACAGAACATAATGCTTGTAGGCCAAAGTTCTCAAAGTTGGGTCCTTCTATAGTTGTGTTAAAGAATAGCATAATTATGTAGGCTATATATCTGCTTCTTCGGTCGTTCCCAATGCAGGGTGTAAGTGGGCTATATACTCTGCATATTTATGTTATATATTATATATTTTATTTTTTTTAAATCTAAAAATCCAGTTTTATTTGGTTAAAGAAACGAGGACATGCTCACACAAGATCAGCACTGCAAATAATACCCAATTATGAGACCAATGTAGTGAGTTATTGCTTAATTATACAAAACATTAAGTCATTAGTAGCTTATTATTATGACGTAATAATCAGTAACATAATATTATTGTCTGTAAAGGAAGAACAGCTGCACCCCTTTATCCCAGGAACCACCCACAGGATGATACATGAGATAATGATTAATCAATGATCATTAGTTTATGCATGTGCTTTCCATTTAGATGTCAATTGCTCACAATCAATCATGGTGGTGCTTTGATACGCATGGGGTGTAAGTGGGGTATAGCTGCGTCTACTCTGCATGTTTGAAGAGATGAAAAACATGATTATGAACATGCTTATATTATTATATATTGTATTTTATTCATGTTTAGTTTTTGAACAACAACTGAATTGAAACAGTGCATGCAGGGTTTTTGAGTGTGCAGTTTTAGCGCTCTTTGTAAACCTGTGCTTTGCATTGCATGCGTTGTTGCATGACTCAGTGCATATCCCATTCTGAACGGGCACCCATTTTGGTGTTGGCATCATGTCGTGCTTTAGCTATTTAAAAATAGCAGATCTACAAGCTCGTATCGCGCCACCGAGTGGCGCGATACGAGCTTGTAGGTCTGCTATTTTTGAAAAATCGAAGAACGACTGACATTTTTTAGAATCTGATCTCAGGTCAGAATGGGTTCATCAGACCAGTGTGTGTCCAGTGGAAAACCTCGCATGAATCTGATCTCAGGTCAGAATGGTATATAGCTGAGCTGCTCAGGAGGTATAGAGCTGCCCCTCCCCCGGGGATATAAAGGGGCCCAGATCACTCCCCTGCATGCAGCCCCCTCCCCTGATTTAGTGTTGAAGTGTCCTTGAGCAAGACACTCGACCCCTAACTGCTCCCAACGAGCAGGTTGGTGTCTCGCATGGTTTCCTCTGCTGTCACGTGTGTGTGTGTGTGCGTGCGTGTGTGTGTGTGTGTGTGTGTGTGTGTGTGTGTGTGTGTGTGCGTGTACGTGCATGCATGCGTGCGTGTTAATGCAATGCACATTATAAAGCTCTCTCACAGGCTCTGTACAAAAATGCACAATTGTGTGTTGCTGCCGGGTGGAAACCTTGTATGTCCAAAAGCTTTTATAACTATAAAAATTAATGGATAAATATAAATAAATACAAAAGGTAGTAAAAATATAGGAGATGTAGTTTTCATCACTATACTTTTGTTTTGTGCAATACTCTTGTGTGACGAAATACTGCATTAACCCATTCTGAACGGGCACCCATTTTGGTGTCAGCATCATGTCATGCTTTAGCTATTTAAAAATAGCAGATCTACAAGCTCATATTGCGCCACCGAGTGGCGCGATACGAGCTTGTAGGTCTGCTATTTTTGAAAAAAATCGAAGAACGACTGTCATTTTTAGAATCTGATCTCAGGTCAGAATGGGTTCATCAGACCAGTGTGTGTCCAGTGGAAAACCTCGTATGAATCTGATCTCAGGTCAGAATGCATTAATTTAGCCTACAGAGAAAAACGGCAAAGCGAGTTGAAACATGAAGATACAGGGTTTATGCTCGACGGCAACGATTCACTGCGTACCGTCATTTGATTTGATGGGTCTTTTTCTGCCGACCAATGAGCTGTGTTGCCCAAATGACAGTCATGTGGTTATGGGGAATAAATGCACGGCTGTTTGTTCTTAACCCATTCTGAACGGGCACCCATTTTGGTGTCGGCATCATGTTATGCTTTAGCTATTTAAAAATAGCAGATCTACAAGCTCATATCGCGCCACCGAGTGGCGCGATACGAGCTTGTAGGTCTGCTATTTTTGAAAAATCGAAGAGCGACTGACATTTTTTTAATCTGATCTCAGGTCAGAATGGGTTCATCAGACCAGTGTGTGTCCGGCGGAAACCTCGTATGAATCTGATCTCAGGTCAGAATGGGTTAAAGCCATTAGCTTGTCGTTCGTTACCTCAGAGTCATAAATCATTCTACTCTCCTGCACGACGTTGGCCTACATTTGGCGAGCTTCAAAGTGACACTTTTTTTGCGAAAGCCCCAAAAACATGACTTTGACACGTTTTCTCTGCAGTATAATTATAGCTGAAGAGAGCATGTGTGTGTGTGTGTGTGTGTGTGTGTGTGTGTGTGTGTGTGTGTGTGTGTGTGTGTGTGTGTGTGTGTGTGTGTGTGTGTGTGTGTGTGCATGCGTGTGCGTGTGTGTGCACATCACGCACGTGCACATGCATGTGTGATCCGACTGATATGCCCACATATTTGGAGATCTCTGTATTTGTCAAATCCTTATCCTTTTATGCCCATATTTATATTGGCATATTTGATCTATCCTTTGACAAGGAATGCTAGACTGCGCTGTTGCGTTTGCTAGGGTTAACGCTAACCTGACGCTGCCAGATGGGGGCGGTATTGGGTAACCATGTTCCCCAACACAGCACTCATCTGGGATCTCTCAGGGAGTTCAGCTAACACCGAACCGTTCCGTACCGAACCAATCAGCGTGAGCTAAGGGCGGGATATGTGCGAAACCGGATGTGAAGCTATATAGACACGTCAATATGATTGGTTGTGTTTGCACGCCCACACGGTGATAGACAGACGGTCCCATCCAATCATCTACCAAGTATCTTGAAAAAAAGGAACAGCCCCGTCATCGAATTTGCTTCCGCGATCCCAGATCCCAATAAGCTGTGAAACAAATTTGTGTAGCAAGCTTCTTGGATCTGGCAGCGTCGGGTTAGGTTAACGCAACATGAGGGTCCATTTCTTTCTCCATCTTTCCATCATTTAGCTGGGGACCACCTGGAACTCCCTCAAGGACCACCAATGGTCCCCGGACCTACTGGTTGAAAACATTGATTTAAGTGGTTAAACGGTTGCTATACTATCTAATTTAGCCGACGAGTCGACCCCCTGGGGGGTCTCCGGACCCCACTTTGAAAACCAGTGATCCGCATGGAGTCATATTAATGCCACCTACAAAGGAGACCTCACAGGGTTAAAATGAGATGATTTGCTCCCATGAATCACACAGACGCACGCACAGACGTACAGTTCTCTCTCTCTTGTGCTCTTCTCTTTAACCCATGCTGACCTGAGATCAGATTCATACGAGGTTTCCACTGGACACACACTGGTCTGATTTAACCCATTCTGACCTGAGATCGGATTCTAAAAAATGTCAGTCGTTCTTCGATTTTTCAAAAAATAGCAGACCTACAAGCTCGTATCGCGCCACTCGGTGGCGCGATATGAGCTTGTAGATCTGCTATTTTTCAATAGCTAAAGCATAACATGATGCTATAACACCAAAATGGGTGCCCGGTCAGAATGGGTTAAGTGCTACGTGATCTGCTCCTACAGTATATACGCAATCTTCCGTGTTAAATGAAGGGTAAAATAGAACACGTTTCATTCCTGTGTGCGCGTGCGTGTCCTTGTGTGTGTGTGTGTGTGTGTGTGTGTGTGTGTGTGTGTGTGTGTGTGTGTGTGTGTGTGTGCGCGTGCGTGTCCTTGTGTGTGTGCGCGCCCTCATTCCCCAGGGCCTTTTCCTTGACTACTGTCCATACAGGGATTAGCCGTGTGTCAGTGTGAATGGCTGTAATTACTTTGCATGTCAGCTGGGTTAGGGGGAATGAAATGTAATTAACCCATTCTGAACGGGAACCCATTTTGGTGTCAGCATCGTGTTATGCTTTAGCTATTGAAAAATAGCAGATCTACAAGCTCGTATCGCGCCACCGAGTGGCGCGATACGAGCTTGTAGGTCTGCTATTTTTTGAAAAATCGAAGAGCGACTGACATTTTTAGATTCTGATCTCAGGTCAGAATGGGTTCATCAGACCAGTGTGTGTCCGGCGGAAACCTCGTATGAATCTGATCTCAGGTCAGAATGGGTTAAACACTTACATAAGCCCCTGTACCCGTGCTCTTATTAACATCAATCAATGCTGGCCCTTCGCGCAATATTACCATTCATATAAGATTCAATATAACCCTCTCTGAGCTACGCTTGATAAACCTGACCTGAGCTCATGTGTTCATCTCAGGATCTCCTATAAAGCTTTGATAAACCTGACCTGAGCTCATGTGTTCATCTCCAGATCTCCTATAAAGCTTTGATAAACCTGACCTGAGCAGTGTTCATCTCCAGATCTCCTATAAAGCTTTTTAACGGAAAATGTCCGTGGAATCGAATAACTTCTTTCACTGACGAAAAGTAAATAAAAACTGAGCCCTGATGACTGAAGCTAAGCCTCATATTATATATTTTACAATTTTGTCTACAAATCAGTCATTTCCATGTCGTTGTTTGCCCTCCAGTGTTTTCACTCACATATCTATATAAAACCTCACAACGCGTCACGCTGCGGCACGCTGTGACCTTGTAGATCTGCGAGCTTGTAGTTCTGCAGCATGAAATATCGGGGAAATAAATTGTATTCAAAAGACTAAATCAAAAATGTCTGTCAAAATGAACCCTGAACCTGAGTTTAGATTGCCAAAGTATAGAAATATAGAAAGTAGTAGAAATTTCAATTAAAGTCCGGGAATTCAAAATGCACATTGTGCATGAGTTGCGTTATTAGTAGAGCTGGGACTCGATTAAAAACATTAATCTAATTAATCAGAGGCTTTGCGATTAATTAATCTAGATTAATCGCATTTTAATCGCATATCAATATTCAACCCGAGAACAGCGAGAAACCTTTTTTTTTTTTTTTTTTTTTTGGTATCCCAGTGAATCAATGAATAGTGACTACAGGATACCACTCATTTTCAACATTTTACTGTCATTAATATACCTGTTGTGGAAATAATAATAAAAAGTCACCCCATTCTGTGTTGCCTAGAACTGGAGGTCTGAAAAAAAAATAGTAACAGTAACATCTCAGTGACATCACAAAGCTGTACTTACTTCATATTGTTACTGTTTTTTGTCAGACCTCCAGTTCTAGGCAACACAAAATGGGGTGACTTTTTATTATTTCCAGTTTTCAGTACTATAGAAAAGCGCCCAGTGAGAAACGTTCTGCGGTGAAAAAAAAGGTGCGATTAATTTTTCTGTAGTTAATTAATCTAAATTAATCGCAATTAGTCCCGGCCCTAGTTATTAGACATTCCTGTTCTGCCTTTGAGCTTCTTCGGTAGTGCGTACTGTATTTATGAGCGTTGCATATTTGTCCTGTTATTGTCTTGTATATCGTTACTGGCAGAGCTGTGTAACTTATTTTGCCTCTTCTCTTGGTAAAAGAGACTTCAGTCTCAATGTGTTTTTTACTGGTTAAGATAACTAAAGTTTAAAGAGACTTCAGTCTCAATGTGTTTTTTACTGGTTAAGATAACTAAAGTTTTCAAATAAATAAATAAAAGTATTGGAAATACTCAAGTAAAGTACAAATACCTTTAACTTGTACTTACTGTAAGTACAGTACTTTAGTAGATGTACTTAGTTACTTTACACCACTGGTTGTGAGCTTGTACATCAGCAATGTTCTACCCAATGTGCCTCCCAGATTATCGTCTCGGGACGCACACGCAGATCCGACACACCAAAGGTCCGACCAAAATCACCCGTCGCTCCCGACATGCGTTGGTCTGACATGCGTTGGTCTGACATGCGTTGGTCCGACATGCGTTGGTCCGACATGCGTTGGTCTGACATGCGTTGGTCGACATGCGTTGGTCTGACATGCGTTGGTCCGACATGCGTTGGTCCGACATGCGTTGGTCCGACATGCGTTGGTCCGACATGCGTTGGTCCGACATGCGTTGGTCCGACATGCGTTGGTCCGACATGCGTTGGTCAGACATGCGTTGGTCCGACATGCGTTGGTCCGACATGCGTTGGTCCGACATGCGTTGGTCCGACATGCGTTGGTCCGACATGCGTTGGTCCGACATGCGTTGGTCTGACATGCGTTGGTCCGACATGCGTTGGTCCGACATGCGTTGGTCCGACATGCGTTGGTCCGACATGCGTTGGTCCGACATGCGTTGGTCCGACATGCCGTTGGTCTGACATGCGTTGGTCCCGACATGCGTTGGTCCGACATGCGTTGGTCCGACATGCGTTGGTCCGACATGCGTTGGTCCTACATGCGTTGGTCCGACATGCGTTGGTCCGACATGCTTTGGTCCTACATGCGTTGGTCCGACATGCGTTGGTCCGACATGCGTTGGTCCGACATGCGTTGGTCCGACATGCTTTGGTCCGACATGCGTTGGTCCGACATGCTTTGGTCCGACATGCTTTGGTCCTACATGCGTTGGTCCGACATGCTTTGTCCGACATGCGTTGGTCCGACATGCTTTGGTCCGACATGCGTTGGTCCGACATGCTTTGGTCCGACATGCTTTGGTCCTACATGCGTTGGTCCTACATGCGTTGCGCCGTGCTTGCGTTTAGGGTTAGGTTAGGGTTTTGGGTACAGGGTAAAAGAAATGATGGAATCAACGAAGAGACAACAATATATCCTACATAATTACACGTAACATATCCATCCAAATATTAATATTATGCACATGACATTTAGAAATAAGGTGTTCGAGCATATGACTAGACCCTCCAGAGAATATGATTATGATTTTGCACATAATCAGCCAAATGGCGCAGATTATGCTGGGGTCAATTTTATTCAAGAAACTGAATATTTTGCAACTTTTCACATATTTTGCAACTTTCCAATATCATAATAACCCTGCAAGGATTGTACCCTGCATAATATATGGATTTAGCCTGCATAATCAAGGATTGTACCCTGCATAATATATGGATTTAGCCTGCATAATCAAGGATTGTACCCTGCATAATATATGGATTTAGCCTGCATAATCAAGGATTGTACCCTGCATAATATATGGGTTTGGCCTGCATAATCAAGGATTGTACCCTGCATAATATATGGATTTAGCCTGCATAATCAAGGATTGTACCCTGCATAATATATGGATTTAGCCTGCATAATCAAGGATTGTACCCTGCATAATATATGGGTTTGGCCTGCATAATCAAGGATTGTACCCTGCATAATCAATGATTTAGCCTGCATAATCAAGGATTTAGCCTGCATAATCAAGGATTTAGCTGCATAATCAAGGATTTAGCCTGCATAATCAAGGATTTAGCCTGCATAATCAAGGATTTAGCCTGCATAATCAAGGATTTAGCCTGCATAATCAAGGATTTAGCCTGCATAATCAAGGATTGTACCCTGCATAATATATGGATTTAGCCTGCATAATCAAGGATTGTACCCTGCATAATATATGGGTTTGGCCTGCATAATCAAGGATTGTACCCTGCATAATATATGGGTTTGGCCTGCATAATCAAGGATTGTACCCTGCATAATATATGGATTTAGCCTGCATAATCAAGGATTGTACCCTGCATAATATATGGGTTTGGCCTGCATAATCAAGGATTGTACCCTGCATAATATATGGATTTAGCCTGCATAATCAAGGATTGTACCCTGCATAATATATGGGTTTGGCCTGCATAATCAAGGATTGTACCCTGCATAATCAAGGATTTAGCCTGCATAATCAAGGATTACCCTGCATAATCAAGGATTTAGCCTGCATAATCAAGGATTTAGCCTGCATAATCAAGGATTTAGCCTGCATAATCAAGGATTTAGCCTGCATAATCAAGGATTTAGCCTGCATAATCAAGGATTTAGCCTGCATAATCAAGGATTTAGCCTGCATAATCAAGGATTTAGCCTGCATAATCAAGGATTTAGCCTGCATAATCAAGGATTTAGCCTGCATAATCAAGGATTTAGCCTGCATAATCAAGGATTTAGCCTGCATAATCAAGGATTTAGCCTGCATAATCAAGGATTTAGCCTGCATAATCAAGGATTTAGCCTGCATAATCAAGGATTTAGCCTGCATCTAAATGCAGGGGACCGTATCGGAGATAGGTAGGCTAACCCAGCCAGGCTGCCAGCCCATCAGTGCCATGCAGTGCATGAGGCTGGCTTAGGCTGCACATTCATAGTGACAGTTGACAGCCCAGCCACTGCAGCCACTAGCGAGGTAATCTAAATAGATTGTCATAAGCGTGCATGGTCACGGTGTCATGGACGGACCACCGTGATAGACAGACAGACAGACAGGACAGAATCAGGAGATGTTGCAAAACAGCAGCGTGCGTGTGCTGTGCCTATTTGTTATTTAATTCATGGTTCACATGCAGGTTCAGATTTTCGTTCACTAATATATTGTTGTATAGCTATATTAAATGAATAAATACTTTAATAATTTAATATAGGCTACAACTAACAACACACAGCAGGCGTGTAGCGTGGATCAAATTATTTACTTGGCAAATTAGCATGGAGGGGGGGGGGGGGGGTGCAGCGCATGCCTGGTTGATAGGTGTGAAGTATATGAACGGTTTGGGGGACCATTTAAAACAAAGGCGGCTTGCATGCTGTGGTTTATGCACAAGGCTCTCCTCGAAGTTAAACTGGGCCAGCTCTAAACTGACTGGGCAGCTCGGTCCCAGGCCCGGTCCCAGGCCCGGTCCCAGGCCCGGTCCCAGGCCCGTGGCCCAATGGACCCTACGCCGGTGACACACACACTGACAATTGCTTGCAATTAAGTTGCGATATATGCGTGTGTGTGCGTGTGTGTGTGTGTGTGTGTGGGTGTGTGTGTGTGGGTGTGTGTGTGTGTGTGGGTGAGGCGGGCAGCAAGGCAAGCGAGGCGAGAGGAGAAACAGACAGGGTAGGCCTGCAGCTTTATTTAATTCATGCAGGTGTTCGTTCTTTATTTAACACACCATGGGCTTGCAAGTTGCGTGTGCATGCGTGCGTGCGTGCGTGCATGCGTGCGTGTGTGTGTATGAGACCTGAGAGGGGGGCGAGTGGGGGGGGGGGGTGTGTGTGAGGCCGGGAAACATTTTTATTGACTTTTTTCATCATGTAACTAACTAACTATGGTTTCCAAGGTCGTACTGCAGTTGTTCATGTCGCAAAAACGAGGGCGAGGCTTGACTTCATAGGGCGTGCCAGATAGATTTCAGCCGTCACATTTATTAACGTCGGAACGAAATTAAGGAAGGATCAGCTGTTTGCGATCACTTTATAAATGCCGTGGCGACGTGGGTGGGTGTACTACGAAACCTACACTCAAATTTGGGGCAGATTTTACACTCAATTGATAAATGAGGGCCATCTTGAGAGCATAATAGGCTACAATGAAACCAAATTAACCTTTACGGGTCCATTTTGTTTCATTTGACACGATCAAGAGTATACATTATTGTGAAACATCTGCATTACTTAATTTACAAGAAGTCTACATTAGAATATGTAAAAAAATAATTGTTTGCCTGTTATCTCTGCTATGGTACCAACATCAATACAGCATGGAATTGTGGGAAAAAATCTTTCCAACGATAACAAAATATTCTTTAGCTTTGGGTCCGAGTGGCTAAATGAAATGGTGGTCTGTGGCTCAAATGCAGAACAAATAATAATAATAATAATAATAATAATAAACTTTATTTGTATAGCACCTTTCATACATAAATGCAGCTCAAAGTGCTTCACAGGGCAGGACACAAAAATAAAATACAATAAAACACAAGTAGTAAAAATGATAGAAAAATTGAATATAAGAACATAAAATAAATAAAAACAAATAAAAACACCATGCACATGCAGCAAATCAGTCAGGGCAGGGTA
This sequence comes from Protomyctophum parallelum, assembly GCF_964188405.1. NCBI lineage: Eukaryota > Metazoa > Chordata > Actinopteri > Myctophiformes > Myctophidae > Protomyctophum > Protomyctophum parallelum. The sequence goes on along the minus strand of NC_139702.1, from coordinate 1,076,182 downwards.
GGAGCGTGCATAGTAAAACTCAACTAAAAGCAAGAGTGAAGAGGTGAGTCTTGAGTTGAGATTTAAAAATGTCTACAGAGGGTGCGTGTCTGAGCTCGAATGGAAGTTTATTCCAGGCTGTTGGGCCGTAGAAGCAAAAAGCTGCCTCACCATATTTTTTTGTGCACATTCTTTTAGGCACTTCAAGTAGGCCAGCATTGGAGGACCTGAGGGGGCGGTTAGGGACATATCTAGGTAATAATGGACCTGGATATGAAAAGGGTTTAAAGTCAATGCTGTAATGTACGTACGTACCAATCCATTGGTTTTGTACTTGTGCGTTGGACATGTTTGTGCCACCTAGAGTAGAAAGTAATGTCAGGAGACCCTCCGGCTTCGAGGAGTAGAGAGTAATGCCATTATCAGAACACAAGCAGAGGGGAAAGTAACTAAGTACATACACTCAAGTATTGTAGGCTACTTGGGTGCATTTATGAGGAATATTTGCTTTAGTCTTCAATACTTTTACTCCTCTACATCTCATCTCAAATATTATTGTTAATACGCACTTCAGCAATATATAATAATGAGTATACTTGAACTTTTCTTTTTGCTTGTTTGTTTTTTTACTATTATTTGAAATAATTAGATACTTTGATTATTATATACAAATCATACATTAACCACATCAGCCCCGATATACATTCTGGAAATTTGGAATAGCCTATTTTACAAGCTGTCACAACTCCATAACTCCTATTTTCAAAATATGTTTAATACATTAGAAAACTTGAAATGGCACATTATGCACGATGAGCACTTTTACTTTTGGTACTTCAAGTACATTTTGATGCCAATATACCTTTTGCACGTTGTGCATTTTGAATATTTCTATATTGCAGTATTTATACTTCAATTAATCCATTCTGAACGGGAACCCCATTTTGGTGTCAGCATCATGTTATGCTTTATCTATTGAAAAATAGCAGATCTACAAGCTCGTAGCGCGCCACCGAGTGGCGCGATATGAGCTTGTAGGTCTGCTATTTTTGAAAAAAAATCGAAGAACGACTGACATTTTTAGAATCTGATCTCAGGTCAGAATGGGTTGATCAGACCAGTGTGTGTCCAGTGGAAACCTGGTATGAATCTGATCTCAGGTCAGAATGGGTTACTGTGAGTACCTCTGCTATGACCAGCACTGAGGGGAAGTAATTGTGCACTGAGTCCCTGCAGCGTGATGGCCGGTCTGTTCCCTCGTCAAATGAACATGTGGTTTACTTTACTGTACGGTTTACTGTACGGCCTCTACGGCCTGGAGGCGCTGTGTGTGCTAATGAACAATGACCTCCATGTTTCTATAGGTGCTACTGTACCTCGCTCTGTGTGAGTGTGTGCGTGTGTGTGTGCATGGTGTGTGTGTGTGTGTGTGTGTGTGTGTGTGTGTGTGTGTGTGTGTGTGTGCGTGTGTGTGTGTGTGTGTGTGCGTGTGCGTGTGTGTGCACATCACGCACGTGCACATGCATGTGTGATCCGACTGATATGCCCACATATTTGGAGATCTCTGTGTTTGTCAAATCCTTATCCTTTTATGCTCATATATATATTGGCATATTTGATCTATCCTTTGACAAGGAATGCTAGACTGCGCTGTTGCGTTTCCCAGGGTTAACAACGCAACATGAGGGTCCATTTCTTCATCTTTCCATCATTTAGCTGTGTGTGTGTTTGTGTGTGTGTGTGTGTGTGTGTGTGTGTGTGTGTGTGTGTGTGTGTGTGTGTGTGTGTGTGTGTGTGTGTGTGTGTGTGTGTGTGTGTGTGTGTGTGTGTGTGTGTGTGTGTGTGTGTGTGTTATGGCCTACTGTAGCCACTGAAGCCCATAACATACCCTAATCTCAGTGAAACAGACCTGGGTTATAAACCACCGTCCACAGACCGTAAACAGAATGGGCACAGTCAGCCCCATTGGTCCATAGACCGTAACCAGAATGGGCACAATCAGCCCCATTGGTTTCTATACAGACTGTTTGAACCAAGGGAAAACCCGCTACGTAAAGAATGGGCACAGTCAGCCCCATTGGTTTGAACCAAGGGGCAAACCCGCTACGCTGGAACTGAAGCTCATTTCCTGGGTTCTCTTTCAGACTGCTGTTCCTATTATTGGCCTATAGCGTCTGCCCAACATTGACTTGAGTATTTACAAATACATTGGCAACAAAAATATACTTGCAGTATTACAGTAAAAGTATTCAACTTCAATCTAAGTCTGCAAAGTAACTATAGCTAAAGTTGGCAAAAAATAAGGCGGGACAAGAAAGAAGACAACTAGAAAAAGTGCCCTTCCGGGCACAGGTCTCCACCAGGTTATCCACAGATCCGTGCAGTTAGAGGTAAAAACAATTTTCGGCCAGTTATAGCGCCACCTTGAGGCTGAGTTGAAATTGTTCATGTGGCATTTCGTCCTCGGCCTAGTGGGAATGTGAATGCACAATTTCACGGAAATCACGCGATGTGTTCATGATTTGCAGCATTTTGTTTGAAACTGAGCACTCCTGTGAACTTTGGAAGCCAATCTTAACCAATCAGGATGGAGTCTGATAAATCTGAAAGACCCGTTTCGTTGAATGGCTCTAGAGAGACTGTGTACCAATTTGCGTGATGTTTGGACAAAATCTGTAGGTGTACTGTGCAAAAAACTTGTTTTGCACAAAGCGGCCTCCTGGTGGCGCTATAACAGGCCGTTCTGGAAAGTTTGGGGCAGAGGTTCATGGTTGGCATCCAGGGAGTGTGTGTGCAAAATATGGCATCGACCGGGTTAACGGTGGCCGAGATTAGCTGTTCACGGACACACGGACACACGGACACACGGACACACAAACGGACGGACGGACACGCGGACGGACGGAGTGCAAAACATACTCTCCCCACATGCCTTCGGCCTGGTGGAGACAATAAGCAATAAGAACAATAGTACAAATATGATTCATATAGGCTGAGTTGTCAGTACCCTGATTTGAACACATAAACTTGTGATCTACGGGAAAATACTTGGAACTGAGAAAGTGCACGGGAAAATACTTGGAACTGAGTCAACTGTGAAAAGTATTTTGATCAGAGATCCTGGGAGGAGATAGATTCTAACTGTTTTTCATATAAGTCAAAATGGCAGGTGTTCTAAAGGTCAGAGGTCAAAAGTCAGACACATATGTGTATCAAAGTTCCATCGCCAACGGTCAAATGGTTCATGAGCTATGCGCGTTCAGAGTTAGCATTTTCAATTTAGTGCTACTGTATAGGGCCACCCTTTGGCTAATGGTCTGTATAGGGCCACCCTTTGGCTAATGGTCTGTATAGGGCCACCCTTTGGCTAATGGTCTACTGTATAGGGCCACCCTTTGGCTAATGGTCTGTATAGGGCCACCCTTTGGCTAATGGTCTGTATAGGGCCACCCTTTGGCTAATGGTCTGTATAGGGCCACCCTTTGGCTAATGGTCTGTATAGGGCCACCCTTTGGCTAATGGTCTACTGTATAGGGCCACCCTTTGGCTAATGGTCTGTATAGGGCCACCCTTTGGCTAATGGTCTACTGTATAGGGCCACCCTTTGGCTAATGGTCTGTATAGGGCCACCCTTTGGCTAATGGTCTACTGTATAGGGCCACCCTTTGGCTAATGGTCTGTATAGGGCCACCCTTTGGCTAATGGTCTACTGTATAGGGCCACCCTTTGGCTAATGGTCTGTATAGGGCCACCCTTTGGCTAATGGTCTGTATAGGGCCACCCTTTGGCTAATGGTCTGTATAGGGCCACCCTTTGGCTAATGGTCTACTGTATAGGGCCACCCTTTGGCTAATGGTCTGTATAGGGCCACCCTTTGGCTAATGGTCTGTATAGGGCCACCCTTTGGCTAATGGTCTACTGTATAGGGCCACCCTTTGGCTAATGTTCTACTGTATAGGGCCACCCTTTGGCTAATGGTCTGTATAGGGCCACCCTTTGGCTAATGGTCTGTATAGGGCCACCCTTTGGCTAATGGTCTACTGTATAGGGCCACCCTTTGGCTAATGGTCTACTGTATAGGGCCACCCTTTGGCTAATGGTCTACTGTATAGGGCCACCCTTTGGCTAATGGTCTACTGTATAGGGCCACCCTTTGGCTAATGGTCTACTGTATAGGGCCACCCTTTGGCTAATGGTCTGTATAGGGCCACCCTTTGGCTAATGGTCTGTATAGGGCCACCCTTTGGCTAATGGTCTGTATAGGGCCACCCTTTGGCTAATGGTCTGTATAGGGCCACCCTTTGGCTAATGGTCTACTGTATAGGGCCACCCTTTGGCTAATGGTCTTCGCATAGTCACCGTTTGGCTAATGGTCTTCACATAGTCACCGTTTGGCATGACCCTCCACCAGATTCCTGCATTTCACGAAAACCGACCGCACGGTTCAGCCAGAACTGCTACTTTTGGTGGAAGAAAAAAGAAGGGCAAAAACAATAAGTGACCAAAGACCCTTCGAGACTTCTTGGTCCCTTAATAATACTGGAGTAAAGTAAATGCAACGCAACATTGTTACCCATTCTGACGGGGCACCCATTTTGGTGTCAGCATCATGTTATGCTTTAGCTATTGAAAAATAGCAGATCTACAAGCTCGTATCGCGCCACCGAGTGGCGCGATACGAGCTTGTAGGTCTGCTATTTTTGAAAAATCGAAGACACTTTTAGAATCTGATCTCAGGTCAGAATGGGTTAATAATTAAACTGTCAGGATGTAATAGACATTTTTTTAATCTGATCTCAGGTCAGAATGGGTTAAATACAGTACTAGAGTCAATGTACCTATACAGTCTAGTTATCCCCTCATCTGACTCAAGGTCATTGACAGCAGTTAGCCTCCAGTGGCCAGAATCCAAATGTAAACGAAGAGAAGGTCACGGAGAAGTCTAAATGGGGATTGAGTTTCGACCCGTGTGGAAAACGCCCGGCTCAACGCTCCGGCCTGAATATTGACATTGTTATCGTTTATGTCCTCTGCCTCTCACTCTCTCTCTCTCTCTCTCTCTCTCTCTCTCTCTCTCTTCTCTCTCTCTCTCTCTCTCTCTCTCTCTCTCTCTCTCTCTCTCTCTCTCTCTCTCTCTCTCTCTCTCTCACTCTCTCTCTGTCTCTCCTCTCTCTCTCTCTCTCTCTCTCTCTCTCTCTCTCTCTCACTCTCTCTCTCTCTCTCTCTCTCTCTCTCTCTCTCTCTCTCTCTCTCTCTCTCTCTCTCTCTCTCTCTCTCTCTCTCTCTCTCTCTCTGACAGGCACCATGGAAGCAGTGAGGAAGCCAGCGGTGTTCCTGTTGTTCCTGTTTCCTGTGCTGTTGGACACAATGGGATCCGACGGAAGCCAAATACGGGAAAGGGAAGAAGCCAAAGTCGTGTGTCCATCGTGAGTAACCGTAGACGACTTTATGAGTCTGTAGTGCACTTATATGACTCTACTAGTCTGTAGAGTTCACTATGTTGCGGGGCGGCGGTGCAGGCTCAGGGGTAGAGTGCCTGGATGGTAACCGTAAGGTTGCCAGTTTGAACCCGGGCTCCCCCAGAGTTACTGTCGAAGTGTCCTTGAGCAAGACACTGAACCCCTAATTGCTCCGATGTGCTAGTTGGTGCCTTGCATGGTTTCAGCTGCCATCGGTGTATGAATGGGTGAATGTAAAGCGCCTTGGATAAAGGCGCTATATAAATGCACCATTTACCATTTACCATTTATGTTACTATAGGCATATCACATTATTACATAATCACCTAATCACAATTATTTTAGATAATCACAATCATTTTTGCATAATCGTCAATCGTTTGCATGTTGAAAAATGTCCATACATTTTCAAGCATTTTAAAAAAAAATAGCAGAAATAGCAGACACAATTCAATTATGAATTGCAATTAATTGTGTGACAATTAACCTTCAACTTAAATGTATAATCGTGACAGCCCTAGTTATTCACTGTTACCTGTTACTGTATCTAGTATTTTACCTGTTATAGCCTTTTTTTTACCTGTCTAGCCTAGTGTGTCTACAGTCTTCTAGTGCAGTGGTTCCCAAAGTGGGGTCCGGGGACCCCCAGGGGTCCTTGAGGGAGTTCCAGGGGTCCCCCAGCTAAATGATAGTTTGTAACCAAATGGACCCCTTATGGGTCTGTAACTCTGAGAACTATTTGAACAATTTAGAATGTTTTAAAATAGTAAAAAAACAAGATTAGGGTTAAGGGGTAAATTACAAGACCTCTGAGCTGTGAATGCTCTGCTTCATCGAGGCAGATCCAACTCCGCTGCCCTAAACCTGTGTGGGCAGGATAGCAATTTTAACCCATTCTGACCGGGCACCCATTTTGGTGTCGGCATCATGTTATGCTTTAGCTATTGAAAAATAGCAGATCTACAAGCTCATATCGCGCCACCGAGTGGCGCGATACGAGCTTGTAGGTCTGCTATTTTGAAAAATCTAAGACACTTTTAGAATCTGATCTCAGGTCAGAATGTATTAATAATGAAACTGTCAGGATGTAATAGACATTTCTAGAATCTGATCTCAGGTCAGAATGGGTTAAGGAAAGCGCATCAACACACCCACGAACACACCTCCACCGCAAATATAGGAGTCTGCTAAATGTATAGTGGGTTGTTGCATGGCCGCAATACATAGTTTACGGATAGTGGAAGGTTCTAAACCCGCTATATGCGGGTAAGGCATGGCATACAGTACGTTATATATATATAGGGCCCTAAGACAAAATCTGAATTTGCATTCATAATGAACACTGTATTCTAGCGTGCATATTTTCCTTGTTCAGACTATGTTCTAGCATGCAGTCTCTATTTAAGCAATAAGCCACGAGAGGTCTCAGGTTACCGGGTATTTTACACTGCCTGGGAGCGTAGGCAGACCCCACGCGCAGCGCAGCGGAGGGTCTTCTACCTCCCAGCCAGTGTAAAATACCCGGTAAGATGGGGCCTCGAGTGGCTTATTGCTTTTCTAAACGGTTACAAACATAATAGCAATATTAACCTAATAAAACTATTAAATTCACAAAAGTATCTACGCTTTGCGCCATCAGAGCGAGCGACCCAGAGCCAAAACACTTCCTTGTTTTGCTCCGCAAGTAGCCTATGTGACGGAGAATAGCGCTTGATGTATTTACGGGGCTGCCTGGAGCCACACATTCACAGTCATATGAGCCGGGCGGTGCTTAGACGCCCGCACGGCATGTGTTTGTAAAGCAATCAAGCGCTCCTCTTCCCCAGTTCAGCTACAAGGCTGCAGTTTGATACAAAGTGACTGAAGGAGTGTGTTTGTTATCGGTGAAATTTACACCGGTCACGTGACGGTAACCAGCCAATCAGAATGAAGTATTGGGACTACCCGTTTTAGAATGTTCCGTTTCACAGTCCTAGTGCGTAGTCTGCTCTGCCCGCGGTGGGAGGAAGCCCAGCGCAGTGAAGCCTCATTTGTAGCCTGGTGTGACTAAATTTAAATGAGCTCTGAGGGCAGATGGAGGGAGGTGATACAGAGTGTGTCTCCACGCTCACAGCTCTGTCTGTGCTCAGCGTGCATACAGAGGGAGGTGATACGCTCACAGCTCTGTCTGTGCTCAGCGTGCATACAGAGGGAGGTGATACGCTCACAGCTCTGTCTGTGCTCAGCGTGCATACAGAGGGAGGTGATACGCTCACAGCTCTGTCTGTGCTCAGCGTGCATACAGAGGGAGGTGATACGCTCACAGCTCTGTCTGTGCTCAGCGTGCATACAGAGGGAGGTGATACGCTCACAGCTCTGTCTGTGCTCAGCGTGCATACAGAGGGAGGTGATACGCTCACAGCTCTGTCTGTGCTCAGCGTGCATACAGAGGGAGGTGATACGCTCACAGCTCTGTCTGTGCTCAGCGTGCATACAGATGGAGGTGATACGCTCACAGCTCTGTCTGTGCTCAGCGTGCATACAGAGGGAGGTGATGCTCACAGCTCTGTCTGTGCTCAGCGTGCATACAGATGGAGGTGATACGCTCACAGCTCTGTCTGTGCTCAGCGTGCATACAGAGGAGGTGATACGCTCACAGCTCTGTCTGTGCTCAGCGTGCATACAGAGGGAGGTGATACGCTCACAGCTCTGTCTGTGCTCAGCGTGCATACAGAGGGAGGTGATAGGCTCACAGCTCTGTCTGTGCTCAGCGTGCATACAGAGGGAGGTGATACGCTCACAGCTCTGTCTGTGCTCAGCGTGCATACAGAGGGAGGTGATACGCTCACAGCTCTGTCTGTGCTCAGCGTGCATACAGAGGGAGGTGATACGCTCACAGCTCTGTCTGTGCTCAGCGTGCATACAGAGGGAGGTGATACGCTCACAGCTCTGTCTGTGCTCAGCGTGCATACAGAGGGAGGTGATACGCTCACAGCTCTGTCTGTGCTCAGCGTGCATACAGAGGGAGGTGATACGCTCACAGCTCTGTCTGTGCTCAGCGTGCATACAGAGGGAGGTGATAGGCTCACAGCTCTGTCTGTGCTCAGCGTGCATACAGGCCGTCCCAGGTCACCCTTCATCCATAGGCTAGGTCTCTGTTGTCTCTGTCTGTGCTCAGCGTGCATACAGGCCGTCCCAGGTCACCCTTCATCCATAGGCTAGGTCTCTGTTGTCTCTGTCTGTGCTCAGCGTGCATACAGGCCGTCCCAGGTCACCCTTCATCCATAGGCTAGGTCGCTGTTGTCGGGCAAAAGACAACCTTGTATCTCTGAGTCTGAGTTTCACATTGTTCTTCTTGAGGCCTTGTGATGTCAGCTGTGTCCCTTTGTATGCCCATGGAGATATTTGTTAGGCATGCCCAAATATGGAGACTAGGCCTCTTGTGGCGATATTATGGAGTCTGGCCCGGCCGGGGAGAGTCCTTTTGTGGCGGTTCTGGACAACCGTGGGTCCGGCCGACTCACGTATAGGCTTAACTGCGACAGCAGGTTTGCATTCTCTGATGATGTCACGATGACCTGGCTGGGCACCATATATGGGGGCTGATGTCATGTGATGTCACGATGACTTGCCTGGGGTGACCAACCAAACCAAATGCTACAGATTCCATCGTTAACTGCGACCTGAGGTGGCAACAATATACTGTACATGGTAGATTATGTTACAATATAACGTATACAATCTTTATTGTATTCTATGCCCTGAGCAAGCATGCAGGCTCTATTAGCTTAATGGTAACAATATCAGCTCTTGCAAATCCGGACTAGAAGAGACAAGTTATATAGTACAGCTTAACCCATTCTGACCTGAGATCAGATTCATACGAGGTTTCCGCCGGACACACACTGGTCTGATGAACCCATTCTGACCTGAGATCAGATTCTAAAAATGTCAGTCGCTCTTCGATTTTTCAAAAATAAATCTAAGTAAATAAATAGCTAAAGCATAACATGATGCTGACACCAAAATGGGTGCCCGTTCAGAATGGGTTAAGGCCCTACTTCATCATACAAGAGTGTCGCATGGAAGCTGTGAAAATAGCAGATCTACAAGCTCGTTGTGAGCTCATAGATGGGCTATTTTCAAAATTTAAAAAGGTTTAAACTAAAACAAAATACATACATACATACAACATAATAAAAAGGGGAAGGGTTTTGGACATACAAGGTTTCCACCCCTTGTTACATGTCATTATATATGGGACAATATGGAGACGGCCTCGAAGGTGAAAGACCTTTGGGATTTCAACAGGCAATAAGAGGACGTAATCCCATTGGATCAGGCCTGTGTTTTAATAAGAGGACGTAATCCCATTGGATCAGGCCTGTGTTTTATAAGAGGACGTAATCCCATTGGATCAGGCCTGTGTTTTAATAAGAGGACGTAATCCCATTGGATCAGGCCTGTGTTTTAATAAGAGGACGTAATCCCATTGGATCAGGCCTGTGTTTTAATAAGAGGACGTAATCCCATTGGATCAGGCCTGTGTTTTAATAAGAGGACGTAATCCCATTGGATCAGGCCTGTGTTTTAATAAGAGGACGTAATCCCATTGGATCAGGCCTGTGTTTTAATAAGAGGACGTAATCCCATTGGATCAGGCCTGTGTTTTAATAAGAGGACGTAATCCCATTGGATCAGGCCTGTGTTTTAATAAGAGGACGTAATCCCATTGGATCAGGCCTGTGTTTTAATAAGAGGACGTAATCCCATTGGATCAGGCCTGTGTTTTAATAAGAGGACGTAATCCCATTGGATCAGGCCTGTGTTTTAATAAGAGGACGTAATCCCATTGGATCAGGCCTGTGTTTTAATAAGAGGACGTAATCCCATTGGATCAGGCCTGTGTTTTAATAAGAGGACGTAATCCCATTGGATCAGGCCTGTGTTTTAATAAGAGGACGTAATCCCATTGGATCAGGCCTGTGTTTTAATAAGAGGACGTAATCCCATTGGATCAGGCCTGTGTTTTAATAAGAGGACGTAATCCCATTGGATCAGGCCTGTGTTTTAATAAGAGGACGTAATCCCATTGGATCAGGCCTGTGTTTTAATAAGAGGACGTAATCCCATTGGATCAGGCCTGTGTTTTAATAAGAGGACGTAATCCATTGGATCAGGCCTGTGTTTTAATAAGAGGACGTAATCCCATTGGATCAGGCCTGTGTTTTAATAGAGGACGTAATCCCATTGGATCAGGCCTGTGTTTTAATAAGAGGACGTAATCCCATTGGATCAGGCCTGTGTTTTAATAAGAGGACGTAATCCCATTGGATCAGGCCTGTGTTTTAATAAGAGGACGTAATCCCATTGGATCAGGCCTGTGTTTTAATAAGAGGACGTAATCCCATTGGATCAGGCCTGTGTTTTAATAAGAGGACGTAATCCCATTGGATCAGGCCTGTGTTTTAATAAGAGGACGTAATCCCATTGGATCATGCCTGTGTTATTAGTTATTACCCATCAGGCATAGTGTTGCTGCTGTCCGGCAGAAAGCTCGTATCTCCACATTTAATCATACAAACAAAGAGGTAGGAGCGCACACCATAGTGTGGAGGTGCACACCATAGTGGGGAGGTGCTGACCGCACTAGATACAACACATAGTGTTGTATCTAGTGTTTAGTGTTTATCTAGTGGTATCTAGTGTTTAGTGCACACACACCATAGTGTGGAGGTGCTGACCGCACTAGATACAACACATAGTGTTGTATCTAGTGTTTAGTGTTTATCTAGTGTATCTAGTGTTTAGTGCACACACACCATAGTGTGGAGGTGCTGACCGCACTAGATACAACACATAGTGTTGTATCTAGTGTTTAGTGCACACACACCATAGTGTGGAGGTGCTGACCGCACTAGATACAACACATAGTGTTGTATCTAGTGTTTAGTGCACACACACCATAGTGTGGAGGTGCTGATAGATACAACACTATGTGTTGTATCTAGTGTTTAGTGCACACACACCATAGTGTGGAGGTGCTGACCGCAGTAGATACAACACATAGTGTTGTATCTAGTGTTTAGTGCACACACACCATAGTGTGGAGGTGCTGACCGCAGTAGATACAACACATAGTGTTGTATCTAGTGTTTAGTGCACACATTGGGTTAAGTGTAACTCCACACCATAGTGTGGAGGTGCTGACCGCAGTAGATACAACACATAGTGTTGTATCTAGTGTTTAGTGTTTAGTGTTTAGTGTTTATCTAGTGTATCTAGTGTTTAGTGCACACATTGGGTTAAGTGACTACCTTGGATCCATTGGAACTAGGGATGGAGCTCGTTAATTTTTATTGATAACGAGCACCTTATCAATCAGGTTCTTATCGAGCCCACTATCGAGCATTTTCTATTATTTAGTAATACAATATATTCTGAACAGGACCAGTATCTTTTACTAGAGGTACTTTTCTAACAGACGGAAGGCAATTGACCTTTTTACCATAAAATTTAAATAAACTTTAAACATGACGTCATGCATGGGCTTGATAAAGCCAAATTAAGCTTATTGATAACGGGTACTCAATAAGCTTGTTATCAGATTGTTTTTCGGGTATCGGTTATCGAGCTCCATCCCTAATTGGAACACAGCTTCTTTCTTCCATGTCCTGAAAGGTAACAGCTTTGGACATAATGGTTTCCACCTGACTACAGCGATATGAACATGACCATCGATTCTTTGGATATGTCTCTGCCCTGCCAGCCAGAGGGCCTGTATTGCCTGAGTCATGATAGCAGTGCATTGGTGTTGCACGCCACAAAATACACGCTCACTGTGCATTGCAGCGCATCACATTGTGAGCTTAGATCTGCTATTTCGGGTTTGCAAAACACTGGCATGCTTGTATTTAAATCAGAGGTATAATAAGGACAGCTGTGTCGGTTGACCCGTCTGTCTAAAGGGCCATTCATACCAAGCATGATAACTATGACTATGACTGTAACGGTTATTTTAATGTTCAGGCTGATGATACCATATGTTTAAAATAAGCCAGTGGTGGAAAGTATAGTATAGTATAGTATATGTACTTAAAATTAGGGCCAGGACTAATTGCGATTAATTTAGATTAATTAACTACAGAAAAATTAATCGCGATTAACTACAGATAAATTAATCCGCGGAACGTTTCTCACTGGGCGCTTTTCTATAGTACTGAAAACTGGAAATAATAATAAGTCACCCCATTTTGTGTTGCCTAGAACTGGAGGTCTGACAAAAAACAGTAACAATATGAAGTAAGTACAGCTTTGTGATGTCACTGAGATGTACTTGTTACTGTTACAAGTTTTTTTTCAGACCTCCAGTTCTAGGCAACACAGAATGGGGTGACTTTTTATTATTATTTCCACAACAGGTATATTAATGACAGTAAAATATAGAAAATGAGTGGTATCCTGTAGTCACTATTCATTGATTCACTGGATACCAAAAAACATAAAAAAAAAAGGTTTCTCGCTGTTCTCGGGTTGAATATTGATATGCGATTAAAATGCGATTAATGTAGATTAATTAATCGCAAAGCCTCTGATTAATTAGATTTTTTTTTTAATCAAGTCCCAGCTCTACTTAAAATATATTTCTTTTTGGGTAAAACTTCACTTGAGTATTTCAATGTTATACTTCACTACATGTCAAGGGCAGCTTAGATGACCCAGTACACATACAGTTATTGTTGGATACAGCTGGTTAATTGTCACACGTGTGTGTGTGCGTGCGTGCATTTGTGCTTGCGTGCGTTCGTTTTGTGTACAGATGCTTTAGGGCCTTTGAAATTGGTAGATTTTTTTAATCAAATGGATAAAGCCAACACCAACAGTATTTATTGTATTATTATTTTCCATTATTGTCAGCATAAAATCCTACAACATGGCCAGGTCTTCTAGCTCCTATCCTGTAAGCTCGTGCACGTACAGTAGCCTGTCATTGTTGAGTAAAAACCTCTTAGCCCAT
>NC_139702.1:1049987-1062548 GCF_964188405.1 Protomyctophum parallelum | reverse complement strand
GAGTTACTGTCGAAGTGTCCTTGAGCAAGACACTGAACCCCTAATTGCTCCCGATGTGCTAGTTGGTGCCTTGCATGGTTTCAGCTGCCATCAGTGTATGAATGGGTGAATGTAAAGCGCCTTGGATAAAGGCGCTATATAAATGCACCATTTACCATTTACCATTTATGTTACTATAGGCATATCACAATTATTACATAATCACCTAATCACAATTATTTTAGATAATCATAATCATTTTTGCATAATCGTCAATCGTTTGCATGTTGAAAAATGTCCATACATTTTCAAGCATTTTTTTAAAAAATAGCAGAAATAGCAGATCAGATTCTAAAAATGTCAGTCGTTCTTCGATTTTTTTTTTTTTTTTTAGCAGTCACAATTCAATTATGAATTGCAATTAATTGTGTGACAATTAACCTTCAACTTAAATGTATAATCGTGACAGCCCTAGTTATTCACTGTTACCTGTTACTGTATCTAGTATTTTACCTGTTATAGCCTTTTTTTTTACCTGTCTAGCCTAGTGTGTCTACAGTCTTCTAGTGCAGTGGTTCCCAAAGTGGGGTCCGGGGAACCCCAGGGGTCCTTGAGGGAGTTCCAGGGTGTCCCCCAGCTAAATGATAGTTTGGAACCAAATGGACCCTTATGGGTCTGTAACTCTGAGAACTATTTGAACAATTTTAGAATGTTTTAAAATAGTAAAAAAACAAGATTGGGGTTAAGGGGTAAATTACAAGACCTCTGAGCTGTGAATGCTCTGCTTCATCGAGGCAGATCCAACTCCGCTGTCCTAAACCTGTGTGGGCATGATAGCAATTTTAAGGAAAGCGCATCAACACACCCACGAACACACCTCCACCGCAAATATAGGAGTCTGCTAAATGTATAGTGGGTTGCATGGCCGCAATATATAGTTTACGGATAGTGGAAGGTTCTAAACCCGCTATATGCGGGTAAGGCATGGCATACAGTACGTTATATATATAGGGCCCTAAGACAAAATCTGAATTTGCATTCATAATGAACACTGTATTCTAGCGTGCATATTTTCCTTGTTCAGACTATGTTCTAGCATGCAGTCTCTATTTAAGCAATAAGCCACGAGAGGTCTCAGGTTACCGGGTATTTTACACTGCCTGGGAGCGTAGGCAGACCCCACGCGCAGCGGAGGGTCTTCTACCTCCCAGCCAGTGTACAATACCCGGTAAGATGGGGCCTCGAGTGGCTTATTGCTTTTCTAAAACGGTTACAAACATAATAGCAATATTAACCTAATAAAACTATTAAATTCACAAAAGTATCTACGCTTTGCGCCACCAGAGCGAGCGACCCAGAGCCAAAACACTTCCTTGTTTTGCTCCGCAAGTAGCCTATGTGACGGGAGAATAGCGCTTGATGTATTTACGGGGCTGCCTGGAGCCACACATTCACAGTCATATGAGCCGGGCGGTGCTTAGACGCCCGCACGGCATGTGTTTGTAAAGCAATCAAGCGCTCCCCTTCCCCAGTTCAGCTACAAGGCTGCAGTTTGATACAAAGTGATTGAAGGAGTGGGTTATCGGTGAAATTTACACCGGTCACGTGACGGTAACCAGCCAATCAGAATGAAGTATTGGGACTACCCGTTTTAGAATGTTCCGTTTCAACAGTCCTAGTGCGTAGTCTGCTCTGCCCGCGGTGGGAGGAAGCCCAGCGCAGAGTGAATGCTCATTTGTAGCCTGGTGTGACTAAATATAACCCATTCTGACCGGGCACCCATTTTGGTGTTAGCATCATGTTATGCTTTAGCTATTGAAAAATAGCAGATCTACAAGCTCATATCGCGCCACCGAGTGGCGCGATATGAGCTTGTAGGTCTGCTATTTTTTGAAAAATCGAAGAACGACTGACATTTTTAGAATCTGATCTCAGGTCAGAATGGGTTAATCAGACCAGTGTGTGTCCAGTGGAAAACCTTGTATGAATCTGATCTCAGGTCAGAATGGGTTAAATGAGCTCTGAGGGCAGATGGAGGGAGGTGATACAGAGTGTGTCTCCACGCTCACAGCTCTGTCTGTGCTCAGCGTGCATACAGAGGGAGGTGATAGGCTCACAGCTCTGTCTGTGCTCAGCG
The DNA here is from genome assembly GCF_964188405.1 of Protomyctophum parallelum. Taxonomy (NCBI): domain Eukaryota; kingdom Metazoa; phylum Chordata; class Actinopteri; order Myctophiformes; family Myctophidae; genus Protomyctophum; species Protomyctophum parallelum. The sequence continues at coordinate 1,060,432 of NC_139702.1, read as the reverse complement.
TGCATACAGAGGGAGGTGATAGGCTCACAGCTCTGTCTGTGCTCAGCGTGCATACAGAGGGAGGTGATAGGCTCACAGCTCTGTCTGTGCTCAGCGTGCATACAGAGGGAGGTGATAGGCTCACAGCTCTGTCTGTGCTCAGCGTGCATACAGAGGGAGGTGATGCTCACAGCTCTGTCTGTGCTCAGCGTGCATACAGAGGGAGGTGATACGCTCACAGCTCTGTCTGTGCTCAGCGTGCATACAGAGGGAGGTGATAGGCTCACAGCTCTGTCTGTGCTCAGCGTGCATACAGAGGGAGGTGATACGCTCACAGCTCTGTCTGTGCTCAGCGTGCATACAGAGGGAGGTGATACGCTCACAGCTCTGTCTGTGCTCAGCGTGCATACAGGCCGTCCCAGGTCACCCGTCCATCCATAGGCTAGGTCTGTGTTGTCTCTGTCTGTGCTCAGCGTGCATACAGGCCGTCCCAGGTCACCCCTTCATCCATAGGCTAGCTCGCTGTTGTCTCTGTCTGTGCTCAGCGTGCATACAGGCCGTCCCAGGTCACCCCTTCATCCATAGGCTAGCTCGCTGTTGTCTCTGTCTGTGCTCAGCGTGCATACAGGCCGTCCCAGGTCACCCGTTCATCCATAGGCTAGCTCGCTGTTGTCTCTGTCTGTGCTCAGCGTGCATACAGGCCGTCCCAGGTCACCCGTTCATCCATAGGCTAGGTCTCTGTTGTCTCTGTCTGTGCTCAGCGTGTATACAGGCCGTCCCAGGTCACCCTTCATCCATAGGCTAGGTCTCTGTTGTCTCTGTCTGTGCTCAGCGTGTATACAGGCCGTCCCAGGTCACCCTTCATCCATAGGCTAGGTCTGTGTTGTCTCTGTCTGTGCTCAGCGTGCATACAGGCCGTCCCAGGTCACCCGTTCATCCATAGGCTAGCTCGCTGTTGTCTCTGTCTGTGCTCAGCGTGCATACAGGCCGTCCCAGGTCACCCCTTCATCCATAGGCTAGCTCGCTGTTGTCTCTGTCTGTGCTCAGCGTGCATACAGGCCGTCCCAGGTCACCCGTTCATCCATAGGCTAGCTCGCTGTTGTCTCTGTCTGTGCTCAGCGTGCATACAGGCCGTCCCAGGTCACCCGTTCATCCATAGGCTAGGTCTCTGTTGTCTCTGTCTGTGCTCAGCGTGTATACAGGCCGTCCCAGGTCACCCTTCATCCATAGGCTAGGTCTCTGTTGTCTCTGTCTGTGCTCAGCGTGTATACAGGCCGTCCCAGGTCACCCTTCATCCATAGGCTAGGTCTCTGTTGTCTCTGTCTGTGCTCAGCGTGTATACAGGCCGTCCCAGGTCACCCTTCATCCATAGGCTAGGTCTCTGTTGTCGGGGCAAAAGACAACCTTGTATCTCTGAGTCTGAGTTTCACATTGTTATGCCCATGGAGATATTTGTTAGGCATGCCCAAATATGGAGACTAGGCCTCTTGTGGCGATATTATGGAGTCTGGCCCGGCCGGGGAGAGTCATTTTGTGGCGGTTCTGGACAACCGTGGGTCCGGCCGACTCCACGTATAGGCTTAACTGCGACAGCAGGTTGCATTTACTATGACATCCCTGATGATGTCACGTGATGTCACAATGACCTGGCTGGGCACCATATATGGGGGCTGATGTCATGTGATGTCACGGTGACTTGCCTGGGGTGACCAACCAACCAACCAACCAACCAACACACGCTGACGGGAAACGCTATAGATTCCATCCGGCGACCTGCGGTGGCAACAATATACTGTACATGGTAGATTATGTTACAATATAACGTATACAATCTTTATTGTATTCTATGCCCTGAGCAAGCATGCAGGCTCTATTAGCTTAATGGTAACAATATCAGCTCTTGCAAATCCGGACTAGAAGAGACAAGTTATATAGTACAGCTTTAAGGACCTACTTCTTCATACAAGAGTGTCGCACGGAAGTTGTGAAAATAGCAGATCTACAAGCTCGTTGTGAGCTCGTAGATGGGCTATTTTCAAAATTTAAAAAGGTTTAAACTAAAACAAAATACATACATACATACAACATGATAAAAAGGGGAAGGGTTTTGGACATACAAGGTTTCCACCCCTTTTTACATGTCATTATATATGGGACAATATGGAGACGGCCTCGAAGGTGAAAGACCTTTGGGATTTCAACAGTTTCGCCTCAAGCGGCAATAAGAGGACGTAATCCCATTGGATCAGGCCTGTGTTATTAGTTATTACCCATCAGTCATAGTGTTGCTGCTGTCCGGCAGAAACCTCTCATCTCCACATTTAATCATACAAACAAAGAGGTAGGAGCGCACACCATAGTGGGGAGGTGCACACCATAGTGTGGAGGTGCACACCATAGTGGGGAGGTGCACACCATAGTGTGGAGGTGCACACCATAGTGTGGAGGTGCACACCATAGTGGGGAGGTGCACACCATAGTGTGGAGGTGCACACCATAGTGTGGAGGTGCACACCATAGTGGGGAGGTGCACACCATAGTGTGGAGGTGCACACCATAGTGTGGAGGTGCACACCATAGTGTGGAGGTGCACACCATAGTGTGGAGGTGCACACCATAGTGTGGAGGTGCACACCATAGTGGGGAGGTGCACACCATAGTGTGGAGGTGCACACCATAGTGGGGAGGTGCACACCATAGTGTGGAGGTGCACACCATAGTGGGGAGGTGCACACCATAGTGTGGAGGTGCACACCATAGTGTGGAGGTGCACACCATAGTGTGGAGGTGCACACCATAGTGTGGAGGTGCTGACCGCAGTAGATACAACACATAGTGTTGTATCTATGGTTAGTGCACACACACCATAGTGTGGAGGTGCACACCATAGTGTGGAGGTGCACACCATAGTGTGGAGGTGCACACCATAGTGTGGAGGTGCACACCATAGTGTGGAGGTGCTGACCGCAGTAGATACAACACATAGTGTTGTATCTATGGTTAGTGCACACACACCATAGTGTGGAGGTGCACACCATAGTGTGGAGGTGCACACCATAGTGGGGAGGTGCACACCATAGTGTGGAGGTGCTGACCGCAGTAGATACAACACATAGTGTTGTATCTATGGTTAGTGCACACACACCATAGTGTGGAGGTGCTGGCCGCAGTAGATACAACACATAGTGTTGTATCTAGTGTTTAGTGCACACACACCATAGTGTGGAGGTGCTGACCGCAGTAGATACAACACATAGTGTTGTATCTAGTGTTTAGTGCACACACACCATAGTGTGGAGGTGCTGACCGCAGTAGATACAACACATAGTGTTGTATCTAGTGTTTAGTGTTTAGTGTTTAGTGTTTAGTGCACACACACCATAGTGTGGAGGTGCACACCATAGTGTGGAGGTGCACACCATAGTGGGGAGGTGCACACCATAGTGTGGAGGTGCTGACCGCAGTAGATACAACACATAGTGTTGTATCTATGGTTAGTGCACACACACCATAGTGTGGAGGTGCACACCATAGTGTGGAGGTGCTGACCGCAGTAGATACAACACATAGTGTTGTATCTATGGTTAGTGCACACACACCATAGTGTGGAGGTGCACACCATAGTGTGGAGGTGCACACCATAGTGGGGAGGTGCACACCATAGTGTGGAGGTGCACACCATAGTGGGGAGGTGCACACCATAGTGTGGAGGTGCTGACCGCAGTAGATACAACACATAGTGTTGTATCTATGGTTAGTGCACACACACCATAGTGTGGAGGTGCACACCATAGTGTGGAGGTGCACACCATAGTGTGGAGGTGCTGACCGCAGTAGATACAACACTATGTGTTGTATCTAGTGTTTAGTGCACACACACCATAGTGTGGAGGTGCTGACCGCAGTAGATACAACACATAGTGTTGTATCTAGTGTTTAGTGTTTAGTGTTTAGTGTTTAGTGCACACACACCATAGTGTGGAGGTGCACACCATAGTGTGGAGGTGCACACCATAGTGTGGAGGTGCTGACCGCAGTAGATACAACACATAGTGTTGTATCTATGGTTAGTGCACACACACCATAGTGTGGAGGTGCACACCATAGTGTGGAGGTGCTGACCGCAGTAGATACAACACATAGTGTTGTATCTATGGTTAGTGCACACACACCATAGTGTGGAGGTGCACACCATAGTGGGGAGGTGCACACCATAGTGGGGAGGTGCACACCATAGTGTGGAGGTGCTGACCGCAGTAGATACAACACATAGTGTTGTATCTATGGTTAGTGCACACACACCATAGTGTGGAGGTGCACACCATAGTGTGGAGGTGCACACCATAGTGTGGAGGTGCTGACCGCAGTAGATACAACACATAGTGTTGTATCTAGTGTTTAGTGCACACACACCATAGTGTGGAGGTGCACACCATAGTGTGGAGGTGCACACCATAGTGTGGAGGTGCACACCATAGTGTGGAGGTGCACACCATAGTGTGGAGGTGCTGACCGCAGTAGATACAACACATAGTGTTGTATCTAGTGTTTAGTGCACACACACCATAGTGTGGAGGTGCTGACCGCAGTAGATACAACACATAGTGTTGTATCTAGTGTTTAGTGTTTAGTGTTTAGTGTTTAGTGCACACACACCATAGTGTGGAGGTGCACACCATAGTGTGGAGGTGCACACCATAGTGGGGAGGTGCACACCATAGTGTGGAGGTGCTGACCGCAGTAGATACAACACATAGTGTTGTATCTAGTGTTTAGTGCACACACACCATAGTGTGGAGGTGCTGACCGCAGTAGATACAACACATAGTGTTGTATCTAGTGTTTAGTGCACACACACCATAGTGTGGAGGTGCTGACCGCAGTAGATACAACACATAGTGTTGTATCTAGTGTTTAGTGTTTATCTAGTGTATCTAGTGTTTAGTGCACACACACCATAGTGTGGAGGTGCACACCATAGTGTGGAGGCGCTGACCGCAGTAGATCCTACACATAGTGTTGTATCTAGTGTTTAGTGTTTATCTAGTGTATCTAGTGTTTAGTGCACACACACCATAGTGTGGAGGTGCTGACCGCAGTAGATACAACACATAGTGTTGTATCTAGTGTTTAGTGTTTAGTGTTTAGTGTTTATCTAGTGTATCTAGTGTTTAGTGCACACACACCATAGTGTGGAGGTGCTGACCGCAGTAGATACAACACATAGTGTTGTATCTATGGTTAGTGCACACACACCATAGTGTGGAGGTGCACACCATAGTGTGGAGGTGCTGACCGCAGTAGATACAACACATAGTGTTGTATCTATGGTTAGTGCACACACACCATAGTGTGGAGGTGCACACCATAGTGTGGAGGTGCACACCATAGTGGGGAGGTGCACACCATAGTGTGGAGGTGCACACCATAGTGGGGAGGTGCACACCATAGTGTGGAGGTGCTGACCGCAGTAGATACAACACATAGTGTTGTATCTATGGTTAGTGCACACACACCATAGTGTGGAGGTGCACACCATAGTGTGGAGGTGCACACCATAGTGTGGAGGTGCTGACCGCAGTAGATACAACACTATGTGTTGTATCTAGTGTTTAGTGCACACACACCATAGTGTGGAGGTGCTGACCGCAGTAGATACAACACATAGTGTTGTATCTAGTGTTTAGTGTTTAGTGTTTAGTGTTTAGTGCACACACACCATAGTGTGGAGGTGCACACCATAGTGTGGAGGTGCTGACCGCAGTAGATACAACACATAGTGTTGTATCTATGGTTAGTGCACACACACCATAGTGTGGAGGTGCACACCATAGTGTGGAGGTGCTGACCGCAGTAGATACAACACATAGTGTTGTATCTATGGTTAGTGCACACACACCATAGTGTGGAGGTGCACACCATAGTGGGGAGGTGCACACCATAGTGGGGAGGTGCACACCATAGTGTGGAGGTGCTGACCGCAGTAGATACAACACATAGTGTTGTATCTATGGTTAGTGCACACACACCATAGTGTGGAGGTGCACACCATAGTGTGGAGGTGCACACCATAGTGTGGAGGTGCTGACCGCAGTAGATACAACACATAGTGTTGTATCTAGTGTTTAGTGCACACACACCATAGTGTGGAGGTGCACACCATAGTGTGGAGGTGCACACCATAGTGTGGAGGTGCACACCATAGTGTGGAGGTGCACACCATAGTGTGGAGGTGCTGACCGCAGTAGATACAACACATAGTGTTGTATCTAGTGTTTAGTGCACACACACCATAGTGTGGAGGTGCTGACCGCAGTAGATACAACACATAGTGTTGTATCTAGTGTTTAGTGTTTAGTGTTTAGTGTTTAGTGCACACACACCATAGTGTGGAGGTGCACACCATAGTGTGGAGGTGCACACCATAGTGGGGAGGTGCACACCATAGTGTGGAGGTGCTGACCGCAGTAGATACAACACATAGTGTTGTATCTAGTGTTTAGTGCACACACACCATAGTGTGGAGGTGCTGACCGCAGTAGATACAACACATAGTGTTGTATCTAGTGTTTAGTGCACACACACCATAGTGTGGAGGTGCTGACCGCAGTAGATACAACACATAGTGTTGTATCTAGTGTTTAGTGTTTATCTAGTGTATCTAGTGTTTAGTGCACACACACCATAGTGTGGAGGTGCACACCATAGTGTGGAGGCGCTGACCGCAGTAGATCCTACACATAGTGTTGTATCTAGTGTTTAGTGTTTATCTAGTGTATCTAGTGTTTAGTGCACACACACCATAGTGTGGAGGTGCTGACCGCAGTAGATACAACACATAGTGTTGTATCTAGTGTTTAGTGTTTAGTGTTTAGTGTTTATCTAGTGTATCTAGTGTTTAGTGCACACACACCATAGTGTGGAGGTGCTGACCGCAGTAGATACAACACATAGTGTTGTATCTAGTGTTTAGTGTTTAGTGTTTATCTAGTGTATCTAGTGTTTAGTGTTTATCTAGTGTAGTGTTTAGTGCACACATTGGGTTAAGTGACTACCTTGTATCCATTGGAACTAGGGATGGAGCTCGTTAATTTTTATTGATAACGAGCACCTTATCAATCAGGTTCTTATCGAGCCCACTATCGAGCATTTTCTATTATTTAGTAATACAATATATTCTGAACAGGACCAGTATCTTTTACTAGAGGTACTTTTCTAACAGACGGAAGGCAATTGACCTTTTTACCAATAAAATTTAAATAAACTTTAACCCATTCTGACCTGAGATCAGATTCATACGAGGTTTCCACTGGACACACACTGGTCTGATTAACCCATTCTGACGTGAGATCAGATTCTAAAAAATGTCAGTCGTTCTTCGATTTTTCAAAAATAGCAGACCTACAAGCTCGTATCGCGCAACTCGGTGGCGCGATATGAGCTTGTAGATCTGCTATTTTTCAATAGCTAAAGCATAACATGATGCTGACACCAAAATGGGTTCCCGTTCAGAATGGGTTAATCCAACACTTTAAAAGTGTAATTTAGTTTACCCTGACAGCGGTAGTTGGCAGGTATCAATACACTTTTAGACATGTATGTGCCAGCATGGAATGATTACATTTATTTCGTGATCGTCTCGTGTCTTGGTTGTTTAAACATGACGTCATGCATGGGCTTGATAAAGCCAAATTAAGCTTATTGATAACGGGTACTCAATAAGCTTGTTATCAGATTGTTTTTCGTGGTATCGGTTATCGAGCTCCATCCCTAATTGGAACACAGCTTCTTTCTTCCATTTCCGTGAAAGGTAACAGCTTTGGACATAATGGTTTCCACCTGACTGCATTGATATGAACATGGACCATCATTCTTTGGATATGTCTCTGCCCTGCCAGCCAGAGGGCCTGTATTGCCTGAGTCTTGATAGCAGTGCATTGGTGTTGCACGCCACAAAATACACACTCACTGTGCATTGCAGCGCATCACATTGTGAGCTTAGATCTGCTATTTCGGGTTTGCAAAACACTGGCATGCTTGTATAAATCAGAGGTATAATAAGGACAGCTGTGTCGGTTGACCCGTCTGTCTAAAGGGCCATTCATACCAAGCATGATAACGATGACTCTGACTGTAATGGTTATTTTAATGTTCAGGCTGATGATACCATCTGTTTAAAGTAAGCCAGTGGTGGAAAGTATAACTACATAATAATAATAATAGTAATAATAATAATACACTTTATTTGTATAGCACCTTTCATACATAAATGCAGCTCAAAGTGCTTCACAGGGCAGGACACAAAAATAAAAATATAATACAATAAAACACAAGTAGTTAAAATGATAGAACAATGGCAAAGAACAAAATTGAATATAAGAACATAAAATAAATAAAAACAAATAAAAACACCACATGCAGCAAATCAGTCAGGGCAGGGTAGGAACGTGCATAGTAAAACTCAACTAAAAGCAAGAGTGAAGAGGTGAGTCTTGAGTTGAGATTTAAAAATGTCTACAGAGGGTGCGTGTCTGAGCTCGAATGGAAGTTTATTCCAAGCTGTTGGGCCGTAGAAGCAAAAAGCTGCCTCACCATATTTTTTTGTACACATTCTTTTAGGCACTTCAAGTAGGCCAGCATTGGAGGACATGTACTTAAAATATTTATTTTGGGTAAAACTTCACTTGAGTATTTCAATGTTATACTTCACTACATGTCAAGGGCAGCTTAGATGACCCAGTACACATACAGCTGGTTTATTGTCAGTTATTGTTGGATACAGCTGGTTAATTGTCACACGTGTGTGCGTGCGTGTGTGCATTTGTGCGTGCGTGCGTTCGTTTTGTGTACAGATGCTTTAGGGCCTTTGAAATTGGTAGATTTTTTTAATCAAATGGATAAAGCCAACACCAACAGTATTTATTGTATTATTATTTTCCCTATTGTCAGCATAAAATCCTACAACATGGCCAGGTCTTCTAGCTCCTATCCTGTACGCTCGTGCACGTACAGTAGCCTGTCATTGTTGAGTAAAAACCTCTTAACCCATTCTGAACGGGAACCCATTTTGGTGTTATGCTTTAGCTATTGAAAAATAGCAGATCTTACAAGCTCATATCGCGCCACCGAGTGGCGCGATACGAGCTTGTAGGTCTGCTATTTTTGAAAAATCGAAGACACTTTTAGAATCTGATCCCAGGGTCAATAATGGGTTAATAATGAAACTGTCAGGATGTAATAGAACATTTTTAGAATCTGATCTCAGGTCAGAATGGGTTAAAGCCTGGTGATTATAGAACACGTCTCGGAGCTGAGCTGGTTGCTATGGTCAGCGTAATCCATCACCGTGATGCATCGGGGCATTGCAATTCATCCAGGAACCGCTCTATGAATGGGAAGGATGTGGGCGGTGCTGGTCTCCCTGCACGTTGTGCGTTGCTGTGTTTTCACCGTGAAAAGATCCTGCCGTTGCCTTTGAGTCAGGACAGTGGTCTGGGGTCTGCCTTTGAGTCAGGACAGTGGTCTGGGGTCTGCCTTTGAGTCAGGACAGTGGTCTGGGGTCTGCCTTTGAGTCAGGACAGTGGTCTGGGGTCTGCCTTTGAGTCAGGACAGTGGTCTGGGGTCTGCCTTTGAGTCAGGACAGTGGTCTGGGGTCTCAGGACAGTGGTCTGGGGTCTCAGGACAGTGGTCTGGGGTCTCAGGGGATGAGTCAGGACAGTGGTCTGGGGTCTCAGGACAGTGGTCTGGGGTCTCAGGGGATGAGTCAGGACAGTGGTCTGGGGTCTCAGGACAGTGGTCTGGGGTCTCAGGACAGTGGTCTGGGGTCTCAGGGGATGAGTCAGGACAGTGGTCTGGGGTCTCTTTGGCCAAACCAAATCCTGATTTAGTCCTTTAGTCTTTTGAATATCACACCATTTAGTTGTAGTCCTATTTTAGGCATCTGAAATCATTTAGTCTTTTAGTCTATAGTCTCAGTCGACTAAATATCAAATCTTAGTATAGGCCTACTTTAGACTTTTTGCCATTTTGTACTATTTTGTAAATCATTTTAAAATAGTTCAACTAGCCGATCTACATCTACACGTTGTGAGCTTGTAGATCAGCTATTTTAACTATTTTAAAATGTTTTTTTTATAGTAAAAAATGGCAAATATGTTTAGGGATAAGGGTCAAGGGGTGGTGCAAGATATAGCCCTTAGTCTTATAGTCAACAAAATTAACTACGACGATTTCACCCAACAGAGACGATTGAGGGCCTTATGTTTTCTCTGTTTAGTGACTGGCCTTATGTTTTCTCTGTTTAGTGACTGGCCTTATGTTTTCTCTGTTTAGTGACTGGCCTTATGTTTTCTCTGTTTAGTGACTGGCCTTATGTTTTCTCTGTTTAGTGACTGGCCTTATGTTTTCTCTGTTTAGTGACTGAGGGCCTTATGTTTTCTCTGTTTAGTGACTTGCCCCCTGAAGAG
>NC_139702.1:1017487-1042487 GCF_964188405.1 Protomyctophum parallelum | reverse complement strand
GATGTGTTCCTCATGAGTTAACCCATTCTGACCTGAGATCAGATTCTAAAAATGTCCTCTACATCCTGACAGTTTCATTATTAACCCATTCTGACCCGAGATCAGATTCTAAAAGTGTCTTAGGTTTTTCAAAAATAGCAGACCTACAAGCTCGTATCGCGCCACTCGGTGACACCAAAATGGGTGCCCGTTCAGAATGGGTTAAGGCACATGTGTAAGCAAGTTTCATGGCTTTAGGCCAATTTAGGCATGACTTATGCCTCTTCAAAGTTTGCATTTTCAAACGATTTATAGCGTCCCTCGTTTGGCCAATACAAGTAAGATTTGATTTCAGTTATATTTGTAATGACCATAGTGCAAAATGTCATAAAAAAAATAATGCAATTTTCAATGGCTGATCTCAAAACCTTTTATTTAGATATTGGTCCAAGGTGTAAATCCCAGGAGGAGACAGATTTGAACAGTATTTCATATAATTCAAAATGGTGGGATATCTAAAGGTTAGAGGTCATAGGTCAAAGTGACACATTTGTTTCTGATAAGGAGACACATAATGTGTGAGCTTCGCCCTTTAGCGTAGTTAGCACCATATAGCAGAGTTTGGTAAATAGACCATAGTACCATATAGCAGAGTTTGGTAAATAGACCATAGTACCATTGATTGATTGATTGATTGAAATCTTTATTAACAGTTTGTAGAATTTACAGTACATTTTAAGCACGAACTCAATACAAAGACTGTCAACTGTGAGTGGACGACCCAATTAAGCATTACACTTGTTTACAACAGGGTCCACATTGTTCAATTCATCAAAATTCATATAGCTGAGTTTGGTAAATAGACCATAGTACCATATAGCTGAGTTTGGTAAATTGTAAATTTAATTTGTAAATTGTCTTTAATTTATGTGAGGTAAGACATTTATAAACACAGTGGTTTTCCATCTTTTTCGCGGCCCACTTGGAAATCATGAAAGCTTAACACGAACACATTGACTGCCATTGATGTAGAATTACGTAATTTCGTTTTTTCAGTGATTACACTAGAGGGCGCTCTTTGCCAACCTATGAATGATGCTATGACTTACACCTACATCACGTGATCCAAACAAACTCCAGCCGGTCCGATCCAATGCTAAAGGATTCATAAAAATGCATCTATCCCTGATTTATTTTCCAACATTGCGCTTTTGGTGAAAACAAGTCTTATTTAAAGGGATTGTGACATAAAAAAAAAAGCTTTTGGATTTGTTCTTATTTTTTTGTAGGTTTTCTAAGCTCAATTGCACCCAAAAAACATGAACTTTTAACATTCAGTAGACTTTCTGTGGTCTGGGGTTTTCTGGCTCAAACAGGTGCTCTGATTTGCCGGCAGTTTGTGATGTAAGAGCCTGCAAATCCCATACATGTCAATGGGATATGCCAGCAGATGTCACTGTTTTCACTGTCTTGCCTGTTTTCATTGTAGCTCAAAAGGCTTCCAAACCCCAAATAAAACTCCAGACCACAGAAAATCCACTGAATGTTCAAAGTTCAGGTTGTTTGGGTGTAATTGAGGTCATAAAACCTAAAAGAAAAACGAAAAATAAAAATAAATTAAAATGAATGTCATGATAAAACCTTTAACTGCCCCCCCCCCAGACATGCACATTTTCAAGGTTAAAACGAAAAAAGAAAAAAAAAGTTAAAGGTATATTCAGTGATTTCACTTAATTCAAATATCACTTATTTTTTTGTTTTGTTGTGATAATCCTCCCTACTATAGAGTGTGCTGACCATATAAGGAGTTCCTCCCTGTCCCCAGTTAACCCCTGGGGGTCAAAAAACCTTAGGTTTCGTTTTTGACTCTCTATCCTGATTGGACGAAAGGCTGGGTCCCACAGCCAAAAACAAAACCTAAGGTTTTTTGAGTGAAATCACTGAATATACCTTTAAAACGAAAAAAAAAAAAAAAAGTTAAAGTGTTTAGTAAAGTTGTTTCTGTAATGTATCACTGTCTGTCTTCTAATTAAATCATTGTGTGTGTGTGTGTGTGTGTGTGTGTGTGTGTGTGTGTGTGTGTGTGTGTGTGTGTGTGTGTGTGTGTGTGCGCGCTTGTGTGCGGTTCTCATGTGTGCTGTTGCTGTTGTTGTTGTTGTTGCTGTTGTGGTATTTCTCACTGTGCGCATGTGCATACACATCTGTGTGTGTAACTGTTACTGTGGTGGTATTTGGCGCTGCTCGTATGATCGTGTACACATCTGTGTATCGTTGCTGTTGTTGTATTTGGCACTGTATACTGCATGTGTTTGTGTGTGCATGTGAGTTTTGTGCGTGTGTGCGTGCGTGCGTGTGTGTGTGTGTATGCATGCATGCGTGTGTGTGTGTGTGTGTGTGTGTGCGTGTGTGTGTGTGTGAGAGTGCAGGCTTTCAGTGACCTTATCATGTCCTCTGGATCTCCAACTGTTTCCCATGGACACACAGCACTGTAAAATGCAACTGGAGAGCTGTGAGTACACACACACACACACACACACACACACACACACACACACACACACACACACACACACACACACACACACACACACGCTCATATTGACACCGCACATGCAACGGCGGGGTGTGTAATGCGATTACAGGAATCAACAAGTATTGATGTCATCACCCAGCACACACACTCCTGATGATGATTAACCCATTCTGACCGGGAACCCATTTTGGTGTCAGCATCATGTTATGCTTTAGCTATTGAAAAATAGCAGATCTACAAGCTCATATCGCGCCACCGAGTGGCGCGATACGAGCTTGTAGGTCTGCTATTTTTGAAAAATCGAAGAACTACTGACAATTTTTTAGAATCTGATCTCAGGTCAGAATGGGTTCATCAGACCAGTGTGTGTCCCAGTGGAAACCTCGTATGAATCTGATCTCAGGTCAGAATTGGTTAATCCTAATCAGACCTAACATGAAGTAGCATTGTGCTGCATCAGCACACACCCACACAGGCGGCCCCTCCCCCCCTCACTCACCAGTCAAATGAGTCTTATTAATGAATCCTGTTTTGGGCCATATATTATATACATATTATACGCCTACATTTCAGCTTAAAGTCATACTGTGTAAATTAAAACATATAAAATGACCAAATAAACAAATGTTATATTTGATAACTATTCCACATCAAGTGAATGAATGAATCCAATCCAATCCAATCCAATCCAATCCAATCCAATTCAATCCAATCCAATCCACTTTATAGCACATTTTACAACTCAACAAAGTGCTGCAGGAAAATAAAAGCTAAATACATACACTGTACTGTAGCTGAAATACAGAATGTGTCACACAGTCATGACTTTAAGCAGAATAGAATCTGACCGACTTTGAACAGCAACATCTAACCGGCGAGTAGCATCCCCCGAAAAGAGCCGATGTATAAGCTCACAACGGGTTGCAGCGCCACGCCTTGTGAGCTTGTAGATCGGGTATTTTCGGCAAAGACGTTTGGCATAGAGGGGTAAAACACGGAGCGGACCAAGTACAGAGCCAACTCAGGTCCAATTGACAGAGTACAGAGGGTCCAAAGAGTTCAGACTAAGGTTATGGAGGAGAACTGCAGTCTTATACAGCGCTGTGTGCCCATGGGAAACTGTTTGAGATCCAGCTCAGATACAAAAGGAGGGTTCTTCTTCTTCTACTACTCGCGCGTGACAGGGCTGTGCGCGCGGCACAACCCGGGCCGGCGCGCGGCACAACCCGGGCCGGCGCGCGGCACAACCCGGGCCGGCGCGCGGCACAACCCGGGCCGGCGCGCGGCACAACCCGGGCCGGTGCGCTGGTTCCAGATTTCAAGAATCAAGAGGGTGTATTTTTACACTCTCTCAGGCAGGTACAAGCAGTGAAATATGTGTGTTTGTGTGTGTGTGTTTGTTTGTGTGTGTGTGTGTGTGTGTGTGTGTGTGTGTGTGTGTGTGTGTGCGTGCGTGCGTGCGTGCGTGCGTGCGCATGTGCATGCGTGCGTGCGTGCGTGCATGCGTGCGTGCGCATGTGCATGCGTGCGTGCGCATGTGCGTGCGTGCGTGCGTGTGTAACCAACTAACACTTACAAGAGAACGGCATCACGGCATCATGTTGATAATAGTGCTGATAAGTTATTTAAAATATTTTGTCTTCAAAAAGAGGATAAAGGATGGAATTGACAAAAATACAGGTAAGACAGACAGGTACTGGTAATACCTCTTTAGCAGCAATGGGGAGTGTGTGGAATAATATGTGTCCCGGCAAATACTTTAGCATCTAGACAGATGTAGGCCTATATAATGAGCAGTACGTTACACATGTATAAAATGCATGCGTATAGGTACATTTGTGTGCAAAGTATTGTTTTGTTTATATTAGGTATGTTGTTATTATATTTGTACTGTCCCTGAAGCCAGGGCTTTGAGACACCTCATACACTGGGTGGTGTTTGTCCTTCGGCCTTCAGCGTAAGCGCCATGGCTTTGGTGCGCTCAGCCCACCTCACCAGCTCCCTCAGGGCTCACAGCCATCAACGTGTCCGTGGCAGTTTATTTTATTTTATTACGTAGCATTATTTACTACGACACTATGGCACGTTATGAGTACTAGTACTCATGGTTCTCAAATGTTTTATTTGCAAAGGACCCCCTTAATCTCGTTTGCTGGATCTCCACCTAATTAAGGCTGGAGTGGGGCTCGACGAGCTCCCCTGCCCGCCCACGGCGCACCTTTCTGGGGCAGGGGAAGCCAGCCGAGGCCCCCTTTGTTAACTCTCAGTGTAGCTCTGTTCCTGGTCATATTATTCTCATGCTCATTTTGTGGCAAAAATTTAATTTTGACAAACATTTCCACCAGAAGCCAGCATGGCTTGTGGTGGTTGCTCACAACCCTGGGGGGTGGAGCCAATAACTAGACAGTGATGGCCCCTGTCAGAAATTAGGGTCGGGATCCGGAATCGGAGGAATTGGATCCAACACTGAGGAACCAGGAATCTGGAACCTGTTTCCAGAACCGGTTGTATCATGCTGTCAAAGCTGGTACGGGGAGTGATTGACTTCACGTCTGCTGTGCAATTACAATACCCGGGATTCTCAAGAGGGTCCCTGAGGGTCCCTGAGGGTCCCTGTATCTCACTTTAAGAATCAGTGAGGTAAGTGTTGTAGCATGTAGAAGGATTTCAGGGCCGTCTCTGACATCTGGGGTTTTCTTAGCTGTCTTGAGGTGATAAATGGAGGGTGTCCATCCTGTGAGGTGCATTCAGCCTCCATGGAGGGGGTCCATCCTGTGCGGTGCGTTCAGCCTCCATGGAGGGGGTCCATCCTGTGAGGTGCGTTCAGCCTCCATGGAGGGGGTCCATCCTGTGAGGTGCGTTCAGCCTCCATGGAGGGGGTCCATCCTGTGCGGTGCGTTCAGCCTCCATGGAGGGGGTCCATCCTGTGAGGTGCGTTCAGCCTCCATGGAGGGGGTCCATCCTGTGAGGTGCGTTCAGCCTCCATGGAGGGCGTCCATCCTGTGAGGTGCGTTCAGCCTCCATGGAGGGGGTCCATCCTGTGAGGTGCGTTCAGCCTCCATGGAGGGGGTCCATCCTGTGAGGTGCGTTCAGCCTCCATGGAGGGCGTCCATCCTGTGAGGTGCGTTCAGCCTCCATGGAGGGGGTCCATCCTGTGAGGTGCGTTCAGCCTCCATGGAGGGCGTCCATCCTGTGAGGTGCGTTCAGCCTCCATGGAGGGGGTCCATCCTGTGAGGTGCGTTCAGCCTCCATGGAGGGCGTCCATCCTGTGAGGTGCATTCAGCCTCCATGGAGGGCGTCCATCCTGTGAGGTGCGTTCAGCCTCCATGGAGGGGGTCCATCCTGTGAGGTGCATTCAGCCTCCATGGAGGGCGTCCATCCTGTGAGGTGCGTTCAGCCTCCATGGAGGGCGTCCATCCTGTGAGGTGCGTTCAGCCTCCATGGAGGGGGTCCATCCTGTGAGGTGCGTTCAGCCTCCATGGAGGGGGTCCATCCTGTGAGGTGCGTTCAGCCTCCATGGAGGGGGTCCATCCTGTGAGGTGCGTTCAGCCTCCATGGAGGGCGTCCATCCTGTGAGGTGCGTTCAGCCTCCATGGAGGGCGTCCATCCTGTGAGGTGCGTTCAGCTTGCCCAGAGTCCATGGGAACACAACTGGCCTGTGTTCGGGGGAGGGAAGCTGACTCTGAGAGGGTTGATGTATAAAAGCAATTCCTGCCAAACTGCTAGCCTATAGCCACCGCCTTCTACTCCAACTCAGCACAGCTGATTTTTTATTTTCGATCAGGTGTACCGTAATGCTTGTTTGAGCACGGGTAGAGAGCCTTCTCAACCAATCAGATTGCTTCGTCTGTGCACTACCTGCCGTATAATGTATGTTGAATTAATGTATTATGTATGTATATATTTGTAGTTGGTTATACCACCAGTGATCTGGTCTTCGATTGGCAGTCGGATCCAGTCCAGATGGATGAGATCCAGCTTCCACAGTTTGACATCAAACAAGAAGACATCATCTATGGGAACTGTACCAAGTTCTACCAAGGAACAGGTAATGAACTGGTAAACTAGGAACGCCTCCATATATGGTCCTGTCTCGTGTCATCACACCTCCATATATGGTCACACCTCATGACATCATGCCTCCATATATGGTCACGCCTTGTGACATCACACCTCCAATTATGGTCACGCCTCGTGACACGTCACGCCACCATATATGGCCATCTCCATACCATAATATGAAGATCACGACACTAACCTCATCTAACCCTGGATAGCCATACATGGAGAAGACTGGATCATCACCTAGATCTGCATATATGTAGCCAGCCAGCAACTCTACATCTGACCTCAAACCTCAAACCCTTAGATCTCCATATATGGAGTTGACCTTTTTTGACATTCCATATGTTGATCCTACCCCACCTGTCCTTCCTGTTCTGACATTCCTGCATTATGTTCACCTCATCCATATGTTGACCTCATCCATATGTTGACCTCATCCATATGTTGACCTCATCCATATGTTCACCTCATCCATATGTTGACCTCATCCATATGTTGACCTCATCCATATGTTGACCTCATCCATATGTTCACCTCATCCATATGTTGACCTCATCCATATGTTCACCTCATCCATATGTTCACCTCATCCATATGTTGACCTCATCCATATGTTCACCTCATCCATATGTTGACCTCATCCATATGTTGACCTCATCCATATGTTCACCTCATCCATATGTTGACCTCATCCATATGTTGACCTCATCCATATGTTGACCTCATCCATATGTTCACCTCATCCATATGTTGACCTCATCCATATGTTCACCTCATCCATATGTTCACCTCATCCATATGTTGACCTCATCCATATGTTCACCTCATCCATATGTTGACCTCATCCATATGTTCACCTCATCCATATGTTGACCTCATCCATATGTTGACCTCATCCATATGTTGACCTCATCCATATGTTGACCTCATCCATATGTTCACCTCATCCATATGTTGACCTCATCTATATGTTCACCTCATCCATATGTTGACCTCATCCATATGTTGACCTCATCCATATGTTCACCTCATCCATATGTTCACCTCATCCATATGTTCACCTCATCCATATGTTCACCTCATCTATATGTTGACCTCATCCATATGTTCACCTCATCCATATGTTCACCTCATCCATATGTTGACCTCATCCATATGTTGACCTCATCCATATGTTCACCTCATCTATATGTTGACCTCATCCATATGTTGACCTCATCCATATGTTCACCTCATCCATATGTTCACCTCATCCATATGTTGACCTCATCCATATGTTCACCTCATCCATATGTTCACCTCATCCATATGTTGACCTCATCCATATGTTCACCTCATCCATATGTTGACCTCATCCATATGTTGACATCATCCATATGTTCACCTCATCCATATGTTCACCTCATCCATATGTTCACCTCATCCATATGTTCACCTCATCCATATGTTCACCTCATCCATATGTTGACCTCATCCATATGTTGACCTCATCCATATGTTCACCTCATCCATATGTTCACCTCATCCATATGTTGACCTCATCCATATGTTGACCTCATCCATATGTTGACCTCATCCATATGTTCACCTCATCCATATGTTCACCTCATCCATATGTTCACCTCATCCATATGTTGACCTCATCCATATGTTGACCTCATCCATATGTTCACCTCATCCATATGTTGACCTCATCCATATGTTGACCTCATCCATATGTTGACCTCATCCATATGTTGACCTCATCCATATGTTCACCTCATCCATATGTTGACCTCATCCATATGTTGACCTCATCCATATGTTGACCTCATCCATATGTTGACCTCATCTATATGTTGACCTCATCCATATGTTCACCTCATCCATATGTTGACCTCATCCATATGTTGACCTCATCCATATGTTGACCTCATCCATATGTTGACCTCATCCATATGTTGACCTCATCCATATGTTGACCTCATCTATATGTTGACCTCATCCATATGTTGACCTCATCCATATGTTGACCTCATCCATATGTTGACCTCATCATATGTGAGACACCCTCATGGCGTCTTACTAAGTTACTGGTTTACCAAGTATTACAAAGGAACACAGCATGTATAGTTTACCAAGTACTATAGGAACAGGTATTTAATACAGCATGTACTACCAGGGAACAGGTATGTATTACACCTATACCACTAGTGTACCAAGTACAGGTATTTAGCATCTTGACCACTTAAAGCCCTTATGATTGACCAGAGTCACTCAGGGCTGTATGCTAGGGTCTTCTCTGTTTTCTGTTGTTTTGGGGGAAGCGTTTTGCAGAAAATAGCAAATTAGGACCAGCTCACAGCGCGTTGGTGTTGTGAGCTGGTCGGGCTGCTATTTTCGGCGAAGGCTGTCTCCACAATATGGACGCTGACTGACGGCATGACATTATTATTTTTTGTCACATACTCTGTCCTAGCCCATTCTGACCTGAGATCAGATTCATACGAAGGTTTCCGCCGGACACACACTGGTCTGATTAACCCATTCTGACCTGAGATCAGATTCTAAAAAATGTCAATCGCTCTTCGATTTTTCAAAAATAGCAGACCTACAAGCTCGTATCGCGCCACTCGGTGGCGCGATATGAGCTTGTAGATCTGCTATTTTTCAATAGCTAAAGCATAACATGATGCTAACATCAAAATGGGTGCCCGGTCAGAATGGCCTAGACAATAGCTGTGGTCACAGTGGAGATGAAATGAACAATATATGAATTCCCATCGCTTCCAAACCAAACGACAACACATTGCGTGATTGCATCAGAAAGCTGATATATGATTCCCACGACATACAGTACGTTCCTCCAACGCGCACCTGATTCACTATGGAGACACTGCTGGGCTGCTGCTCTGTTCACTATGGAGACACTGCTGGGCTGCTGCTCTGTTCACTATGGAGACACTGCTGGGCTGCTGCTCTGTTCACTATGGAGACACTGCTGGGCTGCTGCTCTGTTCACTATGGAGACACTGCTGGGCTGCTGCTCTGTTCACTATGGAGACACTGCTGGGCTGCTGCTCTGTTCACTATGGAGACACTGCTGGGCTGCTGCTCTGTTCACTATGGAGACACTGCTGGGCTGCTGCTCTGTTCACTATGGAGACACTGCTGGGCTGCTGCTCTGTTCACTATGGAGACACTGCTGGGCTGCTGCTCTGTTCACTATGGAGACACTGCTGGGCTGCTGCTCTGTTCATTATGGAGACACTGCTGGGCTGCTGCTCTGTTCACTATGGAGACACTGCTGGGCTGCTGCTCTGTTCATTATGGAGACACTGCTGGGCTGCTGCTCTGTTCATTATGGAGACACTGCTGGGCTGCTGCTCTGTTCATTATGGAGACACTGCTGGGCTGCTGCTCTGTTCATTATGGAGACACTGCTGGGCTGCTGCTCTGTTCATTATGGAGACACTGCTGGGCTGCTGCTCTGTTCATTATGGAGACACTGCTGGGCTGCTGCTCTGTTCATTATGGAGACACTGCTGGGCTGCTGCTCTGTTCATTATGGAGACACTGCTGGGCTGCTGCTCTGTTCATTATGGAGACACTGCTGGGCTGCTGCTCTGTTCATTATGGAGACACTGCTGGGCTGCTGCTCTGTTCATTATGGAGACACTGCTGGGCTGCTGCTCTGTTCACTATGGAGACACTGCTGGGCTGCTGCTCTGTTCACTATGGAGACACTGCTGGGCTGCTGCTCTGTTCACTATGGAGACACTGCTGGGCTGCTGCTCTGTTCACTATGGAGACACTGCTGGGCTGCTGCTCTGTTCACTATGGAGACACTGCTGGGCTGCTGCTCTGTTCACTATGGAGACACTGCTGGGCTGCTGCTCTGTTCACTATGGAGACACTGCTGGGCTGCTGCTCTGTTCACTATGGAGACACTGCTGGGCTGCTGCTCTGTTCACTATGGAGACACTGCTGGGCTGCTGCTCTGTTCACTATGGAGACACTGCTCTGTTCACTATGGAGACACTGCTGCTCTGTTCACTATGGAGACACTGCTGGGCTGCTGCTCTGTTCACTATGGAGACACTGCTGCTCTGTTCACTATGGAGACACTGCTGGGCTGCTGCTCTGTTCATTATGGAGACACTGCTGGGCTGCTGCTCTGTTCACTATGGAGACACTGCTGGGCTGCTGCTCTGTTCACTATGGAGACACTGCTGGGCTGCTGCTCTGTTCACTATGGAGACACTGCTGCTCTGTTCACTATGGAGACACTGCTGCTCTGTTCATTATGGAGACACTGCTGGGCTGCTGCTCTGTTCATTATGGAGACACTGCTGGGCTGCTGCTCTGTTCATTATGGAGACACTGCTGCTCTGTTCACTATGGAGACACTGCTGGGCTGCTGCTCTGTTCACTATGGAGACACTGCTGGGCTGCTGCTCTGTTCACTATGGAGACACTGCTGCTCTGTTCACTATGGAGACACTGCTGGGCTGCTGCTCTGTTCACTATGGAGACACTGCTGGGCTGCTGCTCTGTTCATTATGGAGACACTGCTGGGCTGCTGCTCTGTTCATTATGGAGACACTGCTGGGCTGCTGCTCTGTTCACTATGGAGACACTGCTGGGCTGCTGCTCTGTTCATTATGGAGACACTGCTGGGCTGCTGCTCTGTTCACTATGGAGACACTGCTGGGCTGCTGCTCTGTTCACTATGGAGACACTGCTGCTCTGTTCACTATGGAGACACTGCTGCTCTGTTCACTATGGAGACACTGCTGGGCTGCTGCTCTGTTTCATTATGGAGACACTGCTCTGTTCACTATGGAGACACTGCTGGGCTGCTGCTCTGTTTCATTATGGAGACACTGCTCTGTTCACTATGGAGACACTGCTGGGCTGCTGCTCTGTTCACTATGGAGACACTGCTGGGCTGCTGCTCTGTTCACTATGGAGACACTGCTGGGCTGCTGCTCTGTTCACTATGGAGACACTGCTCTGTTCACTATGGAGACACTGCTGGGCTGCTGCTCTGTTGAACCGAATGCAGGATGACAGCCGAACGGTGCATCACAGCCGCCCTCGTTTAAAAGCTGAACGGTTATATTAAAATATGTATCTGAATACATTTGAGGTGAGGAATGGGCAACGTGGTGACATGGACGTGCTTCAGCAATGCTTCTCAGCTGTCTCTCTCTCTCTCTCTCTCTCTCTCTCTCTCTCTCTCTCTCTCTCTCTCTCTCTCTCTCTCTCTCTCCCTCTCTCTCTCTCTCTCTCTCTCTCTCTCTCTCTCTCTCTTTTCAGCTGTCTCTCTATCTCTCTCTCTGTTTTTATTATTTTATGAGTTGGAATTATTTTATTCCAACTCATACTCATAGTGACTGGCGAGACTAAAAAACAACAGGGGGGGGGGGGGGGGGGGACCAAAACAAAGTGATGCTGAAAAAGCCGGCGACAACGGAATGTAAGAAGAATGACCATGACCTTTTGTCATTCACCGAAAGTGGTGACCTATTCAATACAGATTATGTTTAATATTTTTTGGGGGGGATGTGTTTGTTTGACGCTGTGGTGAGAAAGCCGTTAACAGTGTCGTCTTTCCCTTCTCCTGCTCCTATAGGATACTACACGTGCATTGAGGTAATTTTTACCTTGCGTAGGCAGGTGGGTTTCTACCTGATGGGCGTGTACGCCCCCACACTGCTCATCGTGGTGCTGTCCTGGCTCTCCTTCTGGATCAACCCTGATGCCTCTGCTGCCAGGGTGCCTCTAGGTAAAAATACACACCCACGCACGCACGCACGCACACGAGCGAGTGCACACACACACACACACACACACACACACACATGCACAGTGGTGGTGAAGTACAGTACAAGTACTGTACTTATGTGAACTGGAGTATACTTTTCCCACCATGCACTGCACACACTCACTCACACGCACGCACACACACACGCACACATGTGCAGTCGCTCACACACACACACACACACACACACACACACACACACACACACACACACACACACACACACACACACCCTCACACACACACACACACACACACACACACACACACACACCGGGACCCTCAATGTGTCCAGGATGTAAACACAGGCTGTCTGGAGAGGCGGAAATGCATTTTGTATAAACGCTATCATCGGTTCTTTATTGAACAGAGCTTGTTTTGACCAAAAAATGCAATCTGGGAAAAGAATCAGAGATAATTGTATTTTTCTAAATCCGACATCGTGAGGCGGATGCCAGGAGGATCATTTCTGGTTGTATCTGTCTCCTAGCAACCTAGTATCATTCATATGTCGTCTATCGTAAACCACTGGAAACACCATATGATGCAATAGTGCAGCACAGCTTGTCACCGTTGGATTTTATGTGACATAGGGCTGCCTGGCACTCCATACAAAAGTAATGTAATTTATTAGAGGCTTTGCAATTAACCCATTCTGACCTGAGATCAGATTCTAAAAATGTCTATTACATCCTGACAGTTTCATTATTAACCCATTCTGACCTGAGATCAGATTCTAAAAGTGTCTTCGATTTTTCAAAAATAGCAGACCTACAAGCTCGTATCGCGCCACTCGGTGGCGCGATATGAGCTTGTAGATCTGCTATTTTTCAATAGCTAAAGCACAACGTAATGCTAACACCAAAATGGGTTCCCGTCTAAAATGGGTTAATTGCATGTTTTATCGCATTGACTTGAGAAGCATTTTATTTTTATTTTTTTCAATTAAAATGGATTTTGGTATACGACAGCACAGATGTATTAAAAAAGAAAAAGAAAAAAGATGGCGGATGAACGGGTGGAGTTAGCTGGTTTGGAAGATAGTTTGAGGATCCAAGGGAGTTGGGAGGTTTTCGC
Source organism: Protomyctophum parallelum (assembly GCF_964188405.1). NCBI lineage: Eukaryota > Metazoa > Chordata > Actinopteri > Myctophiformes > Myctophidae > Protomyctophum > Protomyctophum parallelum. The sequence goes on along the minus strand of NC_139702.1, from coordinate 1,029,024 downwards.
CGAAGCGCTTTTTAATACTTTCCATTGGGTCAATATTTCTTTGAACCAACACACATCTAAAACCTAAAAAAAGGAGTTAGGTCCAGGTTGCCCCTGGTACAAAATGTTTCCATGTGTCTTTGATGTGAAAATGTTGCTGCCGCGTGAAATATGAGTTCATCAGCAGCAGTGTGAATGGATGTTGTACTGTCCATCAGGCATCATACTGTACATGTTCCCTCCATCAGGCATCAGGTTCTCCTCCATCCATCCATCCTTCTATCCATCTATCCATCCATCTTTACCTCTGACACATCATTCCTCCATCCAGGGCTCAGTGAGTATCATCATCATCATTCATCAGTGGTGTAAATTAACCAAGTACTGTACATTTAATCGTACTTTACTGCAATTTCTAATACTTCTACTCCACTAAATCTCAGATCCAAATGTACTTTTACTACATTTATTTGAAATCTTAGTCACTTAGTCACTAGTTACTTTTATGAAAACATACATTAATCACTTCAACCTATACACATTTCAGCCATTTGTGGCTGACCTACAAGCTGACCTACAAGCTCACAATGCGTTGCATCGCGAGTCCCGATACATTGTGACAATTTCAAAACTCGTTTTTTATTTATTTTGTACAGTAGTACCGAAGTCCTTTACCGAAGTAATTTCTCTACGGAGAACAACACTAGCTCATCTTAGAATTGTCTCATACTGTAAGGAATTGTGGTCCAAAAATAATAAACAAACTGTCTCAGTGATATTGTCAGGGAGGGGGCTCTGTACATAGTTTATATATTGGATACACAGTCTGTTTCTGGTGAAAATGTAAATAATTTGGCTCTAGTAACATTAGGGTTTTCTAGCCGCCGTCAGTTGATTCTTCATATCCATAATGAGTGTAAACATGACGTGGAAATCCTCGCTTAATTTATGGATTCCTGTCTTAAAGGGACACTTCACCCTTTTTGCAAAAAAATATATGTTAATGACGTTTAGAAGCTTTAGATCACTTTCCTGGGGGTATTTATGTGTGTAATATGTGGTTTTAGTTATTTTAGATTGTAGCAGTGAGCCTGTTGTCTCTGATGTCATGGACACTGGTCTCACTACCTTCCTGGACTACAATTTCCATAATTCTTTGGTGCACTGCTCCTCCTTGTGGATAGGGGGAGAGCTGTCTTACTGAGACAACATGTAGTCCAGGAAGGAAGTGAGCCCAGTGTCCATGACATCAGAGACAACAGGCTCACTGCTACAATCTAAATCTAAAACCACATATAACACACATAAAGATCTCCAGGAAAGTGTTCTAAAGCTTCTAAACATCATTAACATATATTTTTTTGCAAAAAGGGTGAAGTGCCCCTTTAAGTGTAGTGAAATTGAAACTCTCAAAAGATCAGATAAACCTTGACTGTGCTGGTAGTAGAAAGATGTATTCACAGCGCTGTAACATTCCCACATCAGATTGTTCTAATAAGGCGGAAAGATAGAGTGAGCTGCTCTTGCCTGACGTAATAATTGGCTAAAACAAAACAATATTACGTCTCTTCTCCTAGCTTGTTAGTGCTAAAACGTATCTTCCCTTCGGCAGCTATAAAACAAAGAGACCACTGAAGCTGGTGGCTGTGACCTCACTGACCTGCCAACCTAAACTCCCTTGATCTCAGCTCTCAAAGTGAAACTAGTAACACAGGATAATGAATACTAAACAATATACCGCTAATATAATAATATAAATTTGCCGCCAGGATCATGTGTTTATCCCATTCTGACCTGAGATCAGATTCTAAAAATGTTTTCTATACATCCTGACAGTTTTCTGAAAAAGCTATGTTTCTATGTCAGTCGTTCTTCGATGTTTCAAAAATAGCAGACCTACAAGCTTGCAAGCGCGCCACTCGCGCGCTGCAAGCTTGTAGATCTGCTATTTGTCCCCCCCAGGTATAAAGACAATAGCAAGCCCCACTAAAATGGATGTATTTGTAGACACAGGTCTTAACTACCAATCTTGAGAAGGAACAGGTTTTTCGCATAACATTTCTTTCTAAAATGGGACATTCATTTATTATATATATTTATGTGATTGTGACAGACACTTTTTGGCAGTTTGAAATTGTGACCACTTGCTGAGGACAGGCTAAATACAGGCATTTTTGGGTACAGAGCCTGCTTTTAACTAATTCAGATGGCATATGAAAAAAATATAATGAAATTAATGTCATGTCTAAGACTCAGGTCAATAGGGATACATACACAGGGTTAACATACAAGCATTTTAGCCAGTGTACCCTTAATCTAGATGTATAACATGAACAGCTCACTGAGGGGCTTGAAAGCACTACAATGATACCATTTGTTGACACATCCAGCCTTTTCATAAATTTAAACATTAGATTTCTTAGAAGTGCTTTAAAAGTCCTCACTCCAGCAGTGACAAACGTCTGGCTATAGCACTGCCCTCTCTGGGGGGAGTATTCTCATGGCATCATTATGCAACTTGCAACTTGTGCATGCTAGACTTTGTATAACATGACCACAGCTGTGCAGTATAAAGCGTGTGTGTCCCAATAAAGTTTTTACGGTTTCTCATGCCCCTCATGTAATGCACAATTGAGCACTATTCATATACCAGTCGTTCTCAACCTGTGGGACCCCAGATGACAGTGAAGTGACAATTTAAGGACTTTTAAGACTTTTATAATGCCTCAAAGGCTCTAAAAGAAAAAATACCATTACTGCATCAAAAGTAATCAGCAAACCATGCTATAAAAACTGGTCAAACTGGTGAAAATAGCCGATCTACAAGTTCACAACGAGCTTGTAGATTGGCTATTTTCACAATATTTATCTGTGGAACCATTCTGTTGCTTGTCTGGGTGGGGGATCCCCAGTTCAAATATGATTACTTTGGGGGTCCTCAGAACAGGGGGTCCTCTCAAAACAGGCATTTATCCATCTCTCTCGTCTCTGGGACCCCCAATATTTATATTGTAACATCAATGATAATTTAACTTTAGAGTGTAGAAATGGAACCAAATGGACCCTAACCGCTTACTCAAATAAATGTTACTTGTAACAGTATGTATTTCAATGTATTTCATTATTGCAGTATTGATACAGTACAGAATGTGATACTTTTTTCCACCACTGCATATTGCTAGAAGCTATTAAGACTCAGTGCATGCAGCTCTGCTCATCATGGGCCGACGCCACCTGGTGGTTGAATAGCTACTCACACTCCACAATAAACCTGTGGGTGTGGCTGAGAATCTGGGGGGGTGTCTGTGGGTGTGTCTAACATAGATACCCATAGGTACCCATGGATGTCATTTTGAGATCGAGGAAGAAACGGATAGGATCCCACCGTAATGCTAACACCAAAAGGGGTTCCCGCCCAAAATGGGTGTTAAAGTGGTTGTGGCTCATTTATTGGTATCAAAATATTAAAGTACCAAAAGTAAACATACTCATTATGCAGACTGTCCCGTTTCAAGGTATCAAGGGCTACATTTGCGTCACCGCTAAACCCCTTATCCCTAAAATTCTTTGCCTTTTTTTTTTACTATTTTGAAAAACATTTTTGAATAGTTCAACTAGCCAATCTACACTGACACGTTGTGAGCTTGTAGACTGGCCATTTTAACTATTCAAAAATGTTTAGCAAAATAGTAAAAAAAAAAAAAAAAAAAAAAAGGCAAAGAAGTAGTTTAGGGATAAGGGGTTTAGCGGTGACGAAAATGGAGCCTCATAATTATGTCTACAATTTATTTAGAAAATAGCCAGCACATCTACAGGCTCACAATGCTTCGCATCGCAACACATTGCAAGCTTGTAGATCTGCTATTTAAGTGGGGCTGAAGTAGTTATTGTTTGTTTTGGAACAATAGTCAAAATCTACAAAGTAACTACTAGTAATTCAAGTTTTAAAATAATGGTAGTGGAGTTAAAAGTAGTATATTTGTGCAGTAGAATATAGGCTATAGTAAAGGCTATACTAGGCTATACTGTACTAATAGTACAGTAAGTACATGCACATGTGTAAAGTGGGATACTGTCACTGCCACCACGTATGTCAAAAACCATTCCAATGGATTCAATGCAGTAATTACAGTAGTTAGTCACAAGCTCTTGTTAATACTTTTCATTGGTTCAATATTTATAAAACACACACACTTACTGTAGCTAATTTCAACCTGGTAAATCCATTTTGGGCATCTCGTTATAGGTCAAATTGCCAAGCATAGCGTAGCAGATGCACAAGCTCACAACGCATTGTGTCCCAATGCATTGTGAGCTTGTAGGTCTGATATGCTTTTGCTGCTTTTTCCGGGGCACTGTTAGGAATAGAGCATTCATTTGTGAGAAAAACTAAATAAAAATAATAGACTTGCTATTGTGTGTGTGTGTGTGTGTGTGTGTGTGTGTGTGTGTGTGTGTGTGTGTGTGTGTGTGTGTGTGTGTGTGTGTGTGTGCGTGTGCGTGTGTGTGTGTGTGTGTGTTAGGTATCTTGTCAGTGCTGTCACTGTCCAGTGAGAGCATGACGCTGGCCGCAGACCTTCCCAAGGTGTCCTACGTGAAAGCCATCGACATCTGGCTCATCGCCTGTCTGCTGTACGGCTTCTCCTCACTGGTGGAGTATGCTGTCGTCCAGGTTAGACAACACATATACTGTACATACCATATATTATACATACCATATCGTCACTGTCCGGCAGAAACCAGATTGTGCTACTGAACACCCTTTACGTCTGTGTGTTGATTAAAACAATATTGAACCAACAGAAAGTATTTAAAAATGGCTTCTGACAAAAACCAGCTAACTCCATTGGATGGTCAAATTGTCTGCTAAACCAGCCAGAGGAGGCAGTTTGAAGTCACTTCATATAGATTTAGATTGTTATTAAAAAATTGAACCACTATATGGTAAGCCCTATTTTATACTTTGTCACAAGCTATGTTGCAATGCAATCAGCTATTTGTAAAATATTTTGACAAATGTATACTACTTGAATAGTGAATATATGAGTAATATTGAATATTTATTTAACCAGTTATAAGCGCTATTCTTTTTTTTTTGTAATCAAATGTTTTTTTATTTTAAGACAAAAAACACAATAAGACACGTTAACATCATAAATGACTTAAAGAAAACAAAACACAAATAAAACAACACATAACAGCAAAAGCAAGGAACACAAAAACAAAAACAAACAATCCCACCCACCCCTCCCCCCCGAGACCAAAGATGCCACAAAATGTCATTACTCCTACTACTGTGCAATGGAGACAAAAAATAAATAAATAAATAATGATAATAATAGCGCTATTCTTGCGTTGCAATGCGTGGTATCAGTGATGCAAATAGCCTGCATCCTGCATTATTATAGACGAAAGGACGCAATCATTCATGGCACCCTCGGGGGGTTCTGGGATGCAATACTGTACTCCGTACCGTACTCTAACGGTGTTGAAGTACAGTACGACTCATAAAATGTCCCTCATCTGAAATACCACCCCTGGGTCCCTGCAGTGTGAGCATCTAAAATACCACCCCTGGGCCCCTGCAGTGTGAGCATGTAAAATACCACCCCTGGGTCCCTGCAGTGTGAGCATGTAGATTGTCTCATTATGTTTATAATTATAGAGCACCGAAGTCCTGACGTAACTCTCTCATCCCGACGATTCCCCTGGTTCTAAAGTCCTGACGTAACTCGCTCATCCCCTCGATTCCCCTGGTTCTAAAGTCCTGACGTAACTCGCTCATCCCTTCCATTCCCCTGGTTCTAAAGTCCTGACGTAACTCGCTCATCCCTTCCATTCCCCTGGTTCTAAAGTCCTGACGTAACTCGCTCATCCCTTCCATTCCCCTGGTTCTAAAGTCCTGACGTAACTCGCTCATCCCTTCCATTCCCCTGGTTCTAAAGTCCTGACGTAACTCGCTCATCCCTTCCATTCCCCTGGTTCTAAAGTCCTGACGTAACTCGCTCATCCCTTCCATTCCCCTGGTTCTAAAGTCCTGACGTAACTCGCTCATCCCTTCCATTCCCCTGGTTCTAAAGTCCTGACGTAACTCGCTCATCCCTTCCATTCCCCTGGTTCTAAAGTCCTGACGTAACTCGCTCATCCCTTCCATTCCCCTGGTTCTAAAGTCCTGACGTAACTCGCTCATCCCTTCCATTCCCCTGGTTCTAAAGTCCTGACGTAACTCGCTCATCCCTTCCATTCCCCTGGTTCTAAAGTCCTGACGTAACTCGCTCATCCCTTCCATTCCCCTGGTTCTAAAGTCCTGACGTAACTCGCTCATCCCTTCCATTCCCCTGGTTCTAAAGTCCTGACGTAACTCGCTCATCCCTTCCATTCCCCTGGTTCTAAAGTCCTGACGTAACTCTCTCATCCCCTCGATTCCCCTGGTTCTAAAGTCCTGACGTAACTCGCTCATCCCTTCCATTCCCCTGGTTCTAAAGTCCTGACGTAACTCGCTCATCCCTTCGATTCCCCTGGTTCTAAAGTCCTGACGTAACTCGCTCATCCCCTCCATTCCCCTGGTTCTAAAGTCCTGACGTAACTCGCTCATCCCTTCCATTCCCCTGGTTCTAAAGTCCTGACGTAACTCGCTCATCCCTTCCATTCCCCTGGTTCTAAAGTCCTGACGTAACTCGCTCATCCCGACGATTCCCCTGGTTCTAAAGTCCTGACGTAACTCGCTCATCCCTTCCATTCCCCTGGTTCTAAAGTCCTGACGTAACTCGCTCATCCCTTCCATTCCCCTGGTTCTAAAGTCCTGACGTAACTCGCTCATCCCTTCCATTCCCCTGGTTCTAAAGTCCTGACGTAACTCGCTCATCCCTTCCATTCCCCTGGTTCTAAAGTCCTGACGTAACTCGCTCATCCCTTCCATTCCCCTGGTTCTAAAGTCCTGACGTAACTCGCTCATCCCTTCCATTCCCCTGGTTCTAAAGTCCTGACGTAACTCTCTCATCCCCTCGATTCCCCTGGTTCTAAAGTCCTGACGTAACTCGCTCATCCCTTCCATTCCCCTGGTTCTAAAGTCCTGACGTAACTCGCTCATCCCTTCGATTCCCCTGGTTCTAAAGTCCTGACGTAACTCTCTCATCCCCTCGATTCCCCTGGTTCTAAAGTCCTGACGTAACTCGCTCATCCCTTCCATTCCCCTGGTTCTAAAGTCCTGACATAACTCGCTCATCCCTTCCATTCCCCTGGTTCTAAAGTCCTGACGTAACTCGCTCATCCCTTCAATTCCCCTGGTTCTAAAGTCCTGACGTAACTCGCTCATCCCTTCCATTCCCCTGGTTCTAAAGTCCTGACGTAACTCGCTCATCCCTTCCATTCCCCTGGTTCTAAAGTCCTGACGTAACTCGCTCATCCCTTCCATTCCCCTGGTTCTAAAGTCCTGACGTAACTCGCTCATCCCTTCCATTCCCCTGGTTCGCGGAAGTAATTTCTCTATGGAGAATAACATGGGGTGATCTTAATATCGTCTACTATAAGCGTTGTGGTCCAAAAATAAACAAGCTGTCTCAGCGTTATTGTCAGGGAGGTGTCTCTGTATCGTTTGCAACAGTCAGTCACTCATATATCATACAGTCTGCTTCTAGCGAAAATCTAACTAATTCAGCAGCAGTAACATTAGCGTTTTCTCTCAGTCAGTTGATTCTTCATATCCATATGAGTGAAGCGGCCGGGGTGACATGTTTATTTTTCAAACACAGTTCTTATATGAGGCGATCTAAAATCGCCTCAATGGTGATTTCAATGCAACTAAACAAATACATGAACCTGGGGACTGACGCCCTCTACTGGAAGTGACGTCAGACTTCGGTGCTCTATTGCTCTTCCATCGTGATGTGATGCGACTCGTGGTGAGCTTGAGGATGGTCTTCATTGTGTCTGTGTCATGTGTGCGTTCAGGTGATGCTGAACAGTCCCAAGCGAATCGAGGAGGAGAAAGCCATAATGGCCACCAAGGAGAAAGCCCTGAGAGAGAAAGAAGGGAAGAAGACTCCCAAAAAGACCAACAACACGGTTAACGGGACGGGTGGAACGCCTATCCATGTCACTGCCGTCGGTGCCGTGCAGGTAGTCTGCTTCACTGTGTATTTATCCATGTCACTGCCGTCGGTGCCGTGCAGGTAGTCTGCTTCACTGTGTGTTTATCCATGTCACTGCCGTCAGTGCCGTGCAGGTAGTCTGCTTCACTGTGTGTTTATCCATGTCACTGCCGTCGGTGCCGTGCAGGTAGTCTGCTTCACTGTGTATTTTCTATCCATGTCACTGCCGTCGGTGCCGTGCAGGTAGTCTGCTTCACTGTGTGTTTATCCATGTCACTGCCGTCGGTGCCGTGCAGGTAGTCTGCTTCACTGTGTATTTATCCATGTCACTGCCGTCGGTGCCGTGCAGGTAGTCTGCTTCACTGTGTATTTACTATCCATGTCACTGCCGTCGGTGCCGTGCAGGTAGTCTGCTTCACTGTGTATTTATCCATGTCACTGCCGTCGGTGCCGTGCAGGTAGTCTGCTTCACTGTGTGTTTATCCATGTCACTGCCGTCGGTGCCGTGCAGGTAGTCTGCTTCACTGTGTATTTATCCATGTCACCGCCGTCGGTGCCGTGCAGGTAGTCTGCTTCACTGTGTATTTTCTATCCATGTCACTGCCGTCGGTGCCGTGCAGGTAGTCTGCTTCACTGTGTATTTTTGTTCACATGTTGTGGAGAACATGGGGAATACAAAAATCTATATTTGCATTTGCACAGACACCTGCATGTCCGCCACATTGGACGTTCAAAATGGCCACCGTGCAATATGTCATTTAATTTGTGCTATCTTGGCTTCTAGACAACCTAGAAAGTTAATTAAGGAGAGACCCAAAGGATTGTGCAGGGACTTGCAGTGGCGCCACCTATGGGATGGCCAGGGAAATGCAGGTTTACTATGTTAAAATATATACTTTAGTTAAAAAAAAGAAGGAAAAAAAAAACTATCCACTTTTGGAGCAAAACTATACCTTTTTGGACAAACTATACACTTTTGGAATCTTCACAGCATGGGGAATCCAAAAACCCTTGTTTGCATTTGCAGAGATACCTGCATGGCTGCCATATTGAATGTTAAATATATATGCCATAAAATATAAGACACTAGTTTAGTAGATTGATTTATTTTTAATGCGTGACCCCCAGTGCCCCTCTGAACTATACTTGATATTCCCCAAAACCAGAGCAGTACTCCCAGCACAGGACTCGGCCAGTCAATTAATGGTAATACAGCTTTATGTCCAAACATCTGAACTAACCCTTTAAAGGCATAATGTGCCACGCTTGTAACTTCAAATAATTGTAATAGAGCAGGAGAAATGTGCATCTTAGATATGGTGGAGAAGAAGCATAAACGTCATCATACAAAGAGTGTTTGCACACAAGCAGTGGAAACGGCATGTAGCTTCAGCTTGTAGATCGGCTGTGTTTGTTCACGACGATGCACAACCATTTTCATTCCATTCCTGGAAAAGGTTTCCACCGAACAGGGACGATACTGCCTGTGCTGCAGGACTGCAGTCTGCTCATTAAAAGGTTTCCACCGAACAGGGACGATACTGCCTGTGCTGCAGGACTGCAGTCTGCCCATTAAAAGGTTTCCACCGAACAGGGACGATACTGCCTGTGCTGCAGGACTGCAGTCTGCCCATTAAAAGGTTTCCAGCGAACAGGGACGATACTGCCTGTGCTGCAGGACTGCAGTCTGCCCATTAAAAGGTTTCCAGCGAACAGGGACGATACTGCCTGTGCTGCAGGACTGCAGTCTGCCCATTAAAAGGTTTCCACCGAACAGGGACGATACTGCCTGTGCTGCAGGACTGCAGTCTGCCCATTAAAAGGTTTCCAGCGAACAGGGACGATACTGCCTGTGCTGCAGGACTGCAGTCTGCCCATTAAAAGGTTTCCACCGAACAGGGACGATACTGCCTGTGCTGCAGGACTGCAGTCTGCTCATTAAAAGGTTTCCACCGAACAGGGACGATACTGCCTGTGCTGCAGGACTGCAGTCTGCTCATTAAAAGGTTTCCACCGAACAGGGACGATACTGCCTGTGCTGCAGGACTGCAGTCTGCCCATTAAAAGGTTTCCACCGAACAGGGACGATACTGCCTGTGCTGCAGGACTGCAGTCTGCCCATTAAAAGGTTTCCACCGAACAGGGACGATACTGCCTGTGCTGCAGGACTGCAGTCTGCTCATTAAAGGTTTCCACCGAACAGGGACGATACTGCCTGTGCTGCAGGACTGCAGTCTGCCCATTAAAAGGTTTCCACCGAACAGGGACGATACTGCCTGTGCTGCAGGACTGCAGTCTGCTCATTAAAGGTTTCCACCGAACAGGGACGATACTGCCTGTGCTGCAGGACTGCAGTCTGCCCATTAAAAGGTTTCCACCGAACAGGGACGATACTGCCTGTGCTGCAGGACTGCAGTCTGCTCATTAAAAGGTTTCCACCGAACAGGGACGATACTGCCTGTGCTGCAGGACTGCAGTCTGCCCATTAAAAGGTTTCCACCGAACAGGGACGATACTGCCTGTGCTGCAGGACTGCAGTCTGCTCATTAAAAGGTTTCCACCGAACAGGGACGATACTGCCTGTGCTGCAGGACTGCAGTCTGCCCATTAAAAGGTTTCCACCGAACAGGGACGATACTGCCTGTGCTGCAGGACTGCAGTCTGCTCATTAAAAGGTTTCCACCGAACAGGGACGATACTGCCTGTGCTGCAGGACTGCAGTCTGCCCATTAAAAGGTTTCCACCGAACAGGGACGATACTGCCTGTGCTGCAGGACTGCAGTCTGCCCATTAAACCTGTCTCTGGCCCTTCCTTAGCATGTTTTACTGTCTCCATCACTGCTGCAGTGCACACATAAAGGGACACTCCACTGCTTTGCCATGGGTTTACTGTCTCCATCACTGCTGCAGTGCACACATAAAGGGACACTCCACTGCTTTGCCATGGGTTTACTGTCTCCATCACTGCTGCAGGGCACACATAAAGGAACACTCCACTGCTTTGCCATGGTTTTACTGTCTCCATCACTGCTGCAGGGCACACATAAAGGGACACTCCACTGCTTGCTTTACAATTTACAATTTAGGCATTTAGCAGACGCTCTTAATCCAGAGCGATTTACAATAAGCAAGAACAAAAAGCATGGGAATACATCACATAAAAACATTTATCATGAAACATGCGTAAGCTAAGAAAGTAACAATGGAATATCTATATTATGAGACTATACATATAAACTATATATATATACTACTATGCTATACATATGTACTATGGCGTGCTATGACTACATGGAGCAGACGTAGAATACGCACATCGACGGGCTGGGTGCTGGGCTAAAAGAAACTTAAGTGAATTGGATGGAGCCCGCACACCAAAGGTACTAGCAAGACGTTCTTTATTTAAATACTGACAACGTTTCGATCTGTTAGATCTTCATCAGGTCATGTGAACATACACACAAGTTT
>NC_139702.1:882487-1012487 GCF_964188405.1 Protomyctophum parallelum | reverse complement strand
ACAATCTGTTGTTTCTAGATCCTGCAGTAGCAGACAATCTGTTGTTTCTAGATCCTGCAGTAGCAGACAATCTGTTGTTTCTAGATCCTGCAGTAGCAGACAATCTGTTGTTTCTAGATCCTGCAGTAGCAGACAATCTGTTGTTTCTACTAGATCCTGCAGTAACAGACAATCTGTTGTTTCTAGATCCTGCAGTAGCAGACAATCTGTTGTTTCTAGATCCTGCAGTAGCAGACAATCTGTTGTTTCTACTAGATCCTGCAGTAGCAGACAATCTGTTGTTTCTACTAGATCCTGCAGTAACAGACAATCTGTTGTTTCTAGATCCTGCAGTAGCAGACAATCTGTTGTTTCTAGATCCTGCAGTAGCAGACAATCTGTTGTTTCTAGATCCTGCAGTAACAGACAATCTGTTGTTTCTAGATCCTGCAGTAGCAGACAATCTGTTGTTTCTACTAGATCCTGCAGTAGCAGACAATCTGTTGTTTCTAGATCCTGCAGTAACAGACAATCTGTTGTTTCTAGATCCTGCAGTAACAGACAATCTGTTGTTTCTTCTAGATCCTGCAGTAACAGACAATCTGTTGTTTCTAGATCCTGCAGTAGCAGACAATCTGTTGTTTCTACTAGATCCTGCAGTAACAGACAATCTGTTGTTTCTACTAGATCCTGCAGTAACAGACAATCTGTTGTTTCTAGATCCTGCAGTAACAGACAATCTGTTGTTTCTAGATCCTGCAGTAACAGACAATCTGTTGTTTCTTCTAGATCCTGCAGTAACAGACAATCTGTTGTTTCTAGATCCTGCAGTAGCAGACAATCTGTTGTTTCTTCTAGATCCTGCAGTAACAGACAATCTGTTGTTTCTAGATCCTGCAGTAGCAGACAATCTGTTGTTTCTAGATCCTGCAGTAGCAGACAATCTGTTGTTTCTAGATCCTGCAGTAACAGACAATCTGTTGTTTCTTCTAGATCCTGCAGTAGCAGACAATCTGTTGTTTCTAGATCCTGCAGTAACAGACAATCTGTTGTTTCTAGATCCTGCAGTAACAGACAATCTGTTGTTTCTAGATCCTGCAGTAACAGACAATCTGTTGTTTCTACTAGATCCTGCAGTAACAGACAATCTGTTGTTTCTAGATCCTGCAGTAACAGACAATCTGTTGTTTCTACTAGATCCTGCAGTAGCAGACAATCTGTTGTTTCTAGATCCTGCAGTAACAGACAATCTGTTGTTTCTTCTAGATCCTGCAGTAGCAGACAATCTGTTGTTTCTAGATCCTGCAGTAGCAGACAATCTGTTGTTTCTAGATCCTGCAGTAGCAGACAATCTGTTGTTTCTAGATCCTGCAGTAACAGACAATCTGTTGTTTCTACTAGATCCTGCAGTAGCAGACAATCTGTTGTTTCTACTAGATCCTGCAGTAGCAGACAATCTGTTGTTTCTAGATCCTGCAGTAACAGACAATCTGTTGTTTCTAGATCCTGCAGTAGCAGACAATCTGTTGTTTCTACTAGATCCTGCAGTAACAGACAATCTGTTGTTTCTACTAGATCCTGCAGTAGCAGACAATCTGTTGTTTCTAGATCCTGCAGTAGCAGACAATCTGTTGTTTCTACTAGATCCTGCAGTAGCAGACAATCTGTTGTTTCTAGATCCTGCAGTAACAGACAATCTGTTGTTTCTAGATCCTGCAGTAGCAGACAATCTGTTGTTTCTAGATCCTGCAGTAGCAGACAATCCCAGCCTTTTAATTTACAGTAGTTCATGCAGGTTAATTTTGTTAATTTAAATGGAAACGTGTCCTGGGCTGGGCTTCTCTTGGACCCCATGACCATCCAATAAAGGAAATCAATCAAACACTCAATCTTATGGACGGACAATACTTAATTTTGGCAATGATTCTCAGCTGGACGAAACAAGACTGTGGAACCGTATTAGTCACTTGATCATCGAAAGAGAGGTCAGAGTCAAAGGTCACACCTAGATTGTGGGCTGTTTGCCTGATTTGTTTATTGATAAACTGCCAAAAGAAGATGTGAGTCATGTGACTGGGAGGAGACCAAAGAGGAGGGTCTGAAGACGTGACTGGGAGGAGACCAAAGAGGAGGATGGAGGAATGTGAATGGGAATGGGATGTGACTGGGATGTGACTGGGAGGAGACCAAAGAGGAGGGTCTGAAGGAGGATGTGACTGGGAGGAGACACATATTGAAACGACAATATAGGTTACATATCACCCGTTTTAACCCATTCTGACCTGAGATCAGATTCTAAAAATGTCTATTACATCCTGACAGTTTCATTATTAACCCATTCTGACCTGAGATCAGATTCTAAAAGTGTCTTCGATTTTTCAAAAATAGCAGCCCTACAAGCTCGTATCGCGCCACTCGGTGGCGCGATACGAGCTTGTAGATCTGCTATTTTTCAATAGCTAAAGCACAACATGATGCTGACACCAAAATGGGTGCCCGGTCAGAATGGGTTAAAGGAACCCCTTTATCTCAATTTTTTTGTCTTTTCTTTTTGTGTCTTTTGTTTTTCATAAATTAATGCCCTACTTGATCACATTACAGTGTCAGAAATGCATCAAAAGTAGCAGATCTACAAGCTTGTCTTTTGACATACAGTATAGGCTATGTGCATGCATGGTTTTCACCTGACAGAGACAATATCAGGCCTACTGTAAGTGATGATGCCATAAAGAACAGAGCAGACAATATAGCAAATGAGACGCTATAAATAGAAGCAGATAAATGGGTTCACTCTCCTGATTGGATGGAATTGTCGTCCCCAACTGAACATGTATGTGGCGGGGGGGGGGGGGGGGGGGGGGGGTGTTGGGCTGTTAATGACTAACTCTCTACAAGTCTACAACAATGTTTACCATTAGAATGTAGAGCTTTACCTTTTTAAGAAAAAAGAAACGTAGTTTCACATTTGTCACTTATAGCATATAATAATTACACTGCACAGAAACCCTTAGACTAGAGTATCACCCGTATAGCGGTGATAATGTATTACATTTGCATGTAGAGTATGCATATAAATATAGATGCAATTCATTGCTGCAGGAAATCAATAATAAAAGTGTCTAAATATGTATAAATCTGTTCTGTGCACGCCCCCCCCCCCCCCCCCCCCCCCCCCCGCCCCCTCGCCTCTCTGGAGCTATAGGGCCATAACTCTTCACTGGCTATAACCCGGCCTATGTGTGTGTGTGTGTGTGTGCGTGTGTGTGTGTGTGTGTGTGCGTGTGTGTGTGCGTGTGTGCGTGTGCGTGTGCGCGTGCGCGTGCGCGTGCGCGTGCGCGTGCGCGTGCGCGTGTGCGTGTGCGTGTGTGTGTGTGCGTGTGTGTGTGTGTGTGTGTGCGTGTGTGTGTGTGACGTGTGTGTGTGCGCGCGTGTGTGTGTGTGTGTGTGTGTGTGTGTGTGTGTGTGTGTGCGTGCGTGCGTGCGCGCATTAGTGTAGGCTACTTGTGAGGACTGTCCCCACATGCGACACATTGTGAGCTTGTAGAACTGCTATTTTCTAAAAGATTGTTATACAATTTGAAAACTTTAAATGAGATTTTCTGCTTCTGCATAATGAGTACTTTTACTTTAGCTTTGTAATACTAATATTTGTACTAGCTTTGTACTTTTTTTACTTGAGTACATTTCTAATTCCGGACATTTACTTACAGTTGGTAATGTTTTAACCCATTCTGAACGGGCACCCGTTTTGGTGTCGGCATCATGTTATGCTTTAGCTATTTAAAAATAGCAGATCTACAAGCTCATATCGCGCCACCGAGTGGCGCGATATGAGCTTGTAGATCTGCTATTTTTGAAAAATCGAAGAACGACTGACATTTTTTAGAATCTGATCTCAGGTCAGAATGGGTTCATCAGACCAGTGTGTGTCCAGTGGAAACCTCGTATGAATCTGATCTCAGGTCAGAATGTTTTAAGTAAGCAATTTGAGTGTTTCCACCACTGGCAGAATGTGAGCAGTAGACACTGTGAGGAGCACTTTCTTGAACAATGGTTACATTTGGTTTAGGATCACTCATTTAGAGGTTATATACTGTAGGTTTTGGGATTATACGGTTAGCGTTATTATTATTATGCCTGATGTGTTAGTTGCGCTTTGGTGTCGTGACGATCTACGAGCCCACAACGGTGTAGATTTGTGTGACTTTTAGACTTTAGGTAAACAAATGCCATTCATGAAATAATCACCATCTTGAAATACTGATGTCCTCACAAGTATGGTAATACAAAGTTGTGACTGTGCGTGCGTGCGTGTGTGCGTGTGTGTGTGTGTGTGTGTGTGTGATTGATAAAATGGCTCTAATTGCTATCAGGGTGCTATTATTCACTGACTTCAAAATGTCACTTCAGATCTGACACGTGTGTGTGTGTGTGTGTGTGTGTGTGTGTGTGTGTGTGTGTGTGTGTGTGTGTGTGTGTGTGTGTGTGTGTGTGTGTGTGTGTGTCAGATGGAGTACAGAGGAGACACCCTGCTGACTTGGCTCAGCGGATGTGTCAAACCACATTTGCCAGAAACAGCGTTTGATTTCCAGTTAGCTCAGAACGGACATGACAAACTCCTCGTCTGCTTTAACCCATTCTGACCTGAGATCAGATTCATACGAGGTTTCCGCCGGACACACACTGGTCTGATGAACCCATTCTGACCTGAGATCATATTATAAAAATGTCAGTCGCTCTTCGATTTTTCAAAAATAGCAGACCTACAAGCTCGTATCGCGCCACTCGGTGGCGCGATATGAGCTTGTAGATCTGCTATTTTTAAATAGCTAAAACATAACATGATGCCGACACCAAAATGGGTGCCCGGTCAGAATGGGTTAATCTGTGTCAAATTCTTAACGTATTTTCTTCATTTATTGTAATATTAAATATTATTTATTTCTAACGCACTATAGGGGCTCCATCTTGCGCCACCCCTTAACCCTTATCCCTAAACTTATTTGCCATTTTTTACTATTTTGAAAATCATTTTAAAATAGTTCAACTAGCCGATCTACGTTGTGAGCTTGTAGATCAGCTGAACAATTTTTAAAAGGTTTTTTTTAAATAGTAAAAAATGGCAAATAAGTTTAGGGATAAGGGTTAAGGGTTGGCGCAAGATATATAGCCTTAGAAGCTAAACTCAAAGTGCAATTGTCGTGTGATACTGTGTGTGTGTGTGTGTGTGTGTGTGTGTGTGTGTGTGTGTGTGTGTGTGTGTGTGTGTGTGTGTGTGTGTGTGCGTGTGCGCGTGCATGAATGCCACTGTGCGTGTAGCATGTACAAATCACATTATAAACCTGATACTTACAAACCGCAGGTCAACTATTTTAATTATTTTGTTTAAGGGCGAAGAGAGAAAATGTTTGAAAATGTTCGCATATAAAGGCTCTCCCTGCCCAAGACGATTTTTGACGACTTTTTGGGGGGTTTATTAATTCAGTTTGAGGTCGCTGATATTAGCCACCATACCGTCTAATTCAGTTTGAGATCAGTTTGAGTTAATTCAGTTTGAGGTCGCTGATATTAGCCACCATACCGTCTAATTCAGTTTGAGATCAGTTTGAGTTAATTCAGTTTGAGATCGCTGATCGCCACCATACCGTCTAGTAGCTTCTCTGTTGTAAGCTAACGCTCGGCTGTGGTCTGTCGATGAAATGATTCCCCCTTTTCCACTGCCATGTTAACTGCAATCTTAAAACCCTTTTTCCTCAGAATCCTTCCTCAGATTGAGGTGTTTGATCATTACTTAATCGTCGCTCCCTCGCGGTTACAATATTAACCCATTCTGACCGGGCACCCGTTTTGGTGTCGGCATCATGTTATGCTTTAGCTATGTAAAAATAGCAGATCTACAAGCTCATATCGCGCCACCGAGTGGCGCGATACGAGCTTGTAGGTCTGCTATTTTAAAAAAATCGAAGAACGACTGACATTTTTAGAATCTGATCTCAGGTCAGAATGGGTTAATCGTCGCTCCCTCACGGTTACAATATTAATGCTTTGGATGACTTGAAAATTAAAATACGGCAGCCAACATTAGTTTAGCCAATTTTGGGGTCTTCAAAATTCTCTCTCTCTCTCCCCCCCCCCTCCCCCACGTCTCCTCCAGGTGGTGGAGACGCGCTGTAAGAAGGTGTGCACGTCCAAGTCGGACCTTCGCTCCAACGACTTCAGCATCGTGGGCTCCCTGCCGCGGGACTTTGAGCTCTCCAACTTTGACTGCTACGGCAAGGCCGTGGAGGTGACGGGCCTGCTGGGCAACAAGCAGAGCAAGTCCAACAAGAAGCCGCCGCCGCCCAAGCCCGTCATCCCCGCCGCCGCCAAGCGCATCGACCTGTACGCGCGCGCGCTCTTCCCCTTCTCCTTCCTCTTCTTCAACCTGGTCTACTGGTCTGTCTACCTCAACTAGGAGGAGGAGACGAGGAGGGGGGGCGGGAAAAGATAAGGAGAGGACGAAGGAGAGGAAGGAAAGCCACGCGTTTGGTTACTCTGCTGTTTTTTTCTTGACCCATTTAAGACCCGAGGCTGCTTCTACAAAATGCCTTATAGATCCTATAAAACAGTTTTCTGTCAGGGCAGAAACCACCTCTTATCTCCATAAGTATGTTTTGTATTTATAATAGTTTTCGTAAATCAACACCGTACTTACGGTCATACTGTACGTCGCACAAAAGCATCAAAAGTAGCAGATCCACAAAGTGGAAACGTGATGCGAGGCGACTCGCTGTGATCTTGTGGATCTGATGGATCTTGTGGATCTGCTATGTTTGAATTTGATTCCTGAAAAGTAACAGTTTTGAACATAATGACGAGGTTTCCACTCCATAGAGATGACATAAAGCTAAAGTAAAACGACACAGATGCTTTCCTGGTTTTAATGGGTTAAAGAAGTAGTCCTCGTCGCCCCGTCCGTCCACCCCCCCCCCCCCCCTCCCGAAAAAAAAAAGGGAAAAAAAACTGTTCACACTTATGGTTCACTCACCTGTGACGTCTTGAATACAAGGTGAATGATTTTTGATATGACAGAATTAATTAACGTCATTTTGGGGTTGATCGAGTTCATTAATTAGCCTGTGGGTTTTATTTGCAGAATTTGCACGTTTGACTAAGCAAATTCAAGAGCATGATCCTTCAGACAAACTGATTGATAAGAAAGTTAAATGTTAGTCTTACTCTCAGAGTGTATACAAATGCAACCAAACACTTCAATGTGTACACTCCGGTCTCCATACAACTGACCATTAGAGGACAACGGGAATGCTAGTTTAGCTGATACTTTGTCCAATGGGGGGAAAAAAGAAAAGAAAAAGGAATTGCAATGTGCCCCAATTTTTTTTGTTTGTTTTTTGTTTTTTTCAATTCAAAATGAGCTTCCACAGAGTTGTGTATCGATGGAGTTGCCGGCACGAAAGAAGTCTAGATTAGGCTTAGAGACTGAGATGATGGGCAAATTGATCCTTGATATGTTTTGTAAATATTTAACATTAAACCTGCTGCTGTCGCGCCACTTGTATCCCAATATATCCCTCCTGTATGTTTGTCTGAAAGCTTTTAACTGAAGAAATGAAAAGAAAAAGCCATTGATTCGAGGTTAGCATAAGCTAGCCTATAATAGCCAGCCAAGTTGAGTGAATGATTATGCTATGATGAGCTAGCCAGATGGTACTGTATCTATGCAGGGCGACTTTGTACTGACCAGTCGATGCTCACTAAATGCTAACAGCACTAAGATGTTACCCTTATGCCAACATTTTAAGTGTTACGAGGAAAAGTAGCCTACTTCAAGCTTGTATATAGTCATAATGGCCTCTTTTGAAATACGTTTCTATATTTTAAAAAGCCATTGGTTTGAAGTTACCATTCCCTTTAGCCAGCCATGCCTATTGAGTTCCTGTTAGCTCTGTGAAAAGCTACATTTGCAAAGTAAAGATTTGATGTTTTAACGTGTGGTATAACAACTCAGATTCCTTCTTCGTGGAAAGTTTTTTGTGGGG
The DNA here is from genome assembly GCF_964188405.1 of Protomyctophum parallelum. Lineage (NCBI taxonomy): Eukaryota > Metazoa > Chordata > Actinopteri > Myctophiformes > Myctophidae > Protomyctophum > Protomyctophum parallelum. The sequence continues at coordinate 1,004,469 of NC_139702.1, read as the reverse complement.
CATCTTTACACAAAAACAAAACCTATAAGCACTTAGATGATGGCGTCGATATTGTGGGGCGAACATAGCAGATCTACAATAACAAGATCACAAGTTGCTCCCCAAAGTGATGCGTTGTGAGCTTGTAGATTTGCTATTTTACAAAATGACTTATTTTCTATCACTGACAGATGCCATGGAGCCTTGAATTCATGGAGCTTCTTTTGTTTTTTTCACAGTCCTAAGCCAATCATTTGATTGCTGATGTGTCGTCTGGAGACTGCCAGTCATCGAATGAGTCTGACCCCTGCACAGAATGCTATAGGTAGATGCAAGCGCTGTTTATTTAAAAAAATAAAATAAAAAATAGCCTGATGCCTTGTCACTTTGAAGACTAATGTATCTATTAGGCCAGTTGTTTTTTTTCATGGACCTTTTCATATCAAGGTCCATTATTTATTCAGCATTTGAGCCACGGACCACCATCATTTAGCTGGGGACGACCTGGACCCCCTCAAGGACCACTGGTGGTCCCCGGACCACTGGTTGAAAACCCCTTTGGCTATTCACCAAGAAATAACAGATCTACAAGCCTACAACATGAGGCATCAGCACACGCCCACTGCCGTGTGACAAAGCATAAATCAGGCTTATCTCAACCTGCGATAACATCATGAATGATGTTTACCATTTCAACACTGAAGGCATCTTTAATCACATCCCCTGTTCAATAACATCATGAGTGATGTTTACCGTTTCAACACTGAAGGCATTTTTAATCACATCCCCTGAATAACATCATGAATGATGTTTACCATTTCAACACTGAAGGCATCTTTAATCACATCCCCTGTTCAATAACATCATGAATGATGTTACCATTTCAACACTGAAGGCATCTTTAATCACATCCCCTGTTCAATAACATCATGAATGATGTTACCGTTTCAACACTGAAGGCATCTTTAATCACATCCCCTGAATAACATCATGAATGATGTTTACCATTTCAACACTGAAGGCATTTTTAATTTAATAACATCATGAATGATGTTACCATTTCAACACTGAAGGCATTTTTAATTTAATAACATCATGAATGATGTTTACCGTTTCAACACTGAAGGCATTTTTAATCACATCCCCTGAATAACATCATGAATGATGTTTACCATTTCAACACTGAAGGCATCTTTAATCACATCCCCTGTCCAATAACATCATGAATGATGTTACCATTTCAACACTGAAGGCATTTTTAATCACATCCCCTGTCCAATAACATCATGAATGATGTTACCGTTTCAACACTGAAGGCATTTTTAATCACATCCCCTGTCCAATAACATCATGAATGATGTTACCATTTCAACACTGAAGGCATTTTTAATCACATCCCCTGTCCAATAACATCATGAATGATGTTACCATTTCAACACTGAAGGCATTTTTTATTTAATAACATCATGAATGATGTTACCATTTCAACACTGAAGGCATCTTTAATAATAATAATAATAATAACATCATGAATGATGTTTACCATTTCAACACTGAAGGCATCTTTAATCACATCCCCTGTTCAATAACATCATGAATGATGTTTACCATTTCAACACTGAAGGCATCTTTAATCACATCCCCTGTTCAATAACATCATGAATGATGTTACCATTTCAACACTGAAGGCATTTTTAATCACATCCCCTGTCCAATAACATCATGAATGATGTTACCGTTTCAACACTGAAGGCATTTTTAATCACATCCCCTGTCCAATAACATCATGAATGATGTTACCATTTCAACACTGAAGGCATCTTTAATCACATCCCCTGTCCAATAACATCATGAATGATGTTACCATTTCAACACTGAAGGCATTTTTAATTTAATAACATCATGAATGATGTTACCATTTCAACACTGAAGGCATCTTTAATAATAATAATAATAATAATAATAACATCATGAATGATGTTTACCATTTCAACACTGAAGGCATCTTTAATCACATCCCCTGTTCAATAACATCATGAATGATGTTTACCATTTCAACACTGAAGGCATCTTTAATCACATCCCCTGTTCAATAACATCATGAATGATGTTTACCATTTCAACACTGAAGGCATTTTTAATCACATCCCCTGAACGGAATGCTCAGCGAGGCGTGAGCGCTGCTATTTTAACCCATTCTGACCTGAGATCAGATTCATGCGAGGTTTCCGCCGGACACACACTGGTCTGATGAACCCATTCTGACCTGAGATCAGATTCTAAAAATGTCAGTCGCTCTTCGATTTTTCAAAAATAGCAGACCTACAAGCTCGTATCGCGCCACTCGGTGGCGAACGCAGTGAGCCACTTACTATGACGGCAAGGGCTGAATGTCTGTGTGTCCCGCTGTTACACCACCCGCCCGCCACCAGAGGGCGCAGCTGTAGCACACACACACACACACACACACAGGGCGCAGCTGTAGCACACACACACACACACACACACACACACACACACACACACAACCACACACACACGAGCTGCGTTCGCTTCCCGCGTTTGCGCGTCTTACTTGTAGATCTGCTATTTTTAAATAGCTAAAGCATAACATGATGCTGACACCAAAATGGGTGCCCGGTCAGAATGGGTTAACTATGAAAAAGATGGGTTTTGTAACGATAATACAGAGAGTGGCAACATGTCAGACAGAGTGAGATTATAGAAAATACACGCAGTGAAAAACATTGCATCAAATATACATTTGGTATGCAAACATACTGTACTATGTAGGCTATACCTTGATATATATATATATATATATATCTTTATGGTCGTCCAAAAATGCGTCTTCCAGTTTTTGATAATCATATCGAACAAAGCACCTATTCAGAATATTTCCCCCCCCCCCACAAGTTTAGTTTGAAGATCATCCTCATGCATTAATATGCTAAGCAATACGTGTATTCACTTTCCACTTGAATATGTATGTATGTTATGTATGTATGTATGTATGTATGTATGTATGTACTTATTTATTTACAGTATACGTTTGGGCAGAATCCACTAAGATGTGCTTGTATGCACTTGTTCAACTTACAGTATAAGCTGAATGTAAACATTTCTACTGTATTTAATTAATATGTAGCATGAAATGTTGAAAATAATGTAATGTGTAAATTATTTCCTCGAGTCTGGAATCCTCATTATGTAAGCCCAGGGGTCTTCCCCTAAGGGGGGCTTCAGGGGGGCCAGAATCCTCATTATGTAAGCCCAGGGGTCTTCCCCTAAGGGGGGCCTCAGGGGGGCCCAGGGGTCTTCCCCTAAGGGGGGCTTCAGGGGGGCCAGGATCCTCATTATGTAAGCCCAGGGGTCTTCCCCTAAGGGGGGCCTCAGGGGGGCCCAGGGGTCTTCCCCTAAGGGGGGCTTCAGGGGAATCCTCATTATGTAAGCCAGGGGTCTTCCCCTAAGGGGGGCCTCAGGGGGGCCCAGGGGTCTTCCCCTAAGGGGGGCTTCAGGGGGGCCCAGGGGTCTTCCCCTAAGGGGGGCCTCAGGGGGGCCCAGGGGTCTTCCCCTAAGGGGGGCCTCAGGGGGGCCCAGGGGTCTTCCCCTAAGGGGGGCCTCAGGGGGGCCAGGGGTCTTCCCCTAAGGGGGGCCAGGGGTCTTCCCCTAAGGGGGGCCAGGGGTCTTCCCCTAAGGGGGGCCAGGGGTCTTCCCCTAAGGGGGGCCTCAGGGGGGCCAGGGGTCTTCCCCTAAGGGGGGCCTCAGGGGGGAATCCTCATTATGTAAGCCCAGGGGTCTTCCCCTAAGGGGGGCCTCAGGGGGGCCACCAAACATTATGTAAGCCCAGGGGTCTTCCCCTAAGGGGGGCCTCAGGGGGGCCACCAAACCCTAGTGTGATTAATATTACTGTATTATTATTATTATCACATTGCGCGATACCCCTATAATCCACAACGTGGCGCCACTGCCAAAGAAATGAGAAGCAGGAGTTACGATACGTGACCATATATGGAGGTGTGACTACCGGGAAATGCAAACTTTTCATAGTATATAATAATAAATACACAGTGTTATGTGTACTGAGGGACCCCTGATGCCTGATGGGAAAAGGACCCGACCACAGTCATTGAGTCAAAGTAGTGGTACAAATATTTATTCACTGCACGTTGAAAGTTGCCCTGTTTAAATTTGTTTTATGCACTGAGGTACTTGCTTTTAAATATACTTAAGTATTCAAAGGTAGCAATTACAAAGGGCGTTTATAAATTAGAATTCTGAAATATTCAATAGCCAATCTAAAGCTTTCAACGCGTCAGCATGGCAGGTTGTGAGCTTATGCATCTGCTATTTTCACTGCAACAGAAACAGAGCTTTAGTGATTCATTCACAATGCACTATTTCCCTTACTCTAAATGTAGCGAGTCAGTGTGTAAGTGTTTATAGAACTCAGAAGTACAGCAGTCTTTGAAATGCAGTGAAGTAAAAGTCGCGCGTATCCAGAAATCCATCCATCTTCAACCGCTTATCCGTAGTCGGGTCGCGGGGGGCAACAGCTCCACCAGAGAGCTCCAGACTTCCCTCTCCCGAGCAACATTAGTGACTTCCTCCTGGGGGATTCCGAGACGTTCCAAGGCCAGAGAGTCGATGTATTTCCTCCAACTGCGCCTTGGTCATAAAACAGATCTATGTTCAGAAAAGATGCAGATACCCATACTGCTAAATGTATATAGCCTATACGTACACTTTAAATACGTCATGCACTGGACCTGATTTGGTACTTTTTTCCATCTACTGTACACTAAATCTATAGCAGATCTATAAGCTCACAATGTGTGGTTGTATACTCTGCTATTTATGGCTAATGTCCCCCCCCCCCTCCCCCCCTCCCCCGCAAGAATATGGATGCTGGGGTGCAAGTGGTGCAACAAAATAAGCATTTGAGAAGTTTTAAGCAATATTATCTATAATAGTATAATGAATAATATAATATAATAATCTTGGGCTCAATAATCGTGACATGAAATGTTCATAATTGTTTCATCCCCCTTAAGTTGATGCTTTTGAATTTGAATCCTGAAAAGTAACCGTTTGGACATAGTTAATGAGGTTTGCGTCTGACAGAGACGAACGATACAATATAGTCCACTTTCATCATAAGATGTTTGGCCTGAGCAGCTGATCTGTCACCCTCTCATGAGATGTGACGTGACGGGTTACCCCAGTCAGCTGATCTGTCACCCTCTCATGAGATGTGACGTGACGGGTTACCCCAGTCAGCTGATCTGTTCACCCTCTCATGAGATGTGACGTGACGGGTTACCCCAGTCAGCTGATCTGTCACCCTCTCATGAGATGTGACGTGACGGGTTACCCCAGTCAGCTGATCTGTTCACCCTCTCATGAGATGTGACGTGACAGGTTACCCCAGTCAGCTGATCTGTCACCCTCTCATGAGATGTGACGTGACAGGTTACCCCAGTCAGCTGATCTGTCACCCTCTCATGAGATGTGACGTGACGGGTTACCCCAGTCAGCTGATCTGTCACCCTCTCATGAGATGTGACGTGACGGGTTACCCCAGTCAGCTGATCTGTCACCCTCTCATGAGATGTGACGTGACGGGTTACCCCAGTCAGCTGATCTGTCACCCTCTCATGAGATGTGACGTGACAGGTTACCCCAGTCAGCTGATCTGTCACCCTCTCATGAGATGTGACGTGACAGGTTACCCCAGTCAGCTGATCTGTCACCCTCTCATGAGATGTGACGTGACAGGTTACCCCAGTCAGCTGATCTGTCACCCTCTCATGAGATGTGATGTGACGGGTTACCCCAGTCAGCTGATCTGTCACCCTCTCATGAGATGTGACGTGACGGGTTACCCCAGTCAAATGTTCCACGCTTGGTCTTCTATAGTCTCGCGTGGCCAGACTGTTGCTTCTCCCAATTTTGAAGTGCTTCCGGTCATGCAAGTTCTGATCAGAGCTTTATCTCTGATCAGAGATAAAGTGGAAGTGAAGCTTCCTCCCCACTTCTGTTTTGTCTTTACAGTCCTAAATCAAAACAATGTATATACAGTAGCTTGCTACTTATCAAACTAAAATTGAAAGATTATTTTCAAATTATATTTCCGTGAATGGAAATGACAAACAGATGTCAACTTCCGTGTTTGGATTTCTGGAGGAAGACATTAGAATGTGGAGATTGTGGAATAGTTCTAGCTACACGAGACTAGGTTAACCTATTCTGACCTGAGATCAGATTCATACGAGGTTTCTGCCGGACACACACTGGTCTGATGAACCCATTCTGACCTGAGATCAGATTCTAAAAATGTCAGTCGCTCTTCGATTTTTCAAAAATAGCAGACCGACAAGCTCGTATCGCGACACTCGGTGGCGCGATATGAGCTTGTAGATCTGCTGTTTTTAAATAGCTAAAGCATAACATGATGCTGACACCCGGTCAGAATGGGTTAAGAGTGACAATATGTAGGTACAATCATGAGCAAATTAACAGCATTTCCTCCTCTCTCCCTTGCATTATATTGTGTTATATTATGTGTTCTGAATTATTTAAGTGGATTTAGGCGAAGGAAACGATGGTCTATTTAAACCTGGATGATTATAATTGAAATGGAACTTTGACCTATTGTTGCTGCTATAGAATGTTCTGACCCGATTTGTTCCGTGTTATTATTATGTATGTATATACTGTATACTGTAGATCATTATGTTGACAAACTACTGATTTCTTTCTTCTTTTTTTCCCCTGCAACCAAAGTCATTAAAGTATCCGGTTACAAGGATTGTTCCTCTATCTCTCTGCACTCTGTAAAGTTGCTTCCAAATGTTTGTTTGTTGTGTGTGTGTGTGTGTGTGTGTGTGTGTGTGTGTGTGTGTGTGTGTGTGTGTGTGTGTGTGTGTGTGTGTGTGTGTGTGTGTGTGTGTGTGCATGCCCATCCATCCACCCATAAATCAGTTGGCTCTCCCCTCCGCCCACTCATGAATATGCATCATTTGGGTAATTAGATTTAATTGGATGTTACCATCCAGAAGCTTTAAATATTCAGCAGATTTTTAGAAGCTGGAATCCACACTGTAAACATGTCTGGTCACTCTCGCATGCACGCACGCACGCACGTACGCACGCACGCACGCACGCACGCACGCACGCACGAAAATGACACAGATGCTTTCCCGGCGGTAAGTGGTTAAGTATCGAGGTTAAGCAGTCGATGATTAAACACACCCCAACATCCTTCTTCTGGGGGGAACGTTAGCCAATAGCTGATCTACAAATGACGTGTATTGGGAAATAATAAAAAAATATCTATTAGCGCCCCGGGGGACCCCGTTCAACTAAGTATATATGGATTAAGTTGTTAAAGGAGTCATGAAATAAGGCTTTTCTGGTCTGCCTTTTCTATTATAGTGCGATGGCTTGACTGCTTTCTAAAAGCACAGCATACATTTTACATAGACGTAACAGCAATGTGACCAGGGAGGCATTCCATGCTGTAACATGTTACTGTAACATGTTACTGTAACATGTTACTGTAACATGTTACTGTAACATGTTACTGTAACATGTTACTGTAACATGTTACAGTAACATGTTACAGTAACATGTTACTGTGAAGAATCATTCCATGTAACATGTTACTGTGAAGAATCATTCCATACTGTAACATGTTACTGTGAAGAATCATTCCATGCTGTAACATGTTACTGTGAAGAATCATTCCATGCTGTAACATGTTACTGTGAAGAATCATTCCATACTGTAACATGTTACTGTGAAGAATCATTCCATACTGTAACATGTTACTGTGAAGAATCATTCCATACTGTAACATGTTACTGTGAAGAATCATTCCATACTGTAACATGTTACTGTGAAGAATCATTCCATACTGTAACATGTTACTGTGAAGAATCATTCCATGTAACATGTTACTGTGAAGAATCATTCCATGATGTAACATGTTACTGTGAAGAATCATTCCATGTAACATGTTACTGTAACATGTTACTGTAACATGTTACTGTAACATGTTACTGTAACATGTTACTGTAACATGTTACTGTAACATGTTACTGTAACATGTTACTGTAACATGTTACTGTGAAGAATCATTCCATGTAACATGTTACTGTGAAGAATCATTCCATACTGTAACATGTTACTGTGAAGAATCATTCCATGCTGTAACATGTTACTGTGAAGAATCATTCCATACTGTAACATGTTACTGTGAAGAATCATTCCATACTGTAACATGTTACTGTGAAGAATCATTCCATGCTGTAACATGTTACTGTGAAGAATCATTCCATGCTGTAACATGTTACTGTGAAGAATCATTCCATGCTGTGACATGTTACTGTGAAGAATCATTCCATGCTGTAACATGTTACTGTGAAGAATCATTCCATGCTGTAACATGTTACTGTGAAGAATCATTCCATGCTGTAACATGTTACTGTGAAGAATCATTCCATGCTGTAACATGTTACTGTGAAGAATCATTCCTTGCTGTAACATGTTACTGTGAAGAATCATTCCATGCTGTGACATGTTACTGTGAAGAATCATTCCATGCTGTGACATGTTACTGTGAAGAATCATTCCATGCTGTAACATGTTACTGTGAAGAATCATTCCATGATGTAACATGTTACTGTGAAGAATCATTCCATGCTGTAACATGTTACTGTGAAGAATCATTCCATGCTGTGACATGTTACTGTGAAGAATCATTCCATGCTGTAACATGTTACTGTGAAGAATCATTCCATGTAACATGTTACTGTGAAGAATCATTCCATGATGTAACATGTTACTGTGAAGAATCATTCCATGTAACATGTTACTGTGAAGAATCATTCCATGCTGTGACATGTTACTGTGAAGAATCATTGCATGCTGTAACATGTTACTGTGAAGAATCATTCCATGTAACATGTTACTGTGAAGAATCATTCAATGTAACATGTTACTGTGAAGAATCATTCCATGCTGTGACATGTTACTGTGAAGAATCATTCCATGCTGTAACATGTTACTGTGAAGAATCATTCCATGCTGTAACATGTTACTGTGAAGAATCATTCAATGTAACATGTTACTGTGAAGAATCATTCCATGCTGTGACATGTTACTGTGAAGAATCATTCCATACTGTAACATGTTACTGTGAAGAATCATTCCATGCTGTAACATGTTACTGTGAAGAATCATTCCATGCTGTAACATGTTACTGTGAAGAATCATTCAATGTAACATGTTACTGTGAAGAATCATTCCATGCTGTGACATGTTACTGTGAAGAATCATTCCATACTGTAACATGTTACTGTGAAGAATCATTCCATGCTGTAACATGTTACTGTGAAGAATCATTCCATGCTGTAACATGTTACTGTGAAGAATCATTCAATGTAACATGTTACTGTGAAGAATCATTCCATGCTGTGACATGTTACTGTGAAGAATCATTCCATACTGTAACATGTTACTGTGAAGAATCATTCCATACTGTGACATGTTACTGTGAAGAATCATTCCATGCTGTAACATGTTACTGTGAAGAATCATTCCATGCTGTAACATGTTACTGTGAAGAATCATTCCATGCTGTAACATGTTACTGTGAAGAATCATTCCATGCTGTAACATGTTACTGTGAAGAATCATTCCATGCTGTAACATGTTACTGTGAAGAATCATTCCATGCTGTGACTTGTTACTGTGAAGAATCATTCCATGCTGTGACATGTTACTGTGAAGAATCATTCCATGCTGTGACATGTTACTGTGAAGAATCATTCCATACTGTAACATGTTACTGTGAAGAATCATTCCATGCTGTAACATGTTACTGTGAAGAATCATTCCATGCTGTAACATGTTACTGTGAAGAATCATTCCATGCTGTGACTTGTTACTGTGAAGAATCATTCCATACTGTAACATGTTACTGTGAAGAATCATTCCATACTGTAACATGTTACTGTGAAGAATCATTCCATACTGTAACATGTTACTGTGAAGAATCATTCCATGCTGTAACATGTTACTGTGAAGAATCATTCCATGTAACATGTTACTGTGAAGAATCATTCCATGCTGTAACATGTTACTGTGAAGAATCATTCCATGCTGTAACATGTTACTGTAACATGTTACTGTGAAGAATCATTCCATACTGTAACATGTTACTGTGAAGAATCATTCCATGTAACATGTTACTGTGAAGAATCATTCCATGATGTAACATGTTACTGTGAAGAATCATTCCATGTAACATGTTACTGTAACATGTTACTGTAACATGTTACTGTAACATGTTACTGTAACATGTTACTGTAACATGTTACTGTAACATGTTACTGTAACATGTTACTGTAACATGTTACTGTAACATGTTACTGTAACATGTTACTGTAACATGTTACTGTGAAGAATCATTCCATGTAACATGTTACTGTGAAGAATCATTCCATACTGTAACATGTTACTGTGAAGAATCATTCCATGCTGTAACATGTTACTGTGAAGAATCATTCCATACTGTAACATGTTACTGTGAAGAATCATTCCATACTGTAACATGTTACTGTGAAGAATCATTCCATGCTGTAACATGTTACTGTGAAGAATCATTCCATGCTGTAACATGTTACTGTGAAGAATCATTCCATGCTGTGACATGTTACTGTGAAGAATCATTCCATGCTGTAACATGTTACTGTGAAGAATCATTCCATGCTGTAACATGTTACTGTGAAGAATCATTCCATGCTGTAACATGTTACTGTGAAGAATCATTCCATGCTGTAACATGTTACTGTGAAGAATCATTCCTTGCTGTAACATGTTACTGTGAAGAATCATTCCATGCTGTGACATGTTACTGTGAAGAATCATTCCATGCTGTGACATGTTACTGTGAAGAATCATTCCATGCTGTAACATGTTACTGTGAAGAATCATTCCATGATGTAACATGTTACTGTGAAGAATCATTCCATGCTGTAACATGTTACTGTGAAGAATCATTCCATGCTGTGACATGTTACTGTGAAGAATCATTCCATGCTGTAACATGTTACTGTGAAGAATCATTCCATGTAACATGTTACTGTGAAGAATCATTCCATGATGTAACATGTTACTGTGAAGAATCATTCCATGTAACATGTTACTGTGAAGAATCATTCCATGCTGTGACATGTTACTGTGAAGAATCATTGCATGCTGTAACATGTTACTGTGAAGAATCATTCCATGTAACATGTTACTGTGAAGAATCATTCAATGTAACATGTTACTGTGAAGAATCATTCCATGCTGTGACATGTTACTGTGAAGAATCATTCCATGCTGTAACATGTTACTGTGAAGAATCATTCCATGCTGTAACATGTTACTGTGAAGAATCATTCAATGTAACATGTTACTGTGAAGAATCATTCCATGCTGTGACATGTTACTGTGAAGAATCATTCCATACTGTAACATGTTACTGTGAAGAATCATTCCATGCTGTAACATGTTACTGTGAAGAATCATTCCATGCTGTAACATGTTACTGTGAAGAATCATTCAATGTAACATGTTACTGTGAAGAATCATTCCATGCTGTGACATGTTACTGTGAAGAATCATTCCATACTGTAACATGTTACTGTGAAGAATCATTCCATACTGTGACATGTTACTGTGAAGAATCATTCCATGCTGTAACATGTTACTGTGAAGAATCATTCCATGCTGTAACATGTTACTGTGAAGAATCATTCCATGCTGTAACATGTTACTGTGAAGAATCATTCCATGCTGTAACATGTTACTGTGAAGAATCATTCCATGCTGTAACATGTTACTGTGAAGAATCATTCCATGCTGTGACTTGTTACTGTGAAGAATCATTCCATGCTGTGACATGTTACTGTGAAGAATCATTCCATGCTGTGACATGTTACTGTGAAGAATCATTCCATACTGTAACATGTTACTGTGAAGAATCATTCCATGCTGTAACATGTTACTGTGAAGAATCATTCCATGCTGTAACATGTTACTGTGAAGAATCATTCCATGCTGTGACTTGTTACTGTGAAGAATCATTCCATACTGTAACATGTTACTGTGAAGAATCATTCCATACTGTAACATGTTACTGTGAAGAATCATTCCATACTGTAACATGTTACTGTGAAGAATCATTCCATGCTGTAACATGTTACTGTGAAGAATCATTCCATGTAACATGTTACTGTGAAGAATCATTCCATGCTGTAACATGTTACTGTGAAGAATCATTCCATGCTGTAACATGTTACTGTAACATGTTACTGTGAAGAATCATTCCATACTGTAACATGTTACTGTGAAGAATCATTCCATGTAACATGTTACTGTGAAGAATCATTCCATGATGTAACATGTTACTGTGAAGAATCATTCCATGTAACATGTTACTGTAACATGTTACTGTAACATGTTACTGTAACATGTTACTGTAACATGTTACTGTAACATGTTACTGTAACATGTTACTGTAACATGTTACTGTAACATGTTACTGTAACATGTTACTGTAACATGTTACTGTAACATGTTACTGTAACATGTTACTGTAACATGTTACTGTAACATGTTACTGTGAAGAATCATTCCATGTAACATGTTACTGTGAAGAATCATTCCATACTGTAACATGTTACTGTGAAGAATCATTCCATGCTGTAACATGTTACTGTGAAGAATCATTCCATACTGTAACATGTTACTGTGAAGAATCATTCCATACTGTAACATGTTACTGTGAAGAATCATTCCATGCTGTAACATGTTACTGTGAAGAATCATTCCATGCTGTAACATGTTACTGTGAAGAATCATTCCATGCTGTGACATGTTACTGTGAAGAATCATTCCATGCTGTAACATGTTACTGTGAAGAATCATTCCATGCTGTAACATGTTACTGTGAAGAATCATTCCATGCTGTAACATGTTACTGTGAAGAATCATTCCATGCTGTAACATGTTACTGTGAAGAATCATTCCTTGCTGTAACATGTTACTGTGAAGAATCATTCCATGCTGTGACATGTTACTGTGAAGAATCATTCCATGCTGTGACATGTTACTGTGAAGAATCATTCCATGCTGTAACATGTTACTGTGAAGAATCATTCCATGATGTAACATGTTACTGTGAAGAATCATTCCATGCTGTAACATGTTACTGTGAAGAATCATTCCATGCTGTGACATGTTACTGTGAAGAATCATTCCATGCTGTAACATGTTACTGTGAAGAATCATTCCATGTAACATGTTACTGTGAAGAATCATTCCATGATGTAACATGTTACTGTGAAGAATCATTCCATGTAACATGTTACTGTGAAGAATCATTCCATGCTGTGACATGTTACTGTGAAGAATCATTGCATGCTGTAACATGTTACTGTGAAGAATCATTCCATGTAACATGTTACTGTGAAGAATCATTCAATGTAACATGTTACTGTGAAGAATCATTCCATGCTGTGACATGTTACTGTGAAGAATCATTCCATGCTGTAACATGTTACTGTGAAGAATCATTCCATGCTGTAACATGTTACTGTGAAGAATCATTCAATGTAACATGTTACTGTGAAGAATCATTCCATGCTGTGACATGTTACTGTGAAGAATCATTCCATACTGTAACATGTTACTGTGAAGAATCATTCCATGCTGTAACATGTTACTGTGAAGAATCATTCCATGCTGTAACATGTTACTGTGAAGAATCATTCAATGTAACATGTTACTGTGAAGAATCATTCCATGCTGTGACATGTTACTGTGAAGAATCATTCCATACTGTAACATGTTACTGTGAAGAATCATTCCATACTGTGACATGTTACTGTGAAGAATCATTCCATGCTGTAACATGTTACTGTGAAGAATCATTCCATGCTGTAACATGTTACTGTGAAGAATCATTCCATGCTGTAACATGTTACTGTGAAGAATCATTCCATGCTGTAACATGTTACTGTGAAGAATCATTCCATGCTGTAACATGTTACTGTGAAGAATCATTCCATGCTGTGACTTGTTACTGTGAAGAATCATTCCATGCTGTGACATGTTACTGTGAAGAATCATTCCATGCTGTGACATGTTACTGTGAAGAATCATTCCATACTGTAACATGTTACTGTGAAGAATCATTCCATGCTGTAACATGTTACTGTGAAGAATCATTCCATGCTGTAACATGTTACTGTGAAGAATCATTCCATGCTGTGACTTGTTACTGTGAAGAATCATTCCATACTGTAACATGTTACTGTGAAGAATCATTCCATACTGTAACATGTTACTGTGAAGAATCATTCCATACTGTAACATGTTACTGTGAAGAATCATTCCATGCTGTAACATGTTACTGTGAAGAATCATTCCATGCTGTAACATGTTACTGTGAAGAATCATTCCATGCTGTAACATGTTACTGTGAAGAATCATTCCATACTGTAACATGTTACTGTGAAGAATCATTCCATGCTGTAACATGTTACTGTGAAGAATCATTCCATGCTGTAACATGTTACTGTGAAGAATCATTCCATGCTGTAACATGTTACTGTGAAGAATCATTCCTTGCTGTAACATGTTACTGTGAAGAATCATTCCATGCTGTGACATGTTACTGTGAAGAATCATTCCATGCTGTAACATGTTACTGTGAAGAATCATTCCATGCTGTAATATGTTACTGTGAAGAATCATTCCATGCTGTAACATGTTACTGTGAAGAATCATTGCATGCTGTAACATGTTACTGTGAATAATCATTGCATGCTGTAACATGTTACTGTGAAGAATCATTCCATGCTGTAACATGTTACTGTGAATAATCATTGCATGCTGTAACATGTTACTGTGAAGAATCATTCCATGCTGTAACATGTTACTGTGAAGAATCATTCCTTGCTGTAACATGTTACTGTGAAGAATCATTCCATGCTGTGACATGTTACTGTGAAGAATCATTCCATGCTGTAACATGTTACTGTGAAGAATCATTCCATGCTGTAACATGTTACTGTGAAGAATCATTCCATGTAACATGTTACTGTGAAGAATCATTCCATGCTGTAACATGTTACTGTGAAGAATCATTCCATGCTGTAACATGTTACTGTGAAGAATCATTCCATGATGTAACATGTTACTGTGAAGAATCATTCCTTGCTGTAACATGTTACTGTGAAGAATCATTCCATGCTGTGACATGTTACTGTGAAGAATCATTCCATGCTGTAACATGTTACTGTGAAGAATCATTCCATGCTGTAACATGTTACTGTGAAGAATCATTCCATGTAACATGTTACTGTGAAGAATCATTCCATGATGTAACATGTTACTGTGAAGAATCATTCCATGTAACATGTTACTGTGAAGAATCATTCCATGCTGTAACATGTTACTGTGAAGAATCATTCCATGCTGTAACATGTTACTGTGAAGAATCATTCCATGCTGTAACATGTTACTGTGAAGAATCATTCCATGCTGTAACATGTTACTGTGAAGAATCATTCCATGCTGTAACATGTTACTGTGAAGAATCATTCCATGCTGTAACATGTTACTGTGAAGAATCATTCCATGCTGTAACATGTTACTGTGAAGAATCATTCCATGCTGTAACATGTTACTGTGAAGAATCATTCCATGCTGTAACATGTTACTGTGAAGAATCATTCCATGCTGTAACATGTTACTGTGAAGAATCATTCAATGCTGTAACATGTTACTGTGAAGAATCATTCCATGTAACATGTTACTGTGAAGAATCATTCCATGCTGTAACATGTTACTGTGAAGAATCTTTCCATGCTGTAACATGTTACTGTGAAGAATCATTCCATGCTGTAACATGTTACTGTGAAGAATCATTCCATGCTGTAACATGTTACTGTGAAGAATCATTCCATGCTGTGACATGTTACTGTGAAGAATCATTCCATGCTGTAACATGTTACTGTGAAGAATCATTCCATACTGTAACATGTTACTGTGAAGAATCATTCCATGCTGTGACATGTTACTGTGAAGAATCATTCCATGCTGTAACATGTTACTGTGAAGAATCATTCCATACTGTAACATGTTACTGTGAAGAATCATTCCATGCTGTGACATGTTACTGTGAAGAATCATTCCATGCTGTAACATGTTACTGTGAAGAATCATTCCATACTGTAACATGTTACTGTGAAGAATCATTCCATGCTGTAACATGTTACTGTGAAGAATCATTCCATGCTGTAACATGTTACTGTGAAGAATCATTCCATGCTGTAACATGTTACTGTGAAGAATCATTCCATGTAACATGTTACTGTGAAGAACTCCCATGCCATTGGTGGATATATAACACGGTAAAGTCAATAAAATGGTGCATCAGTGGCCTTTCCAGGCCCCCAAAATCATCATATTTGAACTGGGAGTCTGTACATGCAGACCCCCCAAAATATAACCATATAATTACATATAGTTTGACTCGGTTCACAGATAAATATTGTGAAAATAGCCAATCTACAAGATACTGTACGAGTTACTGTACAACCCCTGACCTAACCCTGACCCATATGGGTTTAGAACCATTGCATTACATCACCCAATCACACACATGAAAGCACACACACGCACACACACGCACGCGCGCGCGCGCACGCACACACACACACACACACACACACACACACACACACACACACACACACACACACACACACACACACACACACACACACACACACACACACACACACACACACACACACACACACACACACACACAGAGTGACAGGCACACAGCTGAGTCATGAAAAGTCACCAACCGTTGCCCAATCGTTATTCACCCACACTAAACGTCACAAAGGACTGATGACATGTCCAAATAGGGACAGCAGCTCGAAGGATGTTTAACCCTCTAAGACCCAGCGTTGCTTTTTAGCAACAATTTTATTTTAATTAATTACAAAAAAATATGATATTTGCATATAAATACCCCCCACAGAGGCTGAAATTCACACAAATTAAAAATGTGCGATTTTGAACATTTCTTAACCTAAGACTTTTTACCTTTACCCTAATAAAAGTAGGTAAAATAATTGTAATATATGTTTTTTTGTGATCATTAGAATGTCTAGAACATGTTTTATTCATTATTGTGAAAGATATCCCGCAAATGTAAATTATTAATTTATTATATTATTATATAATTATTATATAATTATTATAAACTTTTCAACACATTTTTTTTTTTTTTTTTACATATTTTTTAGTCTTAGTCCTAGTAGTACAAAGTAGTAGTAAGGTTGAAATCTATTTTTTGCAAGTAGAAATTAATGCGGGTGTTAGAGGGTTAACTGCACTGTCTGGATGGTGCAATCAAATAAATTACAATAGAAATGACTTTATTCTGAATCTATCCTTTTATATGATTTATTTTCTTGTTTGTGTTTCACTCTGTGTGTGTGTGTGTGTGTGTGTGTGTGTGTGTGTGTGTGTGTGTGTGTGTGTGTGTGTGTGTGTGTGTGTGTGTGTGTGTGTGTGTGTGTGTGCGTGTGTGTGTGTGTGTGTGTGTGTGTGTGTGTGTGTGTGTGTGTGTGTGTGCATGTATGTTTATCTTCTTGGCCTGCATGCCCCACACATTTTGAAAAACCAGTTTCTAGCAAAACTGCCAGCAAGTCGCACGCACGCACGCACATACACACACACACACACACACACACACACACACACACACACACACACACACACACACACACACACACACACACACACACACACACACACACACACACACACACACACACACACACACAGAGAACAGGGTGCGGCCTTGGCGGCTATAGCTTAATAAATCATCATGCAACTATCTCTGCCTGCTGTTGTGTGTGTGCTGGCTGGGTTTTAGACTCAATTAACAAGCTGGTTCTGTCATGGTGTCAGAGGCAGCTGGACCCAAAGCCCACACAACATGATTGATTACTCTAATGCCTCATGTTAGACTTGCTTGCTTGTGCTGCATGCATGCATGTGCTGCATGCATGCGAGCGATGCGACGCGTAGTGAGTGAGTTGTAGATGGGCTTGGCCTTCCACAGTCTCCACCTCTCCTCTGTTTGTTTCAGAGCCCTCCCCTCCCCTCCCCTCCCCCCCCCCCCCCCCCCTCCCCTCCTCTTGTTTCAGGGGAGAAGAGGCGTCTTGTGTGTCGTGTGATGTCTAACACAGGGGTAGGCAACCTTTGGCACCGGTGCCAACATTGGCACCAAGGATGGTGATCACTGGCACACTGGCAGTGAGAGACAGGCTTTTTGGTAAACTATTTAAAAAAAACATAGTAAAATAAATAAGTCCCCCCCTTTTTTATGTAAATTACATCCTGCACATAATTCTACATTCATTAAAACTCTGAACTCTGAACTGCATGGGAAGAGAGTTGAGTTGTTGCTCTGAATCTAATGATCATTATAAATTACAATGTGAGAGAACATTTATAAAAGAAAGGGGAAAGGTTATATTATATATATGGCAAAGCAAAGCAAAGTTACCATGTTGTAACTGTTGTTGTTTACCCAGGGTAACTGGACTAAGCTCAAGAACTTGTTTACAGCCAGGCCCTGCTCATAGAACATTTCATGGCAGGGGTTCAATGCCTTGCTCAAGGGCACTTCAGCGGTGGTACTTTTAACGTGCCGGTCCGGGGATACGAACTAGCGACCTTCAATTGGCGTGTGCTCAATCCGTGGCGTGTGCTCAATCCGTCATCATCATCATCATCATCATCATCATCATCATCATCATCAAAATAAACAAAACAGTATAGTAGTATAGTCTCTATGCTCATTCTCTCATAAAAAAAGCCAATTACCGACGTAGGGTAAATAATAATAATAATACGTAGGGTAAATGGGATCAATGTGTACTTTTTTAAAAGTAGACATTCAGGGCTTTCATTCTGTGTATAGAATGTATAGGATGTTTTTTGTGTTCATTTTTATAACTGCCTGTCTGACATAAAAGGGTTCCTAACTAGGCTTTCTGTTGAAGAAGAGCCCGTTACTACAAAAGCAGGTGTTACATAAAGGTAAATATCTCCAGCATGGAAGATGGTAAAATAAAAATATTGAATTGGAGTGGACAAATTAAGCTTTCTTTTGAGGTATATATATATGAGGTGTGCTTCTCGCTATAAGAGAACATTTGCTGTCGGCCTTGGAAAAGGTTGGTCGCCGGAACCAGGCTGGCCACGCCCACCTGGGCGCGTTCCTGTGGGAACCAGGCTGGCCACGCCCACCTGGGCGCGTTCCTGTGGGAACCAGGCTGGCCACACCCACCTGGGCGCGTCCCTGTGGGAATGCGGAAGTTCCGGGGACCCACCGGGGACCCCCACATGGAGTTGCACCACTCAGTTCACACAGGTGTGATTTTTTCCAATATTCTTCACATAACAGCTATAGTCCTCCAAACGTTTCATTATAACATGGAACCATTTGGCTAAATCTGTGTCACATCAAGTAAGTATAAAGTACATGATTTGAAGTAAAGTACATTTTATTTACATATAGCACCTCTCACAGAATGATCATCTCATGAAGTGCTTTACAAAAACTAAACAAAACAGGGTATTAAATAAGAAATAAACAGCATGGGAGATAAAATCATGAACCATCAACACACGCCTGTTCAAATAGTAGCATGCTGAACCACCTGAGGCCTATTCTAAAACCACCTTCTAAATCCTGCCCTATAAGCTTTCTGAAAAACATCAAAGATTTATTCATCAAAGATTACACAAACAGTAATGTAATACTGTACATACATAGCAATAATTATACCCAAAAATGATGAGAAAATGGTGGGCCCTATTGTAAACAAGTGTAATGCATTATGGTGCCGTCCACTCACAGTTAGTTTTTCTATAGAGGGTATGCGCATGCATACCCTCTATAGAAAAACTATAGTGAGTGGCAGATCGAGTGGCAGATCGAGTGGCAGATCGAGTGGCAGATCGAGTGGCAGATCGAGTGGAAGATCGAGTGGAAAAGTGAATTTAAGGTTGTTTAAAGTCATTTAATGCAATCAGATAGGACGCTCCTGTTTGGGTGTATGCAGTATGGGCTGTCGAGGCCAATCAGAGAGGACGCTCCTGTTTGGGTGTGTACAGTATGGGCTGTCGAGGCCAATCAGAGAGGACGCTCCTGTTTGGGTGTATCCAGTATGGGCTGTCGAGGCCAATCAGAGAGGACGCTCCTGTTTGGGTGTGTACAGTATGGGCTGTCGAGGCCAATCAGAGAGGACGCTCCTGTTTGGGTGTATCCAGTATGGGCTGTCGAGGCCAATCAGAGAGGACGCTCCTGTTTGGGTGTATCCAGTATGGGCTGTCGAGGCCAATCAGAGAGGACGCTCCTGTTTGGGTGTGTACAGTATGGGCTGTCGAGGCCAATCAGAGAGGACGCTCCTGTTTGGGTGTATCCAGTATGGGCTGTCGAGGCCAATCAGAGAGGACGCTCCTGTTTGGGTGTGTACAGTATGGGCTGTCGAGGCCAATCAGAGAGGACGCTCCTGTTTGGGTGTATCCAGTATGGGCTGTCGAGGCCAATCAGAGAGGACGCTCCTGTTTGGGTGTGTACAGTATGGGCTGTCGAGGCCAATCAGAGAGGACGCTCCTGTTTGGGTGTGTACAGTATGGGCTGTCGAGGCCAATCAGAGAGGACGCTCCTGTTTGGGTGTGTACAGTATGGGCTGTCGAGGCCAATCAGAGAGGACGCTCCTGTTTGGGTGTACAGTATGGGCTGTCGAGGCCAATCAGATAGGACGCTCCTGTTTGGGTGTGTACAGTATGGGCTGTCGAGGCCAATCAGAGAGGACGCTCCTGTTTGGGTGTATGCAGTATGGGCTGTCGAGGCCAATCAGAGAGGACGCTCCTGTTTGGGTGTATGCAGTATGGGCTGTCGAGGCCAATCAGAGAGGACGCTCCTGTTTGGGTGTGTACAGTATGGGCTGTCGAGGCCAATCAGAGAGGACGCTCCTGTTTGGGTGTATCCAGTATGGGCTGTCGAGGCCAATCAGAGAGGACGCTCCTGTTTGGGTGTGTACAGTATGGGCTGTCGAGGCCAATCAGAGAGGACGCTCCTGTTTGGGTGGATACAGTATGGGCTGTCGAGGCCAATCAGAGAGGACGCTCCTGTTTGGGTGGATACAGTATGGGCTGTCGAGGCCAATCAGATAGGACGCTCCTGTTTGGGTGGATACAGTATGGGCTGTCGAGGCCAATCAGATAGGACGCTCCTGTTTGGGTGGATACAGTATGGGCTGTCGAGGCCAATCAGAGAGGACGCTCCTGTTTGGGTGTGTACAGTATGGGCTGTCGAGGCCAATCAGATAGGACGCTCCTGTTTGGGTGGATACAGTATGGGCTGTCGAGGCCAATCAGAGAGGACGCTCCTGTTTGGGTGTGTACAGTATGGGCTGTCGAGGCCAATCAGAGAGGACGCTCCTGTTTGGGTGTGTACAGTATGGGCTGTCGAGGCCAATCAGATAGGACGCTCCTGTTTGGGTGGATACAGTATGGGCTGTCGAGGCCAATCAGAGAGGACGCTCCTGTTTGGGTGGATACAGTATGGGCTGTCGAGGCCAATCAGAGAGGACGCTCCTGTTTGGGTGGATACAGTATGGGCTGTCGAGGCCAATCAGAGAGGACGCTCCTGTTTGGGTGTGTACAGTATGGGCTGTCGAGGCCAATCAGAGAGGACGCTCCTGTTTGGGTGGATACAGTATATGGGCTGTCGAGGCCAATCAGATAGGACGCTCCTGTTTGGGTGGATACAGTATATGGGCTGTCGAGGCCAATCAGATAGGACGCTCCTGTTTGGGTGGATACAGTATATGGCAGGGTTCCCCAATTAATTTTCCTCAAGGGCCATATTTTGACTAGCGTACCAGGCTGGGGGCCGAGTCTGCACGCGCGAGGTCGAGGTCTTGCCCTGAAAATTCATTTTCAGGGCAAGACCCCATTTGAAAAGGGTGCCCAGTTTGACATGCATAGGCTACTGACCCCCATTCAATGCCATTTATATCTGGGACCCTTAAAAAATATATATATTTCGTGGGCCACGAGGGGGCGCTCTGTGGGCCGCCTATTGGGGTACCCTGGTATATGGGCTGTCGAGGCCAGAAAGTAGTTTTTTGCCACTCAGTAGGCATTCCCGCATAACTTGTGGGTATGATGATGATGATGTCACGCGCATACCCTCTATTGAGTTGTACTGTAAATGTACTGTAATTCTGCAAACTGTTAATAAATCAATCAATCAATCAATCAAAAACGAGTTCCCATCTTGAAAGGTAATACAAATCACACCCGTGTGAAGTGAGGGGCGCCTGGTTGGTTGCAGGCAGGCAGGCAGGCAGGCAGGCAGGCACACAGACAGATCGGTAGACACACAGATAGACCGGTAGACACACAGACAGGCAGGTAGACACACAGACAGACCGGTAGACACACAGACAGACCGGCAGGGAGTGAGGGATTTAGCATAGCGTGTGTCACTTAACCCATTCTGAACGGGAACCCATTTTGGTGTCGGCATCATGTTATGCTTTAGCTATTGAAAAATAGCAGATCTACAAGCTCATATTGCGCCACCGAGTGGGAGTGTAAAAGGAATCAATCATCTTAAATGTCTATCCTACTTTAAATAGCCAAAGTTTTTAGTTTTGATATTAGCCATTAGTCATTAGGCAGAATGTTCCCTTTTATAAGGTTACATAATTATACAATATTTTGAAAATAGCAGATCTACAAGCTCAGATCATGTTCAGATCGGCAGGTCATAACCTGACGAAGATGTAACTGAAACATTGAAACGTTGTCACTTTTTACTTGTTTACCCTGTTAATAAATTAAGGGCCTAAATTGTCTGAGCTGCTCCAGAGCCTCCTTCTCTCATGATACCTGTCCTGCTTCTGAGATGCAGCAGACTGGCCTGCCATAGGCTAGAACCCCCTTCTGCAACACATGTGAGCTTTGTAGATTGTGTTTTCAAATAGGGCTGAAGTGGTTGATGTATGTTTTGAATTAATAATTCAACTCTACAACGTAGAGTAGGCTACTTGAGTAAATGTACTTAGCCTCACACCAGGTCTGAAAACCCACCTCTCCTCCAGCTTAGCCCGTAGTCTGAAAACCCACCTCTCCTCCAGCTTAGCCCGTATCACTTGCCCTAGCCTCGACGACCTTGCAGCCAAATAAGGCTAAAATTATGTCATTTAGATAGCATATTTTGTAGACATACTGTAGGATTGTGTAACGAAGTGGTCCTCTGTTACTTACATTTGGCACATTTATGCTTATTTTGCACACATATTGTACCAGTGTTTGATTGAAGTATTTATATTTGCACAGCATACTGTATGTACTTTAGTCAGTTGTATTTGCACACAAAGGAAAAGTCATGAGTTGAAGTGGTTTATTGAAAGTATTATGAACAATGGAGTTGTTTCCTATCTGTCAGGATGGCCACTCAGCATTGGACAGTACCACTGTACCACAGTACCACTGTACCACAGTACCACAGTACCACTGTACCACAGGTGGTACTCTGTACCACCTGGGGAAACAGAGGGATGTTTGGTCATGATGGGCACTCAGCATTGGACAGTACCACATTGGACAGTACCACATTGGACAGTACCACCTGGGGAAACAGAGGGATGTTTGGTCATGATGGGCACTCAGCATTGGACTGTACCACCTGGGCAGTACCACATTGGACAGTACCACCTGGGGAAACAGAGGGATGTTTGCTCAGGATGGCCACTCAGCATTGGACAGTACCACCTGGGGAAACAGAGGGATGTTTGGTCATGATTGGCACTCAGCATTGGACAGTACCACCTGGGGAAACAGAGGGATGTTTGGTCATGATTGGCACTCAGCATTGGACAGTACCACCTGGGGAAACAGAGGGATGTTTGGTCATGATGGGCAAGTGCAATACAGTTAAGAATGCAATATGTGTAAGGGCAATAAGTACAATAGGCTACCAGAGCGCCACATATTGGTCTGGACTGGACCACAGTGAAATGGCCAGGGGATGTTTGAGTTATGCATTGGAGCTGCTAATGATAATGGGATATGTGGTTTATCTTGCAATAGTGGGCATAATTGATATTTACTTACCGGTGTAGTGATATAGATTTATAGGCTCATGTGATGTGGGTTATCTTACGTATGTGGCGTTCAAAAGTGTTGCATGTTTGACCGGTAATATGGTAGAGTCTGCACTGATTGGTTCAGCTGCCTATAAAAGGCTGCCAGGAAGCGCACACACACACACACACACACACACACACACACACACACACACACACACACACACACACACACACACACACACACACACACACACACACACACACACACACACACACACACACACACACACACACACACACACACACACACACACACACACACACACACACACACACACACACACACACACACACACACCTACTCAGTGTTAGATCAGTGAGAGGGCATGGTGGAGCTGCACACCAACATGCCCTATTTGTTTGCTGCGTCTGTCATCATTTCGGGCCAACACTACAGATTGTATCATGTATACTTATAGTTTCATTGTAGCCTACAGAAGTTCTACGGATAGGTTCTTCGTTTACTATTTGATCCAAGATTACTAGCCTATATTTCAATGTATTTGATATAGTTGTTCTTGTTTACTGTAAATCGCTCTGGATTAACCCATTCTGACCGGGCACCCATTTTGGTGTTGGCATCATGTTATGCTTTAGCTATTTAAAAATAGCAGATCTACAAGCTCATATCGCGCCACCGAGTGGCGCGATACGAGCTTGTAGGTCTGCTATTTTTGAAAAAAATCGAAGAACGACTGACATTTTTAGAATCTGATCTCAGGTCAGAATGGGTTCATCAGACCAGTGTGTGTCCAGTGGAAACCTTCGTATGAATCTGATCTCAGGTCAGAATGTGTTAAGAGTAGCCTATATCTCCTGAATGGCTAAATTGTAAATGGATATATATGTGGACTATAGGCCTGAGTCTCCATGTGTGTCTTCACTCATAAATATGTGACCCCGATTTAGCTGCTACTGCTGCTCCAACGATGTCCATTGTTATTCGTGACACATTGTCCATGGTCATGCTGTGACATTCACCAAGCTAGAGGCTGAATGCTGAATGCTGAATGCAGACCTTTTGACACTTTCTCTTTATGTGAGATGGATAGCAAGGAAGACCACACCTCCATGTAAGACTTTATTCTCACATAGAACAATCATGGTCAAATCAGTAGTAGTTGTAATGATGTTCAATCATATTTGGTGAGTTATGATCAGCCTCGCAGTAATAAGCAGCCTTGCCTGCAGTAAAATTGATTGAGATTGATTGAGAATTGTATTCACAGTTAGTAGAATGGGAATGGGTACACTTCAAATGAAAGTACAGGTCAATACAAAAACTGCTACGAGGATAAAACCAGAACAAGCGCTTAGACTTGTTTACATCAGGGTCCTGCTGATGCACTGACTGCAGGATGGATAGGAGCTTTGATTGGCATTCATTAAGTGAACAAAACGGCTTCTCCTCCCCATGGAGGACTGAAACACGCCCACAGTCCTTTAAGCACAATATAATGGTGCCTAATAATAAGATCTTAACTCTGTTTTATCTGTTCCTAAATGATCTTTGCCACTTAATGTGGTCAATGTGCACCATCTAGTGGAGTGATTCAAAACTACACCACGGTAACCACCTGATCTTCGACTCTATTGTATGTAGAAAATAAAGCACTCATTCCATAGAGGTTTAATTGTCCCAAATGTTTAAAGACATGTTTTAGACTGTTCTCCGTCCGCTGCCCTCCATAAGAGTTATTGTCAAAGTGTCCTTGAGCCAGTGATGTGCAGGTTGTATCGTTTCCTCCGCCATCGGTGTATGAATGGGTGAATGTAATGCATCGCTGTATGAATGGGTGAATGTAATGCATCGCTGTATGAATGGGTGAATGTGATGCATCGCTGTATGAATGGGTGAATGTGATGCATCGCTGTATGAATGGGTGAATGTAATGCATCGGTGTATGAATGGGTGAATGTAATGCATCGCTGTATGAATGGGTGAATGTAATGCATCGCTGTATGAATGGGTGAATGTAATGCATCGCTGTATGAATGGGTGAATGTGATGCATCGCTGTATGAATGGGTGAATGTGATGCATCGCTGTATGAATGGGTGAATGTAATGCATCGCTGTATGAATGGGTGAATGTAATGCATCGCTGTATGAATGGGTGAATGTAATGCATCGCTGTATGAATGGGTGAATGTAATGCATCGCTGTATGAATGGGTGAATGTAATGCATCGCTGTATGAATGGGTGAATGTGATGCATCGCTGTATGAATGGGTGAATGTAATGCATCGCTGTATGAATGGGTGAATGTAATGCATCGCTGTATGAATGGGTGAATGTAATGCATCGCTGTATGAATGGGTGAATGTAATGCATCGCTGTATGAATGGGTGAATGTATTAAATGCACGATCGATGCAAAGTGCACCATTTACCACAACATCAATGTAGGCTAATAATAAGAAAGGGATCTGTGTGTGTGTGTGTGTGTGTGTGTGTGTGTGTGTGTGTGTGTGTGTGTGTGTGTGTGTGTGTGTGTGTGTGTGTGTGTGTGTGTGTGTGTGTGTGTGTGCAGTGCTGGAGGGTGGAGCCAGAGGTGATTAGTGGAAGGGGGAGACAGCTCAGAGACCACGTGGAGAATATTTGATGAACCACGCTGACTATGTTTTCTGCTGTTTCACATTCATGGGACGGTCTAAATGAGGTGCAAGCTTCATGCTCTTTCTGGTTTCAGTCGCAGACCATCTGCTTAAACATGATGTCATGACATTGACACCTAGGCTAGGGTCTCATCAGGCCTTCCAGGATAAACCTGGCCAATGTTGATCTATCATAAAGATAGCATATATATAGGGGCTATTTCCAACTAAACCTGCAGGTTAAGGTGTGCATCATGTGGGTGTCCCATCCCAAAATAACTGCCTGTCCCTCAGCTTTGTGCCTGTACTGTAGGCCTACCTGTGTAGAGCCAGATCACTCAAAGCATCTCTGAGGATAGAATTCTGGATGAGCAGGACATTTTGTACAAAACGGGCTACTCCTGAAAACTTTGGAAGGCAATCTTAGCTAAGGAGTGTAGAATCAGGGGGGCAGTCAGCCAGATATTTCGTGAAGCCTCATTTGAAATCGGTAGTTCATATAATGGCCTGTTGTGGCGCTGGACTGGACCCAAAAAGCCCCATACTGTAGCTCCATAGAGGCCCATGTATTTTGGCCCAACTTCACCTAGACTGTATTACCTTAATAAACATGGTCATGAATACTTTCTTCTTCCAGTCACTAGTTTAAAGTCTCATTTCTAATGTCATAATATTCTTTTTGGAAAATTATGGTCCCATTAATTAAAAAAAATGACCATAAAGAAAAAAAACCATCGCGTATGTTCTGAGGGGCGTGGCTACCATTACAGTCTATGATCGGGATTCCCCTCCCACTCGAGTCAAAATAAAAACCAACGGAGAAGAAGGGGGGGAAGTCCCGCCTCGTTGTCTGGGCAGCCAATGACCAGCTGGTATACAAAACGGAGCCAGCCAATGGCCAGCTGGTACCAAAGATGGCGACTTACATCAGGAATTAGCATATTATTACAGGCTTCATTTTACGTTCATGTTAGACCCGGGGAACGCTTTGTCCATATTTTTTACAGTCTATGTGTAGAATCTGAGAAATCCAACAGGCTCGTCTTGATCACATGACTACAGAGATCTTGTGTACCGATTTGCGTGAGATTTGGATGAAATCTGTGGCACTAAAATAAACAATGTGTTTTTCAGAAATCGGCCTCATGGTGGCGCTATAACCGGCAGATGTGGAGGGATGCAGGGAAAATGCTTTTCCATGGCCTCTATAGTGTGCATACATTAGTTGTCGATGCAGTTATAGGTAAAAACAGGAATTGGCCTGTTATAGCGCCACCGTGAGGCTGAGGCATGACGTCCTCGGCCTAGTGGAAATTTCATGGAAATTAGACACTGTGTTTGTGATTTGTGGCATTTTGTTCGAAACGGACCAATCATGTGAACTTTGGAAGCTAATGTTAGCCAATCAGGATGGAAGATGGGAAATGGTGCAGATCTGTGTTGATCACATGACTATGGAGATTGTGTGATGCATGGATAAAATGTGTACGAGTTATCTACAGAAATGTGTTTTGCCTAAATCGGCCTCATGGTGGCGCTATAACAGGCCGTTGAGGAATATTTGGGGCAGAGGTACATCGTTGGCATCCAGCTTTGTGCATGTACTGTACCTATATATTCTGATATCTATATATATATGTACCTATATATTCTGATATCTATATATATATATATATATGTACCTATATATTCTGATATCTATATATATATGTACCTATATATTCTGATATCTATATATATATGTACCTATATATTCTGATATCTATATATATATATGTACCTATATATTCTGATATATATATATGTACCTATATATTCTGATATCTATATATATATATGTACCTATATATTCTGATATCTATATATATATATGTACCTATATATTCTGATATCTATATATGTACCTATATATTCTGATATCTATATATATATATGTACCTATATATTCTGATATCTATATATATATATGTACCTATATATTCTGATATATATATATATATATGTACCTATATATTCTGATATCTATATATATGTACCTATATATTCTGATATCTATATATATATATGTACCTATATATTCTGATATCTATATATATATATGTACCTATATATTCTGATATCTATATATATATGTACCTATATATTCTGATATCTATATATATATGTACCTATATATTCTGATATCTATATATATATGTACCTATATATTCTGAATCAATGTAAGGATGGTGTTCAGTTGGGCTGCCCACCGCGGTGGTCCTATGTACCTATATATTCTGATATCTATATATATATATATATATGTACCTATATATTCTGAATCAATGTAAGGATGGTGTTCAGTTGGGCTGCCCACCGCGGTGGTCCTATGTACCTATATATTCTGATATCTATATCTATCTATATATATGTACCTATATATTCTGAATCAATGTAAGGATGGTGGTCAGCCATCCAGGCTCCTGCTTGTCTTCTGCTGTATTTTGTATATATGCATGACCATGTGTGTGGTTTCCCCTTTTTAGGCTCTGGAGCTGTAATATCCCTTTAATTATAATTATGCATGACTAATGGAGGGAATGATTGATGAGACCAATTAAGCATCAATTCTATAGCGGGATCTCAAGCTGTGGCCACAAACCCATTCCAAATATAGCCTAAAGCAATACAAACATTTAGGAAAAAAAGGTAAAGTCAGACGGACATAGAAATAGAGACGGTGGCTTGTCTTTTGTCTCCTGGATCTCTTCTCCACTAGTCCCTCACTGACATTTTAGTCTAGTTTTTATTTCTCAATGTAATTACTTGCGCAAGCAGAGCGCGCAAGTACTAGTTTCGCCCGGGACTCGTATGCACCGTCCCAGCCGTCCCGCCACTTTTGATGCGTATGCACCGTCCCAGCAAATTGTGCCTGATACGGCAGTGGTGCCAGATTACATGGTGTGTATATGTATAACTAGCTCTCAATGATGACGTAAGAAATATGTGGATTAAAGGACCCAATGCCTGAGTGTAATTGGTTTTCGATGGTGACGTAATGACGATATAAACATGTATATGGCGGTCATACATGTATACATGTATGTAATCTGGCACCACTGCCGTATCAGGCACAATTTGCTGGGACGGTGCATACGCATCAAAAGTGGCGGGACGGCTGGGACGGTGCGTACGGCGCAAAGTAACCACAGTATACCGCTAATCAACATACAAATTACATATACAGTATATGTATAACTAGCTCTCAATGATGACGTAAAAAATATGTGGATTAAAGACCCAATGCCAGAGTGTAATTGGTTTTCGATGGTGACGTAATGACGATATGTTTTAGTGTTGGGAGGATTAAAGGTAATGCTCCTGTGTATACATGTATGTAATCTGGCACCACTGCCGTATCAGGCACAAGTAGTCATTACTGAGATTTGACAGTTTGTAGCGGTCGAAAGTACTTGCGCGCTCTGCTTGCGCACTAGTAGGCCATTTATGGCCTACTAGTGTGCAACAAGCAAGTATGCACTCGACAGAGTGCAGTTCTAGTTGTTGATATATTTTGTCTTAGTTTTAGTCACCACCATGCATGGCTTAGCTTATAGGCTATAGTTTACATTGGTTGTCGACGGACAGTTTTCGTCATTATTTTAGTTTTTTTCCCTGGAAAAGTGGAGAATGGAGACACAGTTGGGCGTAGGGTTGGGAGAGCCTCTCTCTGTGTACCTCCGGCCAAGTAGCCTATGACTTTCCTCAACTCTTTCCAGTCTTTTACTCTGGATACATGACTCGGTAAAAGTATCAATGCTTCAATGTAGAAATACTCTATTAAATACTGTATTAAAAAGTGCAATATTTGCAAATACTTGTAATAATTGTAAATACTCCATTTAAAAAAAAATTAAGAACAACCCTTAAGTTCACACCTCAACATAGTTTATAAAGGTGTCACAGCAGCGTGTGTCAAAGGAATGAGCCTATAGACGCATACCTGTAGAGTACGTGTCAAGACTGGTTGAACTGGATGCATACAGTATGTATGTACAGTATGTACTTTGATGCATATGTACTTTGTGTGACCTGTAGAGACTGGTTGAACTGGCCTTCATTCATCACTCATCATACATAATGTACACATGTTTTGTCTCTCAAGTTTCCTTGTGTCTCATTTGCATACAGGATTTATTTGCATACATACTTACATACTTATTTGACGTTTCCGTGAGAAGCGTTCTGTTTTCGGAGAAGCAGTATTTCCCCATATCCATCGGCATGCCTTGACCTCCGTTCACCTTAAAGGGCCACTTCACCCATTTTGCAACCAGAGCTTATTTTAATGATGTTTAGGGCACAAAAGAAACACTTGTTATATATTGTTTATTTAGATATTTTAGTCATGACGCCATGTTCATGACCATCTGCAAACTGTTAATAAATACTTCAATCAATCAATCAATCAATCAATCAATCAATCAATCGATCGATCGATCAATCAGTTTAGCTGGTATTCACCTTTTTCATATGGCCCATAAGTCTTTGCGTTTGTGTGTGCATAAGTTCCTCTTTCTCTTGCTGTGTTGCCAGTTTTGAAAGAGAAACAAGTGACCAGGTCTATGAAAATAACCACAAATGAAAATAGCTGATCTACAAGCTCACAGCGACACATTGTGAGGTTGTACATCTGTTATTTAAAAACACATTGAGAATAAATCGAAATATTTTGAATATTTTAACATTTTAATAAAAAAAGGCACAAATTATGTTTGGCAAAATGTTTAATATAAACATGTTTGTTTCTTGCAACAATTTTTTCTTCATTTTGTTGAGTAAATTCAGAGCCAGATCCACTCAAAGCATCTCTGAGGATAGAATTCTGGATGAGCAGGACATTTTGTACAAAACGGGCCACTCCTGAAAACTTTGGAAGGCAATCTTAGTGTAGAATCTGAGAAATCCAACAGGCTCGTCTTGATCACATGACTACAGAGATCTTGTGTACCGATTTGCGTGAGATTTGGATGAAATCTGTGGCACTAAAATAAACAATGTGTTTTTCAGAAATCGGCCTCATGGTGGCGCTATAACCGGCAGATGTGGAGGGATGCAGGGAAAATGCTTTTCCATGGCCTCTATAGTGTGCATACATTAGTTGTCGATGCAGTTATAGGTAAAAACAGGAATTGGCCTAGCTGTTATAGCGCCACCGTGAGGCTGAGGCATGACGTCCTCGGCCTAGTGGAAATGTGCGTGTATAATTTCATGGAAATTGGACACTGCGCTATAACAGGCCGTTGAGGAATATTTGGGGCAGAGGTTCATCGTTGTGCACAGTTTGGCATGGATCGGGCCAACGGTGCCGGAGATGAGCTGATAACGGACGGACGGAAGAACGGAAAGAAGGACACACACATGTGTCCTGTGTGTGTGTGTATCAATATTAATATTATTATCAATAAGACATGACATGTCACATAAAGCATAATGAAATTTAGAACATTTTGCCTCATAATAGTTGTTGATGTACCCCAACTTTCAGCAGAAATCCCCATGCGGGATATGTTTAGTAGACACCTTTACAAACACATTGGTCTTGGTAAGAAATGTATTTCCAGATTGTATTAATATCCTCTGACTACTGCATGCAAGAGGTGCAGAAACCTGTTCATTACACAACATGCATGCACAATGCACATGCAACAGCCACGTGCCATGTGAATGGCAACGACATACAGCACAGCATGTAAGTTATGTAACCCAGGTCAGAATAGCCAAGTCAATAAAATAAATATCTAAATATTAATGGATTTAGGATATAAACCAGGTTCAAATACAGTAACCAAACTTCTACAAAAGAGCTTTAACCATGAAAACTAAATAGGATTTGTCTAAGACTATTTTACTATACAGAGTACAATGTATGGGTTTATATTCTATCTGCTTGTGTGCTTTGAGAGCCCTGTGAGGTGCTCTGAACAAGCCAATGAACCAATTGACCAATCAGGTCTCTCAATTAATAGACTGCACTTTGGAGAATCACCAGCCCAGGTGATTCAGCTAATCACATGCTGCAGAGCACAGAATGTTCTGGAGAGAACAGGAGAGAGAAGCCTGTTGAGCAGACCATTTGACAAACAGAGAGGAAAGACAAGATTTGATGAATGTGAACAGATTGTTTTCATTTAAAGAGAGTTTTGATTGATCCAGTCTCTTTTTGAGAGAAGAGTGCTGGTCCTTTTGAGAAGTTTGATCCTGGAACCTGTTAATTGTGTGAACTTTGTGAACACTGACTTGGTCAGGTCTTTTTGCTTTGATTGGATTGATTCGAGTGATATTGGCATATCACTCTGGCGAGCTACCCACGATTCTACGGACGAAGATCCTCAACACCGCTGTCCCCTTAAATCAGATAAGAAATTGAGCCTTTGGTAGTGTGGTACCACTGCAGCACACAGTGAGACTCTCAGTGTGCACCTCCACTGCATACACATTGCACACACATACCATACCTGGATGGACATACTGTAGGCCTACAGTGAACTCACAATACACTGAACATAGCCCAAACATTTAGATTCTCGTAGAGGGTTCTTTTCGATTCTGACGAATCTCTCTACGAGAGTCTAAAACATAACCCCCCCCTTTACCGTCGAAAGTTGAACGTTTGTGCCTCAAAGTCACTCTTACCTTGTACAAATGCAAAATCTAAGCTGCTTTTAATGTTGCCCCACTTGTTTGCGAGGTGTACGGATTCAGATTAAACACGGAACATGCTTATTTTTCAATAAAAAATATATTTTAATCCACTCTGTTTCTGAATCCTCCATTGTAAATGGGGTAAACGGCGCAACAGAATATTGCCCGCGCCCCTAGCGGCCAGGGTTCTCTTGCGCATTTACAATGGAGAGAAAAGCAAGATGGCCGCCAGATTCCGAGACAGAGTTGATTAAAATACCTTTTTTATTGAGAAATAAGCATGTTCCGTGTTTAATCTGAATCCGTACACCTCGCAAACAAGTGGGGCAACATTAAAAGCAGCTTAGATTTTGCATTTGTACAAGGTAAGAGTGACTTTGAGGCACAAACGTTCAACTTTCGACGGTAAGGGGGGGGGGTTATGTTTTAGACTCTCGTAGAGAGATTCGTCAGAATCGAAAAAAACCCTCTACGAGAATCTAAATGTTTGGGCTACACTGAACACTGAATACTTACACCCGGATGGACTCTCGGTGAACTTTTGAGCTACACACATTCATTTCCATACTTACTGCCACACACAGTGGGAAGTTCATTGGACTTTTAATACCTTTTAAAGGACATTTATGGGTTATTAAGTTCATGGGAATTGTAATGTGATTGTTGATATAGTGATTGATCTTTAAGTTCATGTGACCCACATGTGAATGTGGATTTGTGACTGTTTAAGGTGAATAATTGATAATTGTGAAGTGAATATACATTTACTGGTTTATGTTTAAAGGTGAAACGAAGGTGAATTTATAAATAACTAGAAAAAGTGCCCTTCCGGGCACAGGTCTCCACCAGGTTATCCACAGATCCGTGCAGTTAGAGGTAAAAACACTTTTCGGCCAGTTATAGTGCCACCTTGAGGCTGAGTTGAAATTGTTCATGTGGCATTTCGTCCTCGGCCTAGTGGGAATGTGGGTGCAGAATTTCACGGAAATCACGCGATGTGTTCATGATTTGCAGCATTTTTGTTTGAAACTGAGCACTCCTGTGAACTTTGGAAGCCAATCTTAACCAATCAGGATGGAGTCTGATAAATCTGAAAGACCCGTTTCGTTGAATGGCTCTAGAGAGACTGTGTACCAATTTGCGTGATGTTTGGACAAAATCTGTAGGTGTACTGTGCAAAAACTTGTTTTGCACAAAGCGGCCTCCTGGTGGCGCTATAACAGGCCGTTCTGGAAAGTTTGGGGCAGAGGTTCATGGTTGGCATCCAGGGAGTGTGTGTGCAAAATATGGCATCGACCGGGTTAACGGTGGCCGAGATTAGCTTGTTTTGCACAAAGCGGCCTCCTGGTGGCGCTATAACAGGCCGTTCTGGAAAGTTTGGGGCAGAGGTTCATGGTTGGCATCCAGGGAGTGTGTGTGCAAAATATGGCATCGACCGGGTTAACGGTGGCCGAGATTAGCTGTTCACGGACACACGGACACACGGACGGACACACGGACGGACACGCGGACGGACGGAGTGCAAAACATACTCTCCCCACATGCCTTCGGCCTGGTGGAGACAAAAAGTATTTTGATTTCATAACGTTACATTTCATTTGGTTAAAAGTGATATTTACTGTGAACCTAAAATAGGAATAAGTTACTTAAAACCAACTTAACTTATTTACTTACCTTAGATTAGATTTAAAACCTGGAAAGGACAACTAAATTAGATAGTAAATAAATAGGACTAAAACAGACTAAAATAGTACTTACCTGTTTTCCTGTGGGAGCATAGTTAATAGGAGGTATTTATTTGGTGACATTTAACTGTCTGAGCACAGTTGTTTTCTTTTGTTTATTGTTTTGTATGATTATTGTCATTGTTTGTTGTGCATTTTCCATTCTATTATTTTATTGCTGTAATACAAGCCATCGGGCTAATACTAAACCGTACCTATGGTCTGTGGTCTAAATCATTCTTCTTGCTTACTGCTCTTCCGAACCTAGTAACTAGTCCTGTACCCTGTGATTGATAACTAAAGGGTTACAGTTACATAAGTTACATGATACTTTAGATGTCTTTTAACTCCGGTTTGTTGCTTCCCATTGTCATTCTCTCTCTCTCTCTCTCTCTCTCTCTCTCTCTCTCTCTCTCTCTCTCTCTCTCTCTCTCTCTCTCTCTCTCTCTCTCATTCCTGATACGATACCTGCAACTATGTGCTGTACCGAGTTTCCTTGTTTAATAATTATGCAAGTATGTGCTGCACCAAACTACTTCTCTGATGATGACGATAACCTGACATGTTTACCACTGAGCAAATAGAGCCTGCCTACTTGCTCAGGGGATAATTTGAATCTTGACCATCAGATCAATTATTGATTGCATAATAGGGCCTAAATGGAAACAAGACTGAAGTGACTTTTTGTTGTTCTATCCCTTGACTGCACTTTACTGTTTTTACATTTATGTCAAATATCCCATTCTGACCGGGCACCCATTTTGGTGTCAGCATCATGTCATGCTTTAGCTATTGAAAAATAGCAGATCTACAAGCTCATATCGCGCCACCGAGTGGCGCGATACGAGCTTGTAGGTCTGCTATTTTTGAAAAATCGAAGAGCGACTGACTTTTTTAATCTGATCTCAGGTCAGAATGGGTTCATCAGAACCAGTGTGTGTCCGGCGGAAACCTCGTATGAATCTGATCTCAGGTCAGAATGGGATAAACTATTCAATCAAGGTCAAAGGTCAAACTTTGGATCCTGTCTATAGGTGAGACATTATTAGAAGAGCAGGGAGACAGAATACAACTACTCCAATTGTATAATTCATATCGTGTTAACATACTCTACGATACAGACTGTATAAAGTACAGTATATTGTATTAACTTAATCTCACTACTTATATTTAAATGCCTTATGTCATATTCGACAATAGCTATAATATTGCCAGTCGTTTGTTATGAAACCGGCCTATGGCATGTCAGATTTTGTTTTAAAACCCTCATTTTGGTCATGGGTGGTATGGCCAACTTGTTACTGTAGTGGCCTATAGGGGATATTTCTCATGTTATTTTAACAGGTTTAAAAACCTTAAAAAACATTTTGCTGTTCATTTCAATAGAGCGCCGAAGTCTGACGTCAATATCTGTAGAGGGCGCTAAGTCCACAGGTTCATGTACTTTTTTTATTTGCATTGTAATCCCCATAGGGGGATTTTAGATCGCCTCTGTGTTTGAAAATAAAGAAAAATCATCCCGGCCATATGGATATGAAGAATCAACTGACTGAAAGAAAACGCTAATGTTACTGCTGCTGTTTCACTACAAACAGACTGTATCAAATATAAGTGACTGACTGTCGTAAACGATACCATAATGGTAAGGTTATATTGTATTGACATACCACACTCTACCACAGAAACCACACATATGTGTATAAAATATATTCTATTGAACCTTGAACCTTTTTATTGATTTAAAAAGCTTACATACTTGGGGTAAACATACTTTGATGAATCCCATCCTCGATCATTTCCTTGTTCTTGATTATTGTAAGTCGCTCTGGATTAAGAGCATCTGCTAAATGCATAAATTATAAATTGTTTCCTTATAGAAGGGGATTCCCCTTCATCCTCCTTCCTCGATCATTTCCTTATAGAAGGGGATTCCCCTTCATCCTTCCTGTGAGTTAGTTGTCAGGGGACAGCTCTGGCTCTGCATATAAACAGTCCTCTGTCTTAGTGCATCCATCAGTGCTACTCAGCAGGTGCCTAGAGAACACAGAGAACCTAGAGAACGCAGACATCCTCATGATGGCAAAGACACACATCCTCATCCTGGCCTTCTTCACCGTTATACTTCTGCAGCATGTCG
Organism: Protomyctophum parallelum; assembly: GCF_964188405.1. Taxonomy (NCBI): domain Eukaryota; kingdom Metazoa; phylum Chordata; class Actinopteri; order Myctophiformes; family Myctophidae; genus Protomyctophum; species Protomyctophum parallelum. The sequence goes on along the minus strand of NC_139702.1, from coordinate 967,030 downwards.
ATGGGTTAGGGTTAGGGTTACGGGTCACCACCGACACGTGCGTCGCAGTCAGGCCATGCGATAACGCCAAAAACATCGGATCTCTGGAGCGGAAGTTGGACGAACTCCAGGCTGACCTGAACTCACTGAAGGAGCAGAATGCAGGTAAGCTCTCTGCCAATCAGATACCTTGTGTGAATAGACTCTATGCATAATGCTGCAGTAGCACACAGAGGGCCAACTTCCCTACTTCCTTCGCAGGTGTTACCAAATGATACTAAGTAAGAATCTGTTCCATTTAGTGTACAGTTGTTCTCAAACCTTTTTAACCCATTCTGACCTGAGATCAGATTCATACGAGGTTTCCGCCGGACACACACTGGTCTGATGAACCCATTCTGACCTGAGATCAGATTCTAAAAATGTCAGTCGCTCTTCGATTTTTCAAAAATAGCAGACCTACAAGCTCGTATCGCGCCACTCGGTGGCGCGATATGAGCTTGTAGATCTGCTATTTTTAAATAGCTAAAGCACAACATGATGCTGACACCAAAATGGGTGCCCGGTCAGAATGGGTTAATTTCAAGGACGTGAGTGTACAAATGGAACCAAATGGACCCAATTTAGTTTGATTTGTACACTCTCAGAGACACACACCCAGAGCCATTTGGAACCCACTCAAGGACACTTTGAGAGCCACTGGTGTAGCAGAGTGGGTCGCCTACTGAGTGTCAAAAGGGTCTACTTTCTGGTAGGGATAATAATAATAATAATAATAATAATATTAATTACTTTCTGGTAGGGATACACTTTTTTTCGTTTCCATTCCGATCCCGATACCACAATATTTCTGTTATAGCCAATACCATTACCGAATACCGATACCAGAGAATAATATTTATAATATAAAAATATCTTATTTTGAAGTCCACCGTGTGGAGTGTTTATAGATGTCTAGCTATATATCTCTAGGAAGTACAGTAGGAAGAACTGTGTGATTTTCTGGCATTAATTGTTCAATTCAATATCTCTAAAATGTCGGGGATCCAATGTGTCATGGTAATATCATTTTTACCACAGCAGAGATGCTAAGATGTAGATAATTTTATGCTTATGGGGCTTTAACAAAAAGCATTCAGTGAAGCCTTTTGAATGGATATCTCTTAATGTGTTCACAGATCTCAGGTCTCAAGTGACTGATATGGCAACACAGCAGCGAGAAACTACAGCAGAAATGACCACCTTGATCTGGGACCTGGGAAACCTCACCAGAGAGGGTAAGTTGAAAGTGATGCCCTTGTTACAAATAATGATATGAATTAGGCATAATGGCGAATCTGTTTGGATTTTTTTTTATGCTATTTATCGATTTATCCATTGAACTGATTCATGGATTCAACCAAACTTTAAATCAGTGTAAATTTTTATAACACATTCTGATTTAGTCTTAGTCTTGTGTCTTGCAGGGGTAATTAATGTGTCTGTTTTTACACACCATTATAATGTATTATTTTGTTCACAAGACCCAATTAGTAAATGTCAGTCTCCAGGTTTTCTTCAGAATATGTATGAAACTTATTTACTACAACATACTGTAACTCTGAGTGTACAACATACACATTTGAACACTTACATATACCTCATTGTCTCTCCCCACTCTCTCTCTTCCTCTTTTCCTATCTATCTTCACTTGAAACTATATCAATAAAGGCAGAAAAGCATAAAACAACCCTTTAAAAAAATAAATAAAGTGTAATGTTTTTTTTTCTATACCTGCTCTGTTTCTCTTTTGTCCTCAGTTGTCCACACTCAGAAAGTGGGATTTTCAGCATCGTTGGCCAGGGGGTCTGATGTGCGCGTTGGACCCGGCACAACCATTGTGTTCAGGAATGTCTTCTTCAACACCGGCAATGCCTACGACCCTGCCACAGGTATAGAGATTTTGTAACCCATTTTTCACCCCTGTGTCAATCATCTAATCTTCTAATGTGATCCTGGGCTCTGCACACCCTCCGCCAACCTAGTCCCCATATATGGGGGACAAGGGGAGACCAACCTAGTCCCCATATATGGGGGACAAGGGGAGAGCAACCTAGTCCCCATATATGGGGGACAAGGGGAGACCAACCTAGTCCCCATATATGGGGGACAAGGGGAGAGCAACGGACTTGAACTCATGCTTCCTTCATGCTTGAGTGTCCAAGTTGCTCCTTTACACCTGACAGGGGGGAGTTTCCCTGGTTGGACGTAGCGCGTGGAAGGAACACGTTATTCCAACCAGTTCCTTTCCCCTCCATCAGGCGCCCCGGCCTGCCACAGGTATACTGAGAGCCTCACAGAACTGGTCTTTCACGTATCTCAGGACAAGGACCCCTATTAGCTGAGAGCAGAGACCAAATGTTCTCATAATCGTCATGTTCAACTTCCATTCGTTACCGACTCTGTGCTCTACAGCCGGGCACCGGTCTAGTATAGCACACAATGCCCTGGGGGAAGAGGCTCATTATTGCACTCTTTTCAGGACTCCCTAAGAAAACAACTCACAGATTACAACTTGTCCAAAATGCAGCAGCTAGAGTTTTAACTAGAACTAAGATGAGAGAACATATTACTCCAGTTTTGGCATCACTGCACTGGCTTCCGGTTGTTTTTAGGATTGATTTTAAAATTCTGTTACTTGTCTATAAAGCTCTCAATGGTCTCGCACCTTCCTACCTACATGACTGCCTGCCTAGATATGTCCCTAGCCGCCCCCTCAGGTCCTCCAATGCTGGCCTACTTGAAGTGCCTAAAAGAATGTGCACAAAAAAATCTGGTGAGGCAGCTTTTTGCTTCTACGGCCCAACAGCCTGGAATAAACTTCCATTCGAGCTCAGACACGCACCCTCTGTAGACATTTTTAAATCTCAACTCAAGACTCACCTCTTCACTCTTGCTTTTAGTTGAGTTTTATTTTTATTTTAATTTTTTTATGTGTTTTTATTTATTTTATGTTCTTATATTCGGTTTTGTTCTCTGCTATTGTTCTATCATTTTAACTACTTGTGTTTTATTGTATTTTATTTTTGTGTCCTGCCCTGTGAAGCACTTTGAGCTGCATTTATGGATGAAAAGTGCTATACAAATAAAGTTTATTATTATTATTATTATTATGGAGCTCAATTATTAATCAGTGAGATATAAATGGGCACGGCTCTGACGATTCCACGATTCTGTGTCTCGCAGGTATCTTCACTGCCCCGCTGAACGGAGCGTTCCAGTTCACCTTCACAACGTTCGGCTACAGCACTCACTTCTCCGGGGCCCAGCTGCTGAAGAACGGCCACCTTCAAGTCAGCACCTGGCAAGCCAAAGGAAAGCACGACAGCGACAGCACCAGCGGAGCAGTGATTCTGTCACTCAATGCCGGAGACAGAGTGAATTTGATCACTTGGAATTGGAGTGAAATGCAATTGTTCGACAATGTTAACCACCACACTACTTTCAGTGGCGTTCTGCTCTTTCCACTGTAGACATTGTAGACTGTAGCCCAAGGGTTCTCAACCATAGTCGGGCTACTGTCGCCAATGCCTTACCCCTTATCCCTAAACTTATTTTCTTTCTATTTTCTCTATATATATATTTTTTAATAGTTCAAATAGCCAATCGCCCCCCCCCCCACCCACCCACCTGCTGCCCGGTGCCTTCAGACAGCCCCTCCCACTGAGGCGTTGTGTGAGGATCAGAGTTTTTTTTATTTGTTGCACATCCAAAAATCCAACCCCCCACCCCCCCTCCCAAGTTCCGTGCCTACACAATGCAACTGTATGTGATATGATGTCTCCATCCCTCCCCCCCCCCCCCTCTCTGTCAATACCCCTCACCCATTCCATGCTTCTCCCCCTCCCCCCCCACCCCCCATCCTTCTTTTTCTTACTTTCTTTTTCTATGATGCAAGAAAGATGTATTTGGCGCTGCACTGTGGCGACATGGACTAGGGCTACGCTTGCATGCGGGCCCTTTGTCTAAGACAAATGTCTTCCTCGGGAGCCTAATAAAGTATATCTCATATCTCATCTCATCTCATCTCAATCTACTGTACAAGCTCACAACATGTCAATGTAGATTGGCTAGTTTCCCCCAGTCATGATCTGGCACAAGTGAATAGCATGTCCTTTACCAATGCTGTCTGACAGATTAACAGCCACTGTCTAAATAATCTGACCTGTTCATGTTAATAGCATGTTAAATTCAGTTTTATTTTTATGTGCATACATATTGTGATCATATACATATGTCTGACTCCCTGTGGAATATTACTTTATACAGTACTGTATTACTTATAACCAGTGGGTACTCGGTGGACATACATACATACTACTGCTATGGGTATTTTATAACATAAGGCTACTCTATTTTGTTTCTCGTGCATACAGTGCATGTCTTTGTTTTTTCTGTTTAATCTTTTTGATTTAAACGTTTACATTTTAAGTACATTCTAATCAAATAAAATTCTAATTGCAATATGTCAACGGTAAGGTTGTCTCATAAGCCCTCCTGGGGTTTCTCACCTGCACCCTCTGTTGTGAAGATGTTGTATATATTAATGTGTGTAGCCTATTCCTGTCGAGCAAATAAGTCACACAGTGTGTTGGTGTGCATTCTTTGACATGTACAGAGAACCAAACATGACAACTAACATCACAAACTACAGTAGCTGACATATACAGTATTATGAACATACGAACTTAAGACACTGATAAGAGGATAAACGTGTTTAGTTACAGGGGAAATGTATGTTCTGTTTTCTTGCGGGTCTTTGTGCACTTTATGTGCATTTTTCTGAAATACATTGAGCCCTGCCTACGCAGTACGCTCCCGCCTCAGAGCATGCAGGTGTGCATACGACTGTTCTGTTTTAGCCCATATACAGTATTATCAGAGCATACAGGTGGGCATAAGACTGTTCTGTTTTAGCCCATATACAGTATTATCAGAGCATACATGGTGTGCATAAGACTGTTCTGTTTTAGCCCATATACAGTATTATCAGAGCATACATGGTGTGCATACGACTGTTCTGTTTGAGCCCATATACAGTATTATCAGAGCATACAGGCGTGCATAAGACGGTTCTGTTTTAGCCCATATACAGTATCAGAGCATACAGGTGTGCATAAGACTGTTCTGTTTGAGCCCATATACAGTATTATCAGAGCATACAGGCGGGCATAAGACTGTTCTGTTTGAGCCCATATACAGTATTATCAGAGCATACAGGTGGGCATAAGACTGTTCTGTTTTAGCCCATATACAGTATTATCAGAGCATACATGGTGTGCATAAGACTGTTCTGTTTGAGCCCATATACAGTATTATCAGAGCATACATGGTGGGCATAAGACTGTTCTGTTTGAGCCCATATACAGTATTATCAGAGCATACATGGTGTGCATAAGACTGTTCTGTTTTAGCCCATATACAGTATTATCAGAGCATACAGGCGTGCATAAGACTGTTCTGTTTGAGCCCATATACAGTATTATCAGAGCATACATGGTGTGCATAAGACTGTTCTGTTTTAGCCCATATACAGTATTATCAGAGCATACAGGCGTGCATAAGACTGTTCTGTTTGAGCCCATATACAGTATTATCAGAGCATACATGGTGTCCATAAGACTGTTCTGTTTGAGCCCATATACAGTATTATCAGAGCATACAGGCGTGCATAAGACTGTTCTGTTTTAGCCCGTATTATCAGAGCATACAGGCGTGCATAAGACTGTTCTGTTTTAGCCCATATACAGTATTATCAGAGCATACATGGTGTGCATAAGACTGTTCTGTTTGAGCCCATATACAGTATTATCAGAGCATACAGGTGGGCATAAGACGGTTCTGTTTTAGCCCATATACAGTATTATCAGAGCATACAGGCGTGCATAAGACTGTTCTGTTTTAGCCCATATACAGTATTATCAGAGCATACATGGTGTGCATAAGACTGTTCTGTTTGAGCCCATATACAGTATTATCAGAGCATACATGGTGGGCATAAGACTGTTCTGTTTTAGCCCATATACAGTATTATCAGAGCATACAGGTGTGCATAAGACTGTTCTGTTTGAGCCCATATACAGTATTATCAGAGCATACATGGTGGGCATAAGACTGTTCTGTTTGAGCCCATATACAGTATTATCAGAGCATACAGGCGTGCATAAGACTGTTCTGTTTTAGCCCATATACAGTATTATCAGAGCATACATGGTGTGCATAAGACTGTTCTGTTTTAGCCCATATACAGTATTATCAGAGCATACATGGTGTGCATAAGACTGTTCTGTTTGAGCCCATATACAGTATTATCAGAGCATACAGGTGGGCATAAGACTGTTCTGTTTGAGCCCATATACAGTATTATCAGAGCATACAGGTGGGCATAAGACGGTTCTGTTTTAGCCCATATACAGTATTATCAGAGCATACAGGTGGGCATAAGACTGTTCTGTTTGAGCCCATATACAGTATTATCAGAGCATACATGGTGGGCATAAGACTGTTCTGTTTTAGCCCATATACAGTATTATCAGAGCATACAGGCGTGCATAAGACTGTTCTGTTTTAGCCCATATACAGTATTATCAGAGCATACAGGTGGGCATAAGACTGTTCTGTTTGAGCCCATATACAGTATTATCAGAGCATACATGGTGTGCATAAGACTGTTCTGTTTTAGCCCATATACAGTATTATCAGAGCATACAGGCGTGCATAAGACTGTTCTGTTTGAGCCCATATACAGTATTATCAGAGCATACAGGTGGGCATAAGACGGTTCTGTTTTAGCCCATATACAGTATTATCAGAGCATACATGGTGTGCATAAGACTGTTCTGTTTGAGCCCATATACAGTATTATCAGAGCATACATGGTGGGCATAAGACTGTTCTGTTTTAGCCCATATACAGTATTATCAGAGCATACAGGCGTGCATACGACTGTTCTGTTTTAGCCCATATACAGTATTATCAGAGCATACATGGTGTGCATACGACTGTTCTGTTTTAGCCCATATACAGTATTATCAGAGCATACAGGTGTGCATACGACTGTTCTGTTTTAGCCCATATACAGTATTATCAGAGCATACAGGCGTGCATTAGACTGTTCTGTTTGAGCCCATATACAGTATTATCAGAGCATACAGGCGTGCATAAGACTGTTCTGTTTTAGCCCATATACAGTATTATCAGAGCATACAGGTGTGCATACGACTGTTCTGTTTTAGCCCATATACAGTATTATCAGAGCATACATGGTGTGCATAAGACTGTTCTGTTTTAGCCCATATACAGTATTATCAGAGCATACATGGTGTGCATACGACTGTTCTGTTTGAGCCCATATACAGTATTATCAGAGCATACAGGTGTGCATACGACTGTTCTGTTTTAGCCCATATACAGTATTATCAGAGCATACAGGCGTGCATAAGACTGTTCTGTTTTAGCCCATATACAGTATTATCAGAGCATACATGGTGTGCATAAGACTGTTCTGTTTTAGCCCATATACAGTATTATCAGAGCATACAGGCGTGCATAAGACTGTTCTGTTTTAGCCCATATACAGTATTATCAGAGCATACAGGCGTGCATAAGACGGTTCTGTTTGAGCCCATATACAGTATTATCAGAGCATACATGGTGTGCATAAGACTGTTCTGTTTTAGCCCATATACAGTATTATCAGAGCATACATGTGTGCATAAGACGGTTCTGTTTGAGCCCATATACAGTATTATCAGAGCATACATGGTGTGCATAAGACGGTTCTGTTTTAGCCCATATACAGTATTATCAGAGCATACATGTGTGCATAAGACGGTTCTGTTTTAGCCCATATACAGTATTATCAGAGCATACATGGTGTGCATAAGACGGTTCTGTTTGAGCCCATATACAGTATTATCAGAGCATACATGTGTGCATAAGACGGTTCTGTTTTAGCCCATATACAGTATTATCAGAGCATACATGGTGTGCATAAGACGGTTCTGTTTGAGCCCATATACAGTATTATCAGAGCATACATGGTGTGCATAAGACGGTTCTGTTTTAGCCCATATACAGTATTATCAGAGCATACATGGTGTGCATAAGACGGTTCTGTTTGAGCCCATATACAGTATTATCAGAGCATACATGGTGTGCATAAGACTGTTCTGTTTTAGCCCATATACAGTATTATCAGAGCATACATGTGTGCATAAGACTGTTCTGTTTGAGCCCATATACAGTATTATCAGAGCATACATGGTGTGCATAAGACTGTTCTGTTTGAGCCCATATACAGTATTATCAGAGCATACATGGTGTGCATAAGACTGTTCTGTTTTAGCCCATATACAGTATTATCAGAGCATACATGGTGTGCATAAGACGGTTCTGTTTTAGCCCATATACAGTATTATCAGAGCATACATGGTGTGCATAAGACGGTTCTGTTTTAGCCCATATACAGTACTCAGCACCACGGCCAGCTCCCCCTCACTGAGCCGTCTGGGTTGATGTTGTTTTAGCCCGTTTTTTCTTCCTGGAAATAATAACGTCTGAGTTTCCGAGGCTAGTTTTGGTCTAGATTATAGTTGAAATGATGATTTTAGTCACTAAATCTACAGTTAATTTGGTCGACAAAAATGTATTTTGGCTGGCCTTAATGGCGTCGTTATAAAATGCCTGGTTGTACACTTTATAGAGCTGCTATTTCAGAGCGCAACAACCGAGCGCAACCAAACATAAAATGACTTGTCTTTTAGTTCTACTCTCTCCCTAATATGTTAGTGGGTTCTCCAATAGTGCCCCCCCCCCCCCCCCCTAACATTTTAATCTAGTTTTTATTGTTGATGAAATTCACAATGTATTTAATGTACTTCAATCATAATAGCTCAGTTCTTATTTAGTTTTATTTAGAAAATAGTCGAGCAGTAGTTTGTCATTATTGTTTTAGTCAACAAAATCAACCCTGGCTCCAAGTTTACAGGCCTAAACATCTTTGCATCAATGGACAGAGCAGACATGAAGGGGAGGTGATGACTGCATCAATGGACAGAGCAGACATGAAGGGGAGGTGATGACTGCATCAATGGACAGAGCAGACATGAAGGGGAGGTGATGACTGCATCAATGGACAGAGCAGACATGAAGGGGAGGTGATGACTGCATCAATGGACAGAGTAGACATGAAGGGGAGGTGATGACTGCATCAATGGACAGAGTAGACATGAAGGGGAGGTGATGACTGCATCAATGGACAGAGCAGACATGAAGGGGAGGTGAACGACTGCATCAATGGACAGAGCAGACATGAAGGGGAGGTGATGACTGCATCAATGGACAGAGTAGACATGAAGGGGAGGTGATGACTGCATCAATGGACAGAGTAGACATGAAGGGGAGGTGATGACTGCATCAATGGACAGAGTAGACATGAAGGGGAGGTGATGACTGCATCAATGGACAGAGCAGACATGAAGGGGAGGTGATGACTGCATCAATGGACAGAGCAGACATGAAGGGGAGGTGATGACTGCATCAATGGACAGAGCAGACATGAAGGGGAGGTGATGACTGCATCAATGGACAGAGCAGACATGAAGGGGAGGTGATGACTGCATCAATGGACAGAGCAGACATGAAGGGGAGGTGATGACTGCATCAATGGACAGAGCAGACATGAAGGGGAGGTGATGACTGCATCAATGGACAGAGCAGACATGAAGGGGAGGTGATGACTGCATCAATGGACAGAGCAGACATGAAGGGGAGGTGATGACTGCATCAATGGACAGAGTAGACATGAAGGGGAGGTGAATGACTGCATCAATGGACAGAGCAGACATGAAGGGGAGGTGATGACTGCATCAATGGACAGAGCAGACATGAAGGGGAGGTGATGACTGCATCAATGGACAGAGCAGACATGAAGGGGAGGTGATGACTGCATCAATGGACAGAGCAGACATGAAGGGGAGGTGATGACTGCATCAATGGACAGAGCAGACATGAAGGGGAGGTGATGACTGCATCAATGGACAGAGCAGACATGAAGGGGAGGTGATGACTGCATCAATGGACAGAGCAGACATGAAGGGGAGGTGATGACTGCATCAATGGACAGAGTAGACATGAAGGGGAGGTGATGACTGCATCAATGGACAGAGCAGACATGAAGGGGAGGTGATGACTGCATCAATGGACAGAGCAGACATGAAGGGGAGGTGAACGACTGCATCAATGGACAGAGCAGACATGAAGGGGAGGTGATGACTGCATCAATGGACAGAGCAGACATGGGGGGGGGAGGTGATGACTGCATCAATGGACAGAGCAGACATGAAGGGGAGGTGATGACTGCATCAATGGACAGAGCAGACATGAAGGGGAGGTGATGACTGCATCAATGGACAGAGCAGACATGAAGGGGAGGTGAATGACTGCATCAATGGACAGAGCAGACATGAAGGGGAGGTGAACGACTGCATCAATGGACAGAGCAGACATGAAGGGGAGGTGATGACTGCATCAATGGACAGAGCAGACATGAAGGGGAGGTGATGACTGCATCAATGGACAGAGCAGACATGAAGGGGAGGTGATGACTGCATCAATGGACAGAGCAGACATGAAGGGGAGGTGAACGACTGCATCAATGGACAGAGCAGACATGAAGGGGAGGTGATGACTGCATCAATGGACAGAGTAGACATGAAGGGGAGGTGATGACTGCATCAATGGACAGAGCAGACATGAAGGGGAGGTGATGACTGCATCAATGGACAGAGTAGACATGAAGGGGAGGTGATGACTGCATCAATGGACAGAGCAGACATGGAGGGAGGTGATGACTGCATCAATGGACAGAGTAGACATGAAGGGGAGGTGATGACTGCATCAATGGACAGAGCAGACATGAAGGGGAGGTGATGACTGCATCAATGGACAGAGCAGACATGAAGGGGAGGTGATGACTGCATCAATGGACAGAGCAGACATGAAGGGGAGGTGATGACTGCATCAATGGACAGAGCAGACATGGAGGGGAGGTGATGACTGCATCAATGGACAGAGCAGACATGAAGGGGAGGTGATGACTGCATCAATGGACAGAGCAGACATGAAGGGGAGGTGATGACTGCATCAATGGACAGAGTAGACATGGGGGAGGGGAGGTGAATGACTGCTCGTGTGTCTAACCCATTCTGACCTGAGATCAGATTCTAAAAATGTCTATTACATCCTGACAGTTTAATTATTAACCCATTCTGACCTGAGATCAGATTCTAAAAGTGTCTTTGATTTAAAAAAAAATAGCAGACCTACAAGCTCGTATCGCGCCACTCGGTGGCGCGATATGAGCTTGTAGATCTGCTATTTTTCAATAGCTAAAGCATAACATGATGCTGACACCAAAATGGGTGCCCGGTCAGAATGGGCTAAGGAAAGCCTACCATGTAGCAACTCATAATGTAATAACTGCTCATTATGTAATAACGGCTCATAATGTAATACTTTTAATGTATATAGCCTAATAAAATCTCATAGTGCAGCCTAATGATAATCTCATAATGTAATAAGAAATGAGCGCATAACGTAATAATAGCGATTATGAGCAGTTATTACATTATGAGTAGCGCTACAGACTATACAATGGAAAAAAGTGTTATCCTTTTAGCCTATAAATGTCTGACTGTACCTGACCAATTAATTATCCATTGATTGACTGTAAATGCAGTATACTGTACATGTATTCACGCACAAGGTGGCGATGGTGTTCAAAGTATTCAGGCTTCAAGGATATCAATGTTATGTAATGTCCCTCATGTCTAAATCAGGGGTCCACCTTTTTCAGGACTACACAAAGATCACACGAAGATTTGACGGTCCACTGTCGTGACCCCGGAAAGCCCTGTTGAACATATAACTGTTTGTGGGCAGGGGGATATTTCTTACAAAAAAGCAGCTAATCTGGAGCACCGCTGCAAGCTTTCCACACACACTCGCAGTAGACCAATCAGACTGTGGCGCACGGCGCTCTTGCATGCGGGGCCCTTCACGTTTTGGCCCCGCAGGCCAAAAGGAAAATGTTTCACTTAAAAAGTAAAAGTATCAATACTTGCATGTCGAAATTCCAAGTAAACGTCCGGAATTCAAAATGTACTTGGAGTGACAGTAGTAAAGTATTGGCATCAAAATGTACTTAACCCATTCTGACCTGAGATCAGATTCATAACGAGGTTTCCACTGGACACACACTGGTCTGATTAACCCATTCTGACCTGAGATCAGATTCTAGAAATGTCAGTCGCTCTTCGATTTTTCAAAAAAAGCAGACCTACAAGCTCGTATCGCGCCACTCGGTGGCGCGATACGAGCTTGTAGATCTGCTATTTTTCAATAGCTAAAGCATGACATGATGCTAAACACCAAAATGGGTGCCCGCCCAGAATGGGTTAAAGAACCAAAACTAGAAAATATACTCAATATGCAGAATGTCTCATTTCAAATTCAAATGTAGGCTCACCAGATATAAGATCACAATGCGTCACATTGCGCTTGTAGATCGGCTATTTTCAAATGGCCGAAATGTATATAGGGCTGAAGTGGTTAATGTTTTGTAATAATAATCAAATCAAAATCTAGTAACTAAAGATAAATGTAGTGCTGTTTAAAAGTGAAATATTTGGATCCAAGATTTAGTGGAGTAAATGTACAATATTTGGATTTGAGATGTAGTGGAGCAGAAGTAAAAGTTGGAAATCCTCAAATAAAGTACAAATACCTCAAATTTGTACTTACAGTACAGTACTTAAGTAAATGTAATTTGTTTCTTTCCACCACTGCCGTAGGCCATGCCGTAAAAACAAAAGAAAAGTCCCTGCTACTCTGGGATCTCTATGCAATGCCCCATACAGGCCACAATGCCCCATACAGGCCACAATGCCCCATACAGGCCACAATGCCCCATACAGGCCACAATGCCCCATACAGGCCACAATGCCCCATACAGGCCACAACGCCCCATACAGGCCACAACGCCCCATACAGGCCACAACGCCCCATACAGGCCACAACGCCCCATACAGGCCACAATGCCCCATACAGGCCACAATGCCCCATACAGGCCACAATGCCCCATACAGGCCACAATGCCCCATACAGGCCACAATGCCCCATACAGGCCACGCCAAGATCCAACAATATTCCGCCATTGTCCATTTTCCATCACACCACACTTCTCGCTACTCCTCCTACAGATACGTTGCCTCAGTGAGCTCCCTGCTTTGTCTTTTTTCTCCGCGCTCGCGCCGGCTTCTTTGACGTCATGGCCGCCAGTTCCCACCTCAGGTCGTACGGGAGTTCGGCCTGCTTCAGGCCGTAGCGGAGGACCACTCGCTTGCACAGCGTGATCAGACTGGGACTGAGGTCCAGGATGTAGAGGTCGTTGGGCGCCAAGTTGCTCGCCTTGTATCCGCCAAAGAGCACAACGCGATCTCCCAGGATGCAGCAGCACATGGTGTGCATCCTGCAGGGGTCCTTGCCCTTGGGTCTGACCCTCCGCCAGGAGAAGGTCTCCGGGGTGTACTTCCACATGTCGTTGAAGGTCCGGCTCAGGTTGCGGCCGCCGAACACGTACAGCTCGCCGCCGTAGGCGAAGGCCACGTGCCCCACGCGTCTCCTGGGCCGTTGGCGCTGCGCGGACCACGGCGTGCTCAGCCAGTGGGTCTCGGTGTCGAACACCCGGACGTTGCTGCAGTCGTCCCACTGGTTCAGCCAGCCCCCCCATCCCCCGAACACAAACATGCTGGTCCCGATGATGGTGGCGGTGTGGTGCTCCGAGGCGGTCGCCGGCACGCCTCCAGTGTCGATCGCGGACCAGACCATGGTGCCGCTGTCCAGCACGTGAATGTCGTTGGCGGGTCCCCTCAGGGAGGTGTGGCCTCCGTGGACATACATGGCCGCCCTCAAGGTGCAGGCCGAGTGGCCGTACCTCGAGTCCGGGACGGCTCCGGAAACGCTGGCTTCGGGTCTGAACCACGTCCGGGCGTCCACATGGAAGGCGTAGATGGTGCTGCAGTAGGGCCAACCGCCCCAGATGTAGACGGTGTCTTCTATCAGCACGGCCGTGTGGCCGACCCGCATTGAAGGGACCTCGCTGGGTCGCTCTGCTCTCTCGTACATCGCCGCAGGCAACTTGCTCCAGCGCAGAGACACTGTGTTGAAGATGTGCACGCCCATCTGGAATTCCCCATCGTCGCCGTGTCCTCCGAACGAGAAGAGCTGGTGTCCGGCTGCTACCGCGACATGGATCTGACGCTGCTTCGGAGCCCCTTTCAGGTGCACCACCCAGCGGAGCATCACGGGGCCACTGTAGAAACGTGCATGGGTCAAAGACGTCAGAAGGTTGTCGAACAAAATGAAGGGCTGCTATGTTCGCCAGCTCATATTGGAACAAGTGGCTCAAATGTCACGTAAAGTTTTTCAAATCCCGCAAAAATGTATTGATTGGATAAAAATCAAGCCAAACAAACACACGAACATACGAAGCTGGGCATAGGGGAGACTCAAAAAGGTAGTAATTGTTGTAGTCGACAACAACCCTAACCCTAACCCTTTACAAATCCTGCAAAAAAAAGTGTCCTGTGTTCTCACTAGCTGTAGCACATTTCAAAACATTTCAACACGTACATGATTTGACTGCAAAAAATAACCTGTGTTGCGATGGATCCAGTTATTATGTTACAAGCGGTTTTCCATTGATTCATTACATTTAGGTTATATCTTTTGCATTTCAATGGTAACAGGTTTGAATTGGCATGGAGACATCTTCTGTCTCGGGTTACATGCCCATTATATGGAGACACCTTGGACCATCTTTCTTTTTTTTGTGGCTTTCGCCTTTATTTGATTATTTTTGTAGAGGGGTAGATAGAAAGTGGGCTGACAGGGAATGGGGAGAGAGATGGGGGGGGTGACATGCAGTAAAGGCAGTAAAAGGAATCGGGAGTCGAACCCGCGGAACACTGCCAGACTGGATTACCAGCCAAGGTGCCTGGACCGCTGAGCCACGTATGTCATATGGCAGCAAGTCTATATGGACTTTTAATGTATGTTTAAAGCACTTAAAATTCGGATTAAATTCTCTTTTGGGTCTCGAGCCCCTCTAACGCACCGGGACTCCATTGGGGCCTGCCAGGTCTATATGGAATTTAGTTTAGGGCACTGGCTTTTGTTTACAGCAGTAAATATCATGTGACGTCATGTGGATCAATATGAATACATCGTGTGACTGGTTTTGTTTTATACAATAACACAATGCATTCATGTCTGGTAATGTATATGCTGTAGTGACAGTAAATCTGCAATGAATGAAAGAGGTGCCCTCACTTCACACAAGTGTGATTTTTGAGGGGCTCCTATATGCCCAGTTTCCCGGGTTTGTGTGAACACAAACATTGGCTTGTGATTGGCTGATCACCCCATAGCGATGATTTGATTGGATGAGCAAAGTACATGAAGCTAAAAGTGAGGGCAGAAAAGTGAAGACGTATAAAAGTGAGGACGCAAATTGTGATTGCCCAGAATGAGATGATGCATGATGATGTACAGTATGATGATAACTGGAAGACGTCTCTAATACACGGCTATACCTTCCCCGTGTTTCTTCACTAGTCCGATCCAGAAGAACACAGTTTGCCGGCCACTGCTACAGAGCTGACCATGAGGTTATATCTTCCCTTCTTCTCTGGAATCCTGCCTCAAAGCAGATCAAAGGTATAGAAAACTGTCGTTCCCTGACGTCATCGCTATAGGGACATTGTGAAATCCATGATCTCAACCGCGGTCGGAAAATTATGATGATGATAAGAGAGCCCCTCACTTCATGTCATGTCATGTGTTTATGAGGTGACAGTACTTCATTAGAGCCCTTGGTGTGGTTGTTATGTCATGTGTTTATGAGGTGACAGTACTTCATTAGAGCCCTTGGTGTGGTTGTTATGTCATGTGTTTATGAGGTGACAGTATACTTCATTAGACCCCTTGGTGTGGTTGTTATGTCATGTGTTTATGAGGTGACAGTACTTCATTAGAGCCCTTGGTGTGGTTGTTATGCCATGTGTTTATGAGGTGACAGTACTTCATTAGAGCCCTTGGTGTGGTTGTTATGTCATGTGTTTATGAGGTGACAGTACTTCATTAGAGCCCTTGGTGTGGTTGTTATGTCATGTGTTTATGAGGTGACAGTACTTCATTAGAGCCCTTGGTGTGGTTGTTATGTCATGTGTTTATGAGGTGACAGTACTTCATTAGAGCCCTTGGTGTGGTTGTTATGTCATGTGTTTATGAGGTGACAGTACTTCATTAGAGCCCTTGGTGTGGTTGTTATGTCATGTGTTTGAGGTGACAGTACTTCATTAGAGCCCTTGGTGTGGTTGTCATGTCATGTGTTTATGAGGTGACAGTACTTCATTAGAGCCCTTGGTGTGGTTGTTATGTCATGTGTTTATGAGGTGACAGTACTTCATTAGAGCCCTTGGTGTGGTTGTTATGTCATGTGTTTATGAGGTGACAGTACTTCATTGGACCCCTTGGTGTGGTTGTTATGTCATGTGTTTATGAGGTGACAGTACTTCATTAGACCCCTTGGTGTGGTTGTTATGCCATGTGTTTATGAGGTGACAGTACTTCATTAGAGCCCTTGGTGTGGTTGTTATGTCATGTGTTTATGATGTGACAGTACTTCATTAGACCCCTTGGTGTGGTTGTTATGTCATGTGTTTATGATGTGACAGTACTTCATTAGAGCCCTTGGTGTGGTTGTTATGTCATGTGTTTATGATGTGACAGTACTTCATTAGAGCCCTTGGTGTGGTTGTCATGTCATGTGTTTATGAGGTGACAGTACTTCATTAGAGCCCTTGGTGTGGTTGTCATGTCATGTGTTTATGAGGTGACAGTACTTCATTAGAGCCCTTGGTGTGGTTGTTATGTCATGTGTTTATGAGGTGACAGTACTTCATTAGAGCCCTTGGTGTGGTTGTCATGTCATGTGTTTATGAGGTGACAGTACTTCATTAGAGCCCTTGGTGTGGTTGTTATGTCATGTGTTTATGAGGTGACAGTACTTCATTAGAGCCCTTGGTGTGGTTGTTATGTCATGTGTTTATGAGGTGACAGTACTTCATTAGAGCCCTTGGTGTGGTTGTTATGTCATGTGTTTATGATGTGACAGTACTTCATTAGACCCCTTGGTGTGGTTGTTATGTCATGTGTTTATGAGGTGACAGTACTTCATTAGAGCCCTTGGTGTGGTTGTTATGTCATGTGTCTATGAGGTGACAGTACTTCATTAGACCCCTTGGTGTGGTTGTTATGTCATGTGTTTATGAGGTGACAGTACTTCATTAGAGCCCTTGGTGTGGTTGTTATGTCATGTGTTTATGAGGTGACAGTACTTCATTAGAGCCCTTTGGTGTGGTTGTTATGTCATGTGTTTATGAGGTGACAGTACTTCATTAGAGCCCTTGGTGTGGTTGTTATGTCATGTGTTTATGATGTGACAGTACTTCATTAGACCCCTTGGTGTGGTTGTTATGTCATGTGTTTATGATGTGACAGTACTTCATTAGACCCCTTGGTGTGGTTGTTATGTCATGTGTTTATGAGGTGACAGTACTTCATTAGAGCCCTTGGTGTGGTTGTTATGCCATGTGTTTATGATGTGACAGTACTTCATTAGAGCCCTTGGTGTGGTTGTTATGTCATGTGTTTATGAGGTGACAGTACTTCATTGGACCCCTTGGTGTGGTTGTTATGTCATGTGTTTATGATGTGACAGTACTTCATTAGACCCCTTGGTGTGGTTGTTATGTCATGTGTTTATGAGGTGACAGTACTTCATTGGACCCCTTGGTGTGGTTGTTATGTCATGTGTTTATGATGTGACAGTACTTCATTAGACCCCTTGGTGTGGTTGTTATGTCATGTGTTTATGAGGTGACAGTACTCCATTAGAGCCCTTGGTGTGGTTGTTATGTCATGTGTTTATGAGGTGACAGTACTTCATTAGAGCCCTTGGTGTGGTTGTTATGTGCAATGATGTCTTCCCTTTGTATTTAGAGGTTCATCCTGGAGGCTGAAACCTTGCCAGTAAAACATGCCAATGAAAAAAAACAGTGATATAGTGACATCACAATATCATCCCCTCCCCTAACCCCTCCCCCTTTATCATACAAAAACAGCTATGGGTGTGGCTTCAGTTCAGGTGGATCACCACCCATCAGTGCCCTCACCACCAACTACCAGGCATTCTTAATGAACTGGTGCATGGGTGTCTACCATAGACTGTAAAAAATATGGACAAAGCGTTCGCCGGGTCTAACATGAACGTAAAATGAAGCCTGTAATAATATGGTAATTCCTGATGTAAGTCGCCATCTTTCTAGATCCGTTTGGTACCAGCTGGCCATTGGCTGGCTCCGTTTTGGACCAGCTGGCCATTGGCTGCCCAGACAACGAGGCGGGACTTCCCCCCTTCTTCTCCGTTGGTTTTTATTTTGACTCGAGTGGGAGGGGAATCCCGATCATAGACTGTAACGGTAGCCACGCCCCTCAGAACATACGCGATGTTTTTTTTTCTTTATGGTCATTTTTTTTATTAATGGGACCATAATTTTCCAAAAAGAATATTATGACATTAGAAATGAGACTTTAAACTAGTGACTGGAAGAAGAAAGTATTCATGACCATGTTTATTAAGGTAATACAGTCTAGGTGAAGTTGGGCCAAAATACATGGGCCTCTATGGAGCTATGGGGCTTTTTGGGTCCAGTCCAGCGCCACAACAGGCCATTATATGAACTACCGATTTCAAATGAGGCTTCACGAAATATCTGGCTGACTGCCCCCCTGGTGTCTACATAAAAACGACCTTTTAACATAATGTACACTTTTTTTGAAAATAAATCTTCCTCCTTATATAATCTTTATATAATAATACCTGATGGTCGTGTTCTATCGTTAAGGAACCTGGCTTTCAGACATGACGTCGTGTGGCAGCCAAGTCTATGAAGACAAGACATAGCACTGTAGTGTGGTATGCGGTCAGCCCATGCCTGACTCAGGGAGATGGACGTCCCTGCCATGCATAGTCCCTTTGGGACTCATTCCCACAACCACAAAAGCAATAACATGGGGGACAGAGTGTGGGGAGAACGAGGATCCTTCCGCTGGCGGCAGGGGGCAGCAGGGAGACGTCCCTGTCGCTGCTCCACCACCCAGAGATGTTCCGGGATTAAAGGAGCGAAACATGTAATAATAATAATAATAAAACTTTATTTGTATAGCACCTTTCATGACATCAAATGCAGCTCAAAGTGCTTTACAGAACAATGGAGAATAAAATAAAAGCAAAGCATAAAAGAAAAGCAAGGCAACAACATTAAAAAACAACCAGTAATGCAATACAGTGAGGACATGAATAACAAAAAATATACGATCACTTAAAGGCAACGTTGTAGAAGTGGGTCTTGCGCTGAGCTTTAAAAATGTCTACAGAGGCTGCCTGACGAAGGTACAGTGGGAGCTTGTTCCATACCGACGGCCCGTAGAAGCAAAAAGCTGCTTCCCCATATTTTTTAGTTGCCATTTTTTTAGGCAAAGCGAGCAGGCCAGCAGTGGAAGTGTGTGAAACATGTGTGAAGGGTGGCTCCCTGCTGATGGCTGATGGCCCTGCAGCCAGCACCATGTGAAGGGTGGCTCCCGGCTGATGGCCCTGCAGCCAGCACCATGTGAAGGGTGGCTCCCTGCAGCCAGCACCACGTGAAGGGTGGCTCCCTGCAGCCAGCACCATGTGAAGGGTGGCTCCCGGCTGATGGCCCTGCAGCCAGCACCATGTGAAGGGTGGCTCCCGGCTGATGGCCCTGCAGCCAGCACCATGTGAAGGGTGGCTCCCGGCTGAGGACCCTGCAGCCAGCACCATGTGAAGGGTGGCTCCCGGCTGATGGCCCTGCAGCCAGCACCATGGCACCGTCGGAGGTGACCCTGCAGCCAGCACCATGTGAAGGGTGGCTCCCTCCCTGCTGATGGCCCTGCAGCCAGCACCATGTGAAGGGTGGCTCCCGGCTGATGGCCCTGCAGCCAGCACCATGGCACCGTCGGAGGTGACCCTGCAGCCAGCACCATGTGAAGGGTGGCTCCCTGCAGCCAGCACCATGTGAAGGGTGGCTCCCTGCAGCCAGCACCATGTGAAGGGTGGCTCCCTCCCTGCTGATGGCCCTGCAGCCAGCACCATGTGAAGGGTGGCTCCCTGCAGCCAGCACCATGTGAAGGGTGGCTCCCTCCCAGCTGATGGCCCTGCAGCCAGCACCGTGTGAAGGGTGGCTCCCTGCAGCCAGCACCGTGTGAAGGGTGGCTCCCTGCAGCCAGCACCGTGTGAAGGGTGGCTCCCTGCAGCCAGCACCGTGCGAAGGGTGGCTCCTGGCTGATGGCCCTGCAGCCAGCACCATGTGAAGGGTGGCTCCCTGCTGATGGCCCTGCAGCCAGCACCATGTGAAGGGTGGCTCCCTGCAGCCAGCACCCTGTGAAGGGTGGCTCCCTGCTGGTGGCCCTGCAGCCAGCACCGTGTGAAGGGTGGCTCCCTGCAGCCAGCACCATGTGAAGGGTGGCTCCCTGCAGCCAGCACCATGTGAAGGGTGGCTCCCTGCAGCCAGCACCATGTGAAGGGTGGCTCCCTGCAGCCAGCACCATGTGAAGGGTGGCTCCCTGCTGGTGGCCCTGCAGCCAGCACCATGTGAAGGGTGGCTCCCTGCAGCCAGCACCATGTGAAGGGTGGCTCCCTCCCTGCTGATGGCCCTGCAGCCAGCACCGTGTGAAGGGTGGCTCCCTGCAGCCAGCACCATGTGAAGGGTGGCTCCCTGCTGATGGCCCTGCAGCCAGCATCATGTGAAGGGTGGCTCCCTCCCTGCTGATGGCCCTGCAGCCAGCACCATGTGAAGGGTGGCTCCCTGCAGCCAGCATCATGTGAAGGGTGGCTCCCTCCCTGCTGATGGCCCTGCAGCCAGCACCGTGTGAAGGGTGGCTCCCTGCTGGTGGCCCTGCAGCCAGCACCGTGTGAAGGGTGGCTCCCTCCCTGCTGATGGCCCTGCAGCCAGCACCGTGTGAAGGGTGGCTCCCTGCTGGTGGCCCTGCAGCCAGCACCATGTGAAGGGTGGCTCCCTCCCTGCTGATGGCCCTGCAGCCAGCACCATGTGAAGGGTGGCTCCCTGCAGCCAGCACCGTGTGAAGGGTGGCTCCCTGCAGCCAGCACCGTGTGAAGGGTGGCTCCCTCCCTGCTGATGGCCCTGCAGCCAGCATCATGTGAAGGGTGGCTCCCTCCCTGCTGATGGCCCTGCAGCCAGCATCATGTGAAGGGTGGCTCCCTCCCTGCTGATGGCCCTGCAGCCAGCACCGTGTGAAGGGTGGCTCCCTCCCTGCTGATGGCCCTGCAGCCAGCACCATGTGAAGGGTGGCTCCCTCCCTGCTGATGGCCCTGCAGCCAGCACCATGTGAAGGGTGGCTCCCTCCCTGCTGATGGCCCTGCAGCCAGCACCGTGTGAAGGGTGGCTCCCTCCCTGCTGATGGCCCTGCAGCCAGCACCATGTGAAGGGTGGCTCCCTGCTGGTGGCCCTGCAGCCAGCACCATGTGAAGGGTGGCTCCCTCCCTGCTGATGGCCCTGCAGCCAGCACCGTGTGAAGGGTGGCTCCCTCCCTGCTGATGGCCCTGCAGCCAGCACCGTGTGAAGGGTGGCTCCCTCCCTGCTGATGGCCCTGCAGCCAGCACCATGTGAAGGGTGGCTCCCTCCCTGCTGATGGCCCTGCAGCCAGCACCATGTGAAGGGTGGCTCCCTCCCTGCTGATGGCCCTGCAGCCAGCACCATGTGAAGGGTGGCTCCCTCCCTGCTGATGGCCCTGCAGCCAGCACCGTGTGAAGGGTGGCTCCCTCCCTGCTGATGGCCCTGCAGCCAGCACCATGTGAAGGGTGGCTCCCTGCTGGTGGCCCTGCAGCCAGCACCATGTGAAGGGTGGCTCCCTCCCTGCTGATGGCCCTGCAGCCAGCATCATGTGAAGGGTGGCTCCCTCCCTGCTGATGGCCCTGCAGCCAGCACCATGTGAAGGGTGGCTCCCTGCTGGTGGCCCTGCAGCCAGCACCATGTGAAGGGTGGCTCCCTCCCTGCTGATGGCCCTGCAGCCAGCACCGTGTGAAGGGTGGCTCCCTGCAGCCAGCACCATGTGAAGGGTGGCTCCCTCCCTGCTGATGGCCCTGCAGCCAGCACCATGTGAAGGGTGGCTCCCTCCCTGCTGATGGCCCTGCAGCCAGCACCATGTGAAGGGTGGCTCCCTCCCTGCTGATGGCCCTGCAGCCAGCACCATGTGAAGGGTGGCTCCCTGCAGCCAGCACCATGTGAAGGGTGGCTCCCTGCAGCCAGCACCATGTGAAGGGTGGCTCCCTGCTGATGGCCCTGCAGCCAGCACCATGTGAAGGGTGGCTCCCTGCAGCCAGCACCATGTGAAGGGTGGCTCCCTCCCTGCTGATGGCCCTGCAGCCAGCATCATGTGAAGGGTGGCTCCCTCCCTGCTGATGGCCCTGCAGCCAGCACCATGTGAAGGGTGGCTCCCTCCCTGCTGATGGCCCTGCAGCCAGCACCATGTGAAGGGTGGCTCCCTCCCTGCTGATGGCCCTGCAGCCAGCATCATGTGAAGGGTGGCTCCCTCCCTGCTGATGGCCCTGCAGCCAGCATCATGTGAAGGGTGGCTCCCTCCCTGCTGGTGGCCCTGCAGCCAGCACCATGTGAAGGGTGGCTCCCTCCCTGCTGATGGCCCTGCAGCCAGCACCGTGTGAAGGGTGGCTCCCTGCAGCCAGCACCATGTGAAGGGTGGCTCCCTCCCTGCTGATGGCCCTGCAGCCAGCATCATGTGAAGGGTGGCTCCCTCCCTGCTGATGGCCCTGCAGCCAGCACCGTGTGAAGGGTGGCTCCCTCCCTGCTGATGGCCCTGCAGCCAGCACCATGTGAAGGGTGGCTCCCTCCCTGCTGATGGCCCTGCAGCCAGCACCGTGTGAAGGGTGGCTCCCTCCCTGCTGATGGCCCTGCAGCCAGCACCATGTGAAGGGTGGCTCCCTCCCTGCTGATGGCCCTGCAGCCAGCACCATGTGAAGGGTGGCTCCCTGCTGGTGGCCCTGCAGCCAGCACCATGTGAAGGGTGGCTCCCTCCCTGCTGATGGCCCTGCAGCCAGCACCGTGTGAAGGGTGGCTCCCTGCAGCCAGCATCATGTGAAGGGTGGCTCCCTCCCTGCTGATGGCCCTGCAGCCAGCACCATGTGAAGGGTGGCTCCCTGCTGGTGGCCCTGCAGCCAGCACCATGTGAAGGGTGGCTCCCTCCCTGCTGATGGCCCTGCAGCCAGCACCGTGTGAAGGGTGGCTCCCTGCAGCCAGCACCATGTGAAGGGTGGCTCCCTCCCTGCTGATGGCCCTGCAGCCAGCATCATGTGAAGGGTGGCTCCCTCCCTGCTGATGGCCCTGCAGCCAGCACCGTGTGAAGGGTGGCTCCCTCCCTGCTGATGGCCCTGCAGCCAGCACCATGTGAAGGGTGGCTCCCTCCCTGCTGATGGCCCTGCAGCCAGCACCATGTGAAGGGTGGCTCCCTCCCTGCTGATGGCCCTGCAGCCAGCACCGTGTGAAGGGTGGCTCCCTCCCTGCTGATGGCCCTGCAGCCAGCACCATGTGAAGGGTGGCTCCCTGCTGGTGGCCCTGCAGCCAGCACCATGTGAAGGGTGGCTCCCTCCCTGCTGATGGCCCTGCAGCCAGCACCGTGTGAAGGGTGGCTCCCTGCAGCCAGCACCATGTGAAGGGTGGCTCCCTCCCTGCTGATGGCCCTGCAGCCAGCATCATGTGAAGGGTGGCTCCCTCCCTGCTGATGGCCCTGCAGCCAGCACCGTGTGAAGGGTGGCTCCCTCCCTGCTGATGGCCCTGCAGCCAGCACCATGTGAAGGGTGGCTCCCTCCCTGCTGATGGCCCTGCAGCCAGCACCATGTGAAGGGTGGCTCCCTCCCTGCTGATGGCCCTGCAGCCAGCACCGTGTGAAGGGTGGCTCCCTCCCTGCTGATGGCCCTGCAGCCAGCACCATGTGAAGGGTGGCTCCCTGCTGGTGGCCCTGCAGCCAGCACCATGTGAAGGGTGGCTCCCTCCCTGCTGATGGCCCTGCAGCCAGCACCATGTGAAGGGTGGCTCCCTGCTGGTGGCCCTGCAGCCAGCATCATGTGAAGGGTGGCTCCCTCCCTGCTGATGGCCCTGCAGCCAGCACCATGTGAAGGGTGGCTCCCTCCCTGCTGATGGCCCTGCAGCCAGCACCATGTGAAGGGTGGCTCCCTCCCTGCTGATGGCCCTGCAGCCAGCACCGTGTGAAGGGTGGCTCCCTCCCTGCTGATGGCCCTGCAGCCAGCACCATGTGAAGGGTGGCTCCCTGCTGGTGGCCCTGCAGCCAGCACCATGTGAAGGGTGGCTCCCTCCCTGCTGATGGCCCTGCAGCCAGCACCATGTGAAGGGTGGCTCCCTGCTGGTGGCCCTGCAGCCAGCATCATGTGAAGGGTGGCTCCCTCCCTGCTGATGGCCCTGCAGCCAGCACCGTGTGAAGGGTGGCTCCCTCCCTGCTGATGGCCCTGCAGCCAGCACCATGTGAAGGGTGGCTCCCTGCTGGTGGCCCTGCAGCCAGCACCATGTGAAGGGTGGCTCCCTGCTGGTGGCCCTGCAGCCAGCACCATGTGAAGGGTGGCTCCCTCCCTGCTGATGGCCCTGCAGCCAGCACCGTGTGAAGGGTGGCTCCCTGCAGCCAGCACCATGTGAAGGGTGGCTCCCTCCCTGCTGATGGCCCTGCAGCCAGCACCATGTGAAGGGTGGCTCCCTCCCTGCTGATGGCCCTGCAGCCAGCACCATGTGAAGGGTGGCTCCCTCCCTGCTGATGGCCCTGCAGCCAGCACCATGTGAAGGGTGGCTCCCTGCAGCCAGCACCATGTGAAGGGTGGCTCCCTGCAGCCAGCACCATGTGAAGGGTGGCTCCCTGCTGATGGCCCTGCAGCCAGCACCATGTGAAGGGTGGCTCCCTGCTGATGGCCCTGCAGCCAGCACCATGTGAAGGGTGGCTCCCTCCCTGCTGATGGCCCTGCAGCCAGCACCGTGTGAAGGGTGGCTCCCTCCCTGCTGATGGCCCTGCAGCCAGCATCATGTGAAGGGTGGCTCCCTCCCTGCTGATGGCCCTGCAGCCAGCACCATGTGAAGGGTGGCTCCCTCCCTGCTGATGGCCCTGCAGCCAGCACCATGTGAAGGGTGGCTCCCTCCCTGCTGATGGCCCTGCAGCCAGCACCGTGTGAAGGGTGGCTCCCTCCCTGCTGATGGCCCTGCAGCCAGCACCATGTGAAGGGTGGCTCCCTCCCTGCTGATGGCCCTGCAGCCAGCACCATGTGAAGGGTGGCTCCCTGCTGGTGGCCCTGCAGCCAGCACCATGTGAAGGGTGGCTCCCTCCCTGCTGATGGCCCTGCAGCCAGCACCGTGTGAAGGGTGGCTCCCTGCAGCCAGCATCATGTGAAGGGTGGCTCCCTCCCTGCTGATGGCCCTGCAGCCAGCACCATGTGAAGGGTGGCTCCCTGCTGGTGGCCCTGCAGCCAGCACCATGTGAAGGGTGGCTCCCTCCCTGCTGATGGCCCTGCAGCCAGCACCGTGTGAAGGGTGGCTCCCTGCAGCCAGCACCATGTGAAGGGTGGCTCCCTCCCTGCTGATGGCCCTGCAGCCAGCACCATGTGAAGGGTGGCTCCCTGCTGATGGCCCTGCAGCCAGCACCATGTGAAGGGTGGCTCCCTCCCTGCTGATGGCCCTGCAGCCAGCACCGTGTGAAGGGTGGCTCCCTCCCTGCTGATGGCCCTGCAGCCAGCACCATGTGAAGGGTGGCTCCCTGCTGGTGGCCCTGCAGCCAGCACCATGTGAAGGGTGGCTCCCTCCCTGCTGATGGCCCTGCAGCCAGCACCGTGTGAAGGGTGGCTCCCTGCAGCCAGCACCATGTGAAGGGTGGCTCCCTCCCTGCTGATGGCCCTGCAGCCAGCACCCTGTGAAGGGTGGCTCCCTGCTGGTGGCCCTGCAGCCAGCACCGTGTGAAGGGTGGCTCCCTGCAGCCAGCACCATGTGAAGGGTGGCTCCCTCCCTGCTGATGGCCCTGCAGCCAGCATCATGTGAAGGGTGGCTCCCTCCCTGCTGATGGCCCTGCAGCCAGCACCATGTGAAGGGTGGCTCCCTCCCTGCTGGTGGCCCTGCAGCCAGCACCGTGTGAAGGGTGGCTCCCTCCCTGCTGATGGCCCTGCAGCCAGCACCATGTGAAGGGTGGCTCCCTCCCTGCTGATGGCCCTGCAGCCAGCATCATGTGAAGGGTGGCTCCCTCCCTGCTGATGGCCCTGCAGCCAGCACCCTGTGAAGGGTGGCTCCCTGCAGCCAGCACCATGTGAAGGGTGGCTCCCTGCTGATGGCCCTGCAGCCAGCACCGTGCGAAGGGTGGCTCCCTCCCTGCTGATGGCCCTGCAGCCAGCACCATGTGAAGGGTGGCTCCTGGCTGGTGGCCCTGCAGCCAGCACCATGTGAAGGGTGGCTCCTGGCTGGTGGCCCTGCAGCCAGCACCATGGCACCGTCGGAGGTGCGTCAGGCAGAAATGCCCAGCAAGTCTCATCACTTTCATGTGCTTACATCTATACTTTCATTGTACAGATATTCTATACTGTTATAGCTATATGGATGTTAGGTTCTAGCTTGCTTGATCCTTCATGACTATTTCCATGTATTTGATGTATTATTTACCATGTGTTGTTCTAGCTTACTGTAAGTCGCCCATTTTCAGCTTTCTCCCCCACCACAGTGGGCGCCATTCACTTCTCACAAGTGTGATTTTTTTCTCTCGAGGCAGCGAGGCAATCTACAAACTCACAATGTGTGACATTGAGACGCATTGGGAGCTTGCATATTGGCTGTTTTCACTATTTCTGAGCGGTGCGGACCGCTCCAATGTGTGGCTTTGTGTGTAGGTCTGTGGCTTTGTGTGTAATATGTTCTATTTCTATTTCATGACATGAACAAGGGTTCCATAACCTCATGTCCTCTCACATGTACAGTAGATAATCATGTATAATTCACGATGGCACAACAGAAGTGAGTGTGTGTGTGTGTGTGTGTGTGTGTGTGTGTGTGTGTGTGTGTGTGTGTGTGTGTGTGTGTGTGTGTGTGTGTGTGTGTGTGTGTGTGTGTGTGTGTGTGTGTGTGTGTGTGTGTGTAAAGAAAATAAAAAATAAACTACACTCCACTTCCACTATGCCTTGGCTTATGTCTATTGGCAATAGAGTTACATACAACACACTTACACACTTGTAGAATGGGGTTAGAATGTAATCTCTAGAAAGTAATCCTGGTCTCTATAAGTAGCTGGGTGGAATAACGTGTTTGCATGGGGTATGTCCTGCCGGGAAACTCCCCCTGTCAAGTGATAAGAAGTGGCCTGCTCACAAGATTGTTTTTAAGGGTCTACTTGGTCACCTGAAAATGGCTTACCTACAAGCTTGCAAATGCAAACATGCAAACATGCAAACATGGTGATAGTTATAGTAGATCAACTATCTTTGGTTAACTCTTGGGTGAAGCTTACCTGATGGGTGCAGCATTTCCCAGGATGACAATGGCTCCATCTACCGGTCGGGGATGGTCATTGCACGTTTGTGATGGCATTTGATGACTACAGCTTCTGGGAAAACGGGAAGAAACTTAACAAACAAACAGGACGAACTACGCATCGAAAATGGAGACATATGGGTGAACCATTTTTCTAGCCTCTTTGGCCCAATAGAGAAGAACAGAGAGCAAAAACAAATAAAAGATAATAAAACCTACAGTCAGAATCCATTAGATTCCTAAAGGTCTGGGTTTCCGATTCACAAATCACCCTAAATTTAAAGAACTACAAGACAAACATCTGTGGGGCGGACGGTATTCTAAATTAAATGATAAAATCCACTGACCTCAAATTCCAACTGGCCATATTAAAAATCCTCAATATCCTGCTCAACACTGGAACTCCAGCACATGGAATCAAGGGCTGAAAACGCCATTCCACAAAAGTGGAGACAAATATGACCCAAATACATACCGCGGCCTGCAGGATTTGTATAAACAGCAACCTCGGAAAGATCAGTGGATACAAAGAAAAATCTTAACTAGGTATACAGACTCAGTGAACAAAGTCTTGCAATCGAGAAAGGTCGTCATAGACAGACCTCTCCTGAGAGAAGACAGACTATGCAGTGTGCACCCACTGCACACAAAATGAATTGGAAACTGCAAGCTATACATATCCTATAACCGTCTGTCCACTGTACCAAGACATCAGAGGCCCAAATATAAACCCGGATATTTAGAAAACACTCCTATCTGCTGGGTGATGTAGGCCTACATGACAAAACACTCCTATCTGCTGGGTGATGTAGGCCTACATGACAAAACACTCCTATCTGCTGGGTGATGTAGGCCTACAGTACAACACTCCTATCTGCTGGGTGATGTAGGCCTACAGTACAAAACACTCCTATCTGCTGGGTGATGTAGGCCTACATGACAAAACACTCCTATCTGCTGGGTGATGTAGGCCTACATGACAAAACACTCCTATCTGCTGGGTGATGTAGGCCTACATGACAAAACACTCCTATCTGCTGGGTGATGTAGGCCTACAGTACAAAACACTCCTATCTGCTGGGTGATGTAGGCCTACATGACAAAACACTCCTATCTGCTGGGTGATGTAGGCCTACAGTACAAAACACTCCTATCTGCTGGGTGATGTAGGCCTACATGACAAAACACTCCTATCTGCTGGGTGATGTAGGCCTACAGTACACAACACTCCTATCTGCTGGGTGATGTAGGCCTACAGTACAAAACACTCCTATCTGCTGGCTGATGTAGGCCTACAGTACAAAACACTCCTATCTGCTGGCTGATGTAGGCCTACATGACAAAACACTCCTATCTGCTGGGTGATGTAGGCCTACAGTACAACAATGTGCAAACACAACAGCAAGATGTGTGAGCTGCTGCGATAGGAGAAGATATCAAATGGAACACAACCACCCATTGTGTGTATTCCCATAAACATTGTCCTAACACAAACATTGAATGCCATTGACAATGAATGGCCAGTTTTGAGTGTTTGTGCAAACATTAACATTGAATGCCATTGACAATGAATGGCCAGTTTTGAGTGTTTGTGCAAACATTAACATTGAATGCCATTGACAATGAATGGCTAGTTTTGAGTAAACATTGTGTAAACACATACTGTATACTGTATTGAAGACAAAAGTGAGAACGCAAATTGTGATTGGCTGCAATGAGACGGTGCATTGGTGTATGATGACGTAGATGATAAGAGCTCTCCTCACTTCACACAGGTGTGATTCTACCATCTATTCTACACCAACTCTCTTCGCCAAAAATAACAGATCTACAAGTTATTATTAGTCACGGTTCAAGGTTCTTTATTATTTGTCTCCTGAGGAAGAAATTCGTCTTAGACAAAGGGTCCGCATGCAAGCGTAGCCCTTATGCCCATGTCGCCTAGGGCTAGGGGTTGACCACTCTGCACCTTATGCCCATGTCGCCTAGGGCTAGGGGTTGACCACTCTGCACGGGGATGGGCTCATTGGGGGTACGTGGGGACGGTGAGAGGGCGAGCTTTATGCTGGTCGCCTGGAGTGTCTGGAAGAAATACCATGGGAAGGGCAGTGGCACCTGGAGCAGCGCCACGGCGGCGTCACAGAGGCCAGCTGCGTGGATGTAATACGAGACGGGAGGGCGTCTCCTGCACAGTCCGTCCACTTCCTCCAGAATGCGGTCGAACACCGACGTCACGCGCCTCTCGTGCTCACTCTCCGTCCGGGCAAACCCGGCGAGTGTCCCGCCGGAGCCCCGACAGCCGTCCGACAGCGGCTCGCCTAGCATCAGAGCTTCGATTACGTGAGAGACGAGCAAGCAGCTCTGCTGCTGCAGCTCCACGCCGCGGAGAGGGGCGCGGTCCGCGTCAAACAACGACCTATGCAAGTCGGCATAGAGAGCCGCAAGGCACCGGAACTCCTCTGCAGAGCCTCTCATCTGCGTGGAGACGTGTCCTCCTCCACACCGCCGCGGCTCGCTTCCCAGCGCGGAGGCAGCGATGGCGGGAGGGGGGCTGGTCTTCAGGCTGTTGCAGGTGCAGAGGAGCTGCAGCAGCGCTCGCAGGGTGTCCGCGCGCAGCCTCACAAAGTCCCGCTGGAAGGACAGTGGGCTCGGAGGGGTGCCGGCCGCCGCCAGTGACGCCATGGCCTTCTGGTAGGAGCACAGGGCCTCGGTGAGGGCGCCCACTGCGTCTCCGCCGCGCTGCACGCCAGCCAGGCAGCTCTCAGCCTGGGAGAACTCCTTCAGGCCGTCTAGCCAGAAGTAGAAACGCTCCGAGGTCACGCAGCTCTGCAGGCTCCCGTACAGCTTGGCGGACAGCTTGTGGAAGCCCAGGTGCGAGGCCTGGCGCGCGATTTGGTATGCCGTCCAGCCATCCACCACCTTTTCCAGCTGCTGCACGGCGGCTGACTTGGCTTCGGCCGACAGCGACGACGGGCACCTGTCGGCGGCGGCGGAGCGACCGGACGCCCTTACACACAGCTCTGCCAGATCTCCCAGCACGCAATCGTCCCCGAGCGCTGGCAGATGGGTGGCGATGGCGCACAGGGCACGGCACGTGATCACGCGACAGGAGTTGCAGGACGATCGGAGCTGACAGAGCAGGAAGTCCACGGCCGCCGGGCCGAGGTGCGGCCGACCCTTCGTCAGCCGAACCAGGCAGGTGAGAGCCACACGGCATGTGGCGTGTGCTCTGGCGCCGTGGTCCTGACTGCAGAGCACCAGAAGACTCTGCACTCCCAGCACCGAAGTCTGTTCCAGCTGCGCCGTGTCTTTCTCCTCCGGACAGGAGACGGTGACGTTGGTGAGGATGACCACCCCGTGCTTGACCACCGCCAAGTTGCCGTGGTAACAGCATTCCCGGGCCAGCTTAACGAGCTCGTCGAGCTGCGGAGGAAACGAGCGCTGCTTGACGGCGACGGTTCCAGAGAGCGCCGAGAGGACGGCCAACATGCCCAGCTTCAGGTGGACATAAGGGCTGCTCTGCGCACACTCGCACAGGGTCCGAGTGCTTTCTCCGCTCCAGAGGTGAGGAGCCTTCTTGGCCAAGAGCATCAGGTCCTGAATGGCCAGCCTCTTCACGGATCTTCTGGGGTCGTCTTTCAGGTGGCGGAACAGGAGCCGCAGCTGCTCGGGGACCTGGACGGGAGAGGAGGCGGCGAGCCGGGTGAGCGTGTGCAGCGTGACGATGACCATGGCGCTGGACGGGTACGAGCTGAGCAGCTGCGTCAGGAGCTCCCTGCTGCCGGACGCCAGTCTGGTGTCGTGTTGCATGTGCCGCATCACGGGGATCAACTTCAGCTTCAGGTCCACGGGAGTGTCCGGACCTCGGATCATTTCTCCGACCCGGTTGGAGACGGCAACCGCAAAGTCTTTGGAGTGCGCCGAGAAGCTCGCCGCGGCGAATACGGCCGCCTCCACCTCGACACCGTCGCCAGAGTCCAGACTCTGGCGGACGCCGTGGTGCACGTCCTTCCTGTCGGGGGGGATGATGGAGGCCAGACTGGCCAGCGTCCTGAGGGTGATGGCGCGGGCCACGGGGTCGTTGCTGCGCATCACGCTGAACACCTGGCCCACCAACTCGTCCACGTTGAGGATCTCCTCCAGGTGCCTCTCGCTCCGCTGCGCCACCTTCAGCACGCAGAGGCGCAGGAAGTTGTTCCCGGGCGCCGCGAACACGTCCGCCAGCTTGAGGAAGGCCGAGTTGACGAGTGAGGGGAACGGGTACTTGTGGAAGAGTTGGGGGAAGAGTGCCACGGCCTCGCACTGCTCCCCCACGTCCCCTGACCTCAGGCCTTTGTCCAGCTCCATGAGGGCGTCCAGGCCCTGTTGTCCGTAACCACCGGCGTCCGGCGGGAACGACTGCTGAGCCCAAAGTGACATCAGTGTGTGTGTGTCTGCATCTGAACTGCACCTCAAAGCTATCTATGACTGGTCCATTTCATCTGTTTAGGTCATTATGTGTTGAAGCTATCTATGACTGGTCCATTTCATCTGTTTAGGCCATTAAGAACAAAGCTATCTATGACTGGTCCATTTCATCTGTTTAGGTCATTATGTGTTGAAGCTATCTATGACGGGTCCATTTCATCTGTTTAGGTCGTTAAGAAGTACAAAGAGTTGTGTGTTGTTGTTTTTTTTACCAGATCCCATGAATCATCATGACCCGTTTATGACGTGCAGTATGTCTGCCCATATATGGTCACTTTCCCATATTTGGTGCTATAGCGCCATCTACGTGGGACTCTGCTTACACCTGTCGCGTCGAGACAAGAGTAACCATTGCAGCTGTTTTCAGAGTACTCAATCCACTACCCATTATCAACTTGAGTCTATATGACATCACTATGACATCATATTGGTGACATCAGGGACATGTGAGCTACGGGCTTATACCTTCCTATGTTTGGCTTTCAGACATGACGTCACATGGCTGGCAGATAAATCTATGGACTTTTAATGCTTGTCTTCTTCATTCTCCCCCGAAATCACCAAGCCCCCCAAACTTTATACGCCCCCTGGGATGTCATGTGGCTATGGAAAAAGAAACACGCAAACAAAGGCGCCCTCATTTCACACAAGGGTGATTTTTCTACTAAACGTACACGCTGTGCGTGTAATAATACATTTTATGATGTTATGGGTTTATTGTTAATTTCTTTCCAGTTTCATGTATACATCAGTTAAAGGACAACTTTAGTTTTTTTCAACCAAGGTTCATGTTTTAGGATGTCATTAAAGAAAGTAAAAGATGAGTGTTCATTTTCTTTCATTTGCTGCTTTCTTTCGTTTTAGGGATTTTAGCTCTTTTTGACAGGGGGGCGGGGGCATTCGAGCATGGGGCTAAATATGTATTTTTTTACCTAATTTGATGGTGATTTATTTTTTTATTCTATAGTCCTAATAAACCCCAGGAAATTACATCTGGCCACAGCAGATCACAGGATCTACTGAATGTGAAGGTATAGCCTACTGGGGGAAGGCTTATACTGTGTGTATAGGCTCAATATGTCAGTTTGTCACATTCAATAGATCCTGTGATCTTTTGTGGCCAGATGTAATTTCTTGGGGTTTATTAGGACTATAGTAAATAATTAAATAATAAATCGCCATAATATTTTGTAAAAAAATACATATTTAGCCCCATGCTCGAATTCCCCCGCCCCCCTGTCAAAAACTGCTAAAATCCCTAAAACGAAAGAAAGCAGCAAATGAAAGAAAATTAACACTCACCTTTTAGTTTCTCTAATAACATCCTAATACATGAACCTTGGTTGAAAAAAACTAAAGTTGTCCTTTAACCGAACAATACATAAACATTGATTTCCACAGCCTTCCTATATGATGGGTGATGGGCACTGGCCCCCAAAAGGTTCCTATATGATGGGTGATGGGCACTGGCCCCCAAAAGGTTCCTATATGATGGGTGATGGGCACTGGCCCCCAAAAGGTTCCTATATGATGGGTGATGGGCACTGGCCCCCAAAAGGTTCCTATATGATGGGTGATGGGCACTGGCCCCCAAAAGGTTCCTATATGATGGGTGATGGGCACTGGCCCCCAAAAGGTTCCTATATGATGGGTGATGGGCACTGGCCCCCAAAAGGTTCCTATATGATGGGTGATGGGCACTGGCCCCCAAAAGGTTCCTATATGATGGGTGATGGGCACTGGCCCCCAAAAGGTTCCTATATGATGGGTGATGGGCACTGGCCCCCAAAAGGTTCCTATATGATGGGTGATGGGCACTGGCCCCCAAAAGGTTCCTATATGATGGGTGATGGGCACTGGCCCCCAAAAGGTTGTTTCATGCTGCTGCTAATAGAGGATCTCCCTGCAGGGTATACAGCGTTTTTGAAAAAAGAGGTCCTCTGCAGCCTGCTGGGAAATGGAGTTGGACAGGCTTATTTAGCCTATTTATTTGGATTCATTAAATAATTTATCTAATTTATCCTTTCGTTAAATCATTCATTCATTGGTCCTGGACTGGACGAGTTATACTTTGAAAATAAATGATGCGTGTTCTACACACACAGATGTTATCGAATCAATAACATAAACATAATGTTCTACACACACAGATGTTATCCAATCAATAACATCAACATAATGTTCTACACACACAGATGTTATCCAATCAATAACATAAACATAATGTTCTACACACACAGATGTTATCCAATCAATAACATAAACATAATGTTCTACACACACAGATGTTATCCAATCAATAACATAAACATAATGTTCTACACACACAGATGTTATCCAATCAATAACATAAACATAATGTTCTACACACACAGATGTTATCCAATCAATAACATTAACATAATGTTCTACACACAGATGTTATCCAATCAATAACATAAACATAATGTTCTACACACAGATGTTATCCAATCAATAACATAAACATAATGTTCTACACACACAGATGTTATCCAATCAATAACATTAACATAATGTTCTACACACAGATGTTATCCAATCAATAACATAAACATAATGTTCTACACACAGATGTTATCCAATCAATAACATAAACATAATGTTCTACACACACAGATGTTATCCAATCAATAACATAAACATAATGTTCTACACACACAGATGTTATCCAATCAATAACATCAACATAATGTTCTACACACACAGATGTTATCCAATCAATAACATAAACATAATGTTCTACACACACAGATGTTATCTAATCAATAACATAAACATAATGTTCTACACACACAGATGTTATCCAATCAATAACATAAACATAATGTTCTACACACACAGATGTTATCCAATCAATAACATAAACATAATGTTCTACACACACAGATGTTATCCAATCAATAACATAAACATAATGTTCTACACACACAGATGTTATCCAATCAATAACATAAACATAATGTTCTACACACACAGATGTTATCCAATCAATAACACAAACATAATGTTCTACACACACAGATGTTATCCAATCAATAACACAAACATAATGTTCTACACACACAGATGTTATCCAATCAATAACACAAACATAATGTTCTACACACACAGATGTTATCCAATCAATAACATAAACATAATGTTCTACACACACAGATGTTATCCAATCAATAACATAAACATAATGTTCTACACACACAGATGTTATCCAATCAATAACATAAACATAATGTTCTACACACACAGATGTTATCCAATCAATAACATAAACATAATGTTCTACACACACAGATGTTATCCAATCAATAACACAAACATAATGTTCTACACACACAGATGTTATCCAATCAATAACACAAACATAATGTTCTACACACACAGATGTTATCCAATCAATAACATAAACATAATGTTCTACACACACAGATGTTATCCAATCAATAACATAAACATAATGTTCTACACACACAGATGTTATCCAATCAATAACATAAACATAATGTTCTACACACACAGATGTTATCCAATCAATAACATAAACATAATGTTCTACACACACAGATGTTATCCAATCAATAACACAAACATAATGTTCTACACACACAGATGTTATCCAATCAATAACATCAACATAATGTTCTACACACACAGATGTTATCCAATCAATAACATAAACATAATGTTTTACACACACAGATGTTATCCAATCAATAACATAAACATAATGTTCTACACACACAGATGTTATCCAATCAATAACATAAACATAATGTTCTACACACACAGATGTTATCCAATCAATAACATAAACATAATGTTCTACACACACAGATGTTATCCAATCAATAACATAAACATAATGTTCTACACACACAGATGTTATCCAATCAATAACATAAACATAATGTTCTACACACACAGATGTTATCCAATCAATAACATCAACATAATGTTCTACACACACAGATGTTATCCAATCAATAACATAAACATAATGTTCTACACACACAGATGTTATCCAATCAATAACATAAACATAATGTTCTACACACACAGATGTTATCCAATCAATAACATAAACATAATGTTCTACACACACAGATGTTATCGAATCAATAACATAAACATAATGTTCTACACACACAGATGTTATCCAATCAATAACATAAACATAATGTTCTATACACACACAGATGTTATCCAATCAATAACATCAACATAATGTTCTACACACACAGATGTTATCCAATCAATAACACAAACATAATGTTCTACACACACAGATGTTATCCAATCAATAACATAAACATAATGTTCTACACACACAGATGTTATCCAATCAATAACATAAACATAATGTTCTACACACACAGATGTTATCCAATCAATAACATAAACATAATGTTCTATACACACACAGATGTTATCCAATCAATAACATCAACATAATGTTCTACACACACAGATGTTATCCAATCAATAACATAAACATAATGTTCTACACACACAGATGTTATCCAATCAATAACATAAACATAATGTTCTACACACACAGATGTTATCCAATCAATAACATAAACATAATGTTCTACACACACAGATGTTATCCAATCAATAACATAAACATAATGTTTTACACACACAGATGTTATCCAATCAATAACATAAACATAATGTTCTACACACACAGATGTTATCCAATCAATAACATAAACATAATGTTCTACACACACAGATGTTATCCAATCAATAACATAAACATAATGTTCTACACACACAGATGTTATCCAATCAATAACATAAACATAATGTTTTACACACACAGATGTTATCCAATCAATAACATAAACATAATGTTCTACACACACAGATGTTATCCAATCAATAACATAAACATAATGTTCTATACACACAGATGTTATCCAATCAATAACATAAACATAATGTTCTACACACACAGATGTTATTGAATCAATAACATAAACATAATGTTCTACACACACAGATGTTATCCAATCAATAACATAAACATAATGTTCTATACACACAGATGTTATCCAATCAATAACATAAACATAATGTTCTACACACACAGATGTTATCCAATCAATAACATAAACATAATGTTCTACACACACAGATGTTATCCAATCAATAACATAAACATAATGTTTTACACACACAGATGTTATCCAATCAATAACATAAACATAATGTTCTACACACACAGATGTTATCCAATCAATAACATAAACATAATGTTCTACACACACAGATGTTATCCAATCAATAACATAAACATAATGTTCTACACACACAGATGTTATCCAATCAATAACATAAACATAATGTTCTACACACACAGATGTTATCCAATCAATAACATAAACATAATGTTCTACACACACAGATGTTATCCAATCAATAACATAAACATAATGTTCTACACACACAGATGTTATCCAATCAATAACATAAACATAATGTTCTACACACACAGATGTTATCCAATCAATAACATAAACATAATGTTCTACACACACAGATGTTATCCAATCAATAACATAAACATAATGTTCTACACACACAGATGTTATCCAATCAATAACATAAACATAATGTTCTACACACACAGATGTTATCCAATCAATAACATAAACATAATGTTCTACACACACAGATGTTATCCAATCAATAACATAAACATAATGTTCTACACACACAGATGTTATCCAATCAATAACATCAACATAATGTTCTACACACACAGATGTTATCCAATCAATAACATAAACATAATGTTCTACACACACAGATGTTATCCAATCAATAACATAAACATAATGTTCTACACACACAGATGTTATCCAATCAATAACATAAACATAATGTTCTACACACACAGATGTTATCGAATCAATAACATAAACATAATGTTCTACACACACAGATGTTATCCAATCAATAACATAAACATAATGTTCTATACACACACAGATGTTATCCAATCAATAACATCAACATAATGTTCTACACACACAGATGTTATCCAATCAATAACACAAACATAATGTTCTACACACACAGATGTTATCCAATCAATAACATAAACATAATGTTCTACACACACAGATGTTATCCAATCAATAACATAAACATAATGTTCTACACACACAGATGTTATCCAATCAATAACATAAACATAATGTTCTATACACACACAGATGTTATCCAATCAATAACATCAACATAATGTTCTACACACACAGATGTTATCCAATCAATAACATAAACATAATGTTCTACACACACAGATGTTATCCAATCAATAACATAAACATAATGTTCTACACACACAGATGTTATCCAATCAATAACATAAACATAATGTTCTACACACACAGATGTTATCCAATCAATAACATAAACATAATGTTCTATACACACAGATGTTATCCAATCAATAACATAAACATAATGTTCTACACACACAGATGTTATCCAATCAATAACATAAACATAATGTTCTACACACACACAGATGTTATCCAATCAATAACATAAACATAATGTTCTACACACACAGATGTTATCCAATCAATAACATAAACATAATGTTCTACACACACAGATGTTATCCAATCAATAACATAAACATAATGTTCTACACACACAGATGTTATCCAATCAATAACATAAACATAATGTTCTACACACAGATGTTATCCAATCAATAACATAAACATAATGTTCTACACACACAGATGTTATCTAATCAATAACATCAACATAATGTTCTACACACACAGATGTTATCCAATCAATAACATCAACATAATGTTCTACACACACAGATGTTATCCAATCAATAACATAAACATAATGTTTTACACACACAGATGTTATCCAATCAATAACATCAACATAATGTTTTACACACACAGATGTTATCCAATCAATAACATCAACATAATGTTCTACACACACAGATGTTATCCAATCAATAACATAAACATAATGTTCTACACACAGATGTTATCCAATCAATAACATAAACATAATGTTCTACACACACAGATGTTATCCAATCAATAACATAAACATAATGTTTTACACACACAGATGTTATCCAATCAATAACATCAACATAATGTTCTACACACACAGATGTTATCCAATCAATAACATCAACATAATGTTCTACACACACACAGATGTTATCCAATCAATAACATAAACATAATGTTCTACACACACAGATGTTATCCAATCAATAACATAAACATAATGTTCTACACACACACACAGATGTTATCCAATCAATAACATAAACATAATGTTCTACACACACAGATGTTATCCAATCAATAACATAAACATAATGTTCTCCACACACAGATGTTATCCAATCAATAACATAAACATAATGTTCTACACACACAGATGTTATCCAATCAATAACATAAACATAATGTTCTACACACACAGATGTTATCCAATCAATAACATAAACATAATGTTCTACACACAGATGTTATCCAATCAATAACATAAACATAATGTTCTACACACACAGATGTTATCCAATCAATAACATCAACATAATGTTCTACACACACAGATGTTATCCAATCAATAACATCAACATAATGTTCTACACACACAGATGTTATCCAATCAATAACATAAACATAATGTTCTACACACACAGATGTTATCCAATCAATAACATCAACATAATGTTCTACACACACAGATGTTATCGAATCAATAACATAAACATAATGTTCTACACACACAGATGTTATCCAATCAATAACATAAACATAATGTTCTACACACACAGATGTTATCCAATCAATAACATAAACATAATGTTCTACACACACAGATGTTATCCAATCAATAACATAAACATAATGTTCTACACACACAGATGTTATCCAATCAATAACATAAACATAATGTTCTACACACACAGATGTTATCTAATCAATAACATAAACATAATGTTCTACACACACAGATGTTATCCAATCAATAACATAAACATAATGTTCTACACACACACAGATGTTATCCAATCAATAACATAAACATAATGTTCTACACACACAGATGTTATCCAATCAATAACATAAACATAATGTTCTACACACACACAGATGTTATCCAATCAATAACATCAACATAATGTTCTACACACACAGATGTTATCCAATCAATAACATAAACATAATGTTCTACACACACAGATGTTATCCAATCAATAACATAAACATAATGTTCTACACACACAGATGTTATCCAATCAATAACATAAACATAATGTTCTACACACACAGATGTTATCGGATCAATAACATAAACATAATGTTCTACACACACAGATGTTATCCAATCAATAACATAAACATAATGTTCTACACACACAGATGTTATCGGATCAATAACATAAACATAATGTTCTACACACACAGATGTTATCCAATCAATAACATAAACATAATGTTCTACACACACAGATGTTATCCAATCAATAACATAAACATAATGTTCTACACACACACAGATGTTATCCAATCAATAACATAAACATAATGTTCTACACACACAGATGTTATCCAATCAATAACATAAACATAATGTTCTACACACACAGATGTTATCCAATCAATAACATAAACATAATGTTCTACACACACAGATGTTATCCAATCAATAACATAAACATAATGTTCTACACACACAGATGTTATCCAATCAATAACATAAACATAATGTTCTACACACACAGATGTTATCCAATCAATAACATCAACATAATGTTCTACACACACAGATGTTATCCAATCAATAACATAAACATAATGTTCTACACACACAGATGTTATCCAATCAATAACATAAACATAATGTTCTACACACACAGATGTTATCGGATCAATAACATAAACATAATGTTCTACACACACAGATGTTATCCAATCAATAACATAAACATAATGTTCTACACACACACAGATGTTATCCAATCAATAACATAAACATAATGTTCTACACACACACAGATGTTATCGGATCAATAACATAAACATAATGTTCTACACACACAGATGTTATCCAATCAATAACATAAACATAATGTTCTACACACACAGATGTTATCCAATCAATAACATAAACATAATGTTCTACACACACAGATGTTATCCAATCAATAACATAAACATAATGTTCTACACACACAGATGTTATCCAATCAATAACATAAACATAATGTTCTACACACACAGATGTTATCGAATCAATAACATAAACATAATGTTCTACACACACAGATGTTATCCAATCAATAACATAAACATAATGTTCTACACACACAGATGTTATCGGATCAATAACATAAACATAATGTTCTACACACACAGATGTTATCCAATCAATAACATAAACATAATGTTCTACACACACACAGATGTTATCCAATCAATAACATAAACATAATGTTCTACACACACACAGATGTTATCGGATCAATAACATAAACATAATGTTCTACACACACAGATGTTATCCAATCAATAACATAAACATAATGTTCTACACACACAGATGTTATCCAATCAATAACATAAACATAATGTTCTACACACACAGATGTTATCCAATCAATAACATAAACATAATGTTCTACACACACAGATGTTATCCAATCAATAACATAAACATAATGTTCTACACACACAGATGTTATCCAATCAATAACATAAACATAATGTTCTACACACACAGATGTTATCCAATCAATAACATAAACATAATGTTCTACACACACACAGATGTTATCCAATCAATAACATAAACATAATGTTCTACACACACAGAT
This sequence comes from Protomyctophum parallelum, assembly GCF_964188405.1. Taxonomy (NCBI): domain Eukaryota; kingdom Metazoa; phylum Chordata; class Actinopteri; order Myctophiformes; family Myctophidae; genus Protomyctophum; species Protomyctophum parallelum. Next base: position 924,898 of record NC_139702.1, on the reverse strand, counting down.
GTTATCCAATCAATAACATAAACATAATGTTCTACACACACAGATGTTATCCAATCAATAACATCAACATAATGTTCTACACACACAGATGTTATCCAATCAATAACATAAACATAATGTTCTACACACACAGATGTTATCCAATCAATAACATAAACATAATGTTCTACACACACAGATGTTATCCAATCAATAACATAAACATAATGTTCTACACACACACAGATGTTATCCAATCAATAACATAAACATAATGTTCTACACACACAGATGTTATCCAATCAATAACATAAACATAATGTTCTACACACACAGATGTTATCCAATCAATAACATCAACATAATGTTCTACACACACAGATGTTATCCAATCAATAACATAAACATAATGTTCTACACACACAGATGTTATCCAATCAATAACATAAACATAATGTTCTACACACACAGATGTTATCCAATCAATAACATAAACATAATGTTCTACACACACAGATGTTATTGAATCAATAACATAAACATAATGTTCTACACACACAGATGTTATCCAATCAATAACATCAACGACACTGAGTCACATACCTGACACTTTTATGGAACACAGTTCTTATTATGAAGCAATTTGGGATTTCCATATTCCAAAAATCTTTCCGTGATCCAGAATCAGAATCAGAATCAAACTTTATTGTCACATCACATTACAGGTAACATGGGTAAAATTCTTGTTTGTGCAGGCTCATCATTGCAGTTAAAAGAAAGAAAGTGCATAGTACATGACTAATCTACATGGTACAATATGTATGCATATAAAAAATAAATAAGGTGATGTAGCCTATGTGTATATACAGAGTAGTCTCTACTAAAGGAGACCAATCCGTTCAGTCTGTGTGGCGTCACCAATCCTAGCTCTTGTTCAGCAGTCCAGGGGTAGTGGCCGACTTTGGTACACTTATACACTAAATAATTAGTGTGGGGGTGGGTAATTTCTCACAAAAGAATATCTGAACACATCCACTCAACCATGAATTGGAATGGCTTGTTAAAGGGCCTCTATAGTCTAGCGCATCTCCAAAAACACTTCCACGTACGTGTGCCCATATAGGGAACACCGCAATTTCATAAAGTTGCAAAACAATGTCATCATTGCTAGATTAATGTAAACAATGTCATCATTGCTAGATTAATGCACAAGATATGGGGCTGCAACCCGAAGGGCACAAGCACAGAGCTATACGGGCATGAGGCACCGGGGGCACGCGGAAACACAGTAACACACACACGCACGCACGCATGTACGCACGCACGCACGCACAGTGGCGTGCACAGATAGACACTAGGGGGTGCTAGAGCACCCCCTGCCCTTTTGGCAATTTTGCTCTTAAAAAAAAAAAAAGAAAAAAAAAAAGGGGGGTTTTTTCCCCCTAATTTGTGTGTGGACCATGCGGTGACATTGATCAAATCTTGATAAAAAAACGCTTCTACTATATTATTTAGGCCCCCACAATCTAAAGCTATGTTTCTATGTCAGTGGTTATTCGATTAAAGAAAAATAGCAGACCTACAAGCTCGTAGCGCGCCACTCGGTGGCGCGCTATGAGCTTGTAGATCTGCTATTTTTCAATAGCTAAAACACCAAAATGGGTTCCCGCCCCAAAATGCGCTGCACAAGGTGCCCTTTTTTTTCACTTGAGCACCTGCCCCTCTAAATGTCTGTGCACGCCACTGCGCACGCACGCACGCACGCACACACACACACACACACACACACACACACACACACACACACACACACACACACACACACACACACAATCAACTGCATCCCAACAATGCTATGACAATGCTAGCAACATGCAGGCACGTCGAAAAGAGTATAGTGCAAGAACGAAAAAACGCATGGATGCAATCATGGCATGCACCTGGGACCGTGGGACGTATCCTCAGTGATGTATCCCAAGCCAAGGTCATCGGGGTTTCGGGTCTCGCGAACATCATACCCCTCACTCAGGTGACCCAGTCTGGGTGATCAAGTCTCGATTTACGTCCAAGTAGCTACCCTCGATCAGTATTCAGTCCCATTAGGGCAGGGGTCTGCAACAGCCTAGTGGCTCCCTGTAGCATTAAAAGTAGCAATAAATTATTTTTCATTTATGGTTTCTGTAGGAGGCCAAACGTGACAAGCATTCTTAATATTTATTCTACACATTTTTACAAAATTGGAAACCTTAACTAAACTAAAATTTGCGTCATAGCATGCGACACACTCAGTGCCGTGCCAGCCAGGTGTCTATTATAAACAAACCAGTGGGTGTGTGAGGCTGCTGCCTGCTACGCTATGGCTTCTACAGGGAGAGAAATAAAGATAGCCGACGAAAAACAGAGGATTTAACAGTTCGTGGACAGAGGCTTTTGCCTTCACAGCCAATGCAGATTGACTGCCTGTATGTTTAATCTGCAGTGAGAAGCTATCAAACAACATAAAAAGTAATGTTGAAAGACATTTCCAGGGAAAGCATGCTAAATTCTGCTAGTTTCGTTGCAACCCGGGAGATAATAAAGTTTGGCAAGCTGCATTATAATGCGTAATTTTCTTTGCTCCAGATAGATTTTGAATTTATTTTTGGTCGAAAATGGCTCTTTCAACATCTTGGGTTGCTGACCCCTGCATTAGGGAAAGACCAGGGCCACACAATCCGTTGCTCCGGAACTACTCTGCCGGGACTAGTACAGTTTACAGTAGGTAGATCAATCTGGACTAGTACAGTTTACAGTAGGTAGATCAATCTGAACTACTCTGCCGGGACTAGTACAGTTTACAGTAGGTAGATCAATCTGAACTACTCTGCCGGGACTAGTACAGTTTACAGTAGGTAGATCAATCTGAACTACTCTGCCGGGACTAGTACAGTTTACAGTAGGTAGATCAATCTGAACTACTCTGCCGGGACTAGTACAGTTTACAGTAGGTAGATCAATCTGGACTAGTACAGTTTACAGTAGGTAGATCAATCTGGCGAGTGGAAGGGGGCCTATAACTAAAGAACCGATGATCAGGTTTACAAAATAAATGTTCTGGGTGAAAGCAAATACGATCGTCCGCCCCTCCAGACAGCCTTTGTTTACATTGCAGGTCCTGTGGGTCAACAAAATAGGGTCAAAACAGTGACAAACACTGGCAGTAGCCTAGCGGCATAATTAATTAATTCATTTATTAATTCATTGATTGATTAATACCTGGCAATCAATGTGGTAAACTGGATGTAAGCCTGACTCATGTTTTGTATAGGGCCCAGCAAAATATCACAAAAGGGGTGTAAACATTTGTCGCTTACAGCCCGCATCCTTATTGTGGGGCAAGTAGGACCCTAGGAGAGGAGGAGCTGGTCATGTCATGATTTTATATATTTATATATCACTATAATTGTAATCCATCTACAACCTATAGTGAGCTTGCAGATCAGCGATTTTAAATCACAGATTTAACAGTTAAAAAAAACACCCAATCTAAAATAAACAAGGGGTATAAATGAAAGATTTCTGCAGATGATTTCGCTAAGCAATTACATGTAGGCCTATAGTTCATTCCTTCTATAAGGTAGGCTGCTGCGCTGCGCATCAGAAAGTGGGGCAGTTGCTGTCAAAGTCTTTCCATTCTGTGTGTGAATGACGTGTGTTCATAATATCCTGCACAACACGGCGAGGGGCTGGAAATCAGAGAGAGAAACTATTAGCTTTTAAAGATCCTTTCACATTTAGAATTAGCTCACCTTAGGCTATACTTATTACTTAATAGGTTATACTTTTGTCTTGTCTTCTTAAATGTATGCATTGACCTCTGAGCAAAATAACTTCCCCTTGTGGAATGTGGATGATAAAAGACATGGAATAATCCAGCAAACAAGCTCACAGCAGATTGTAAATTGGGCAATATTTATATGTCTCTAAATGTTTTGATGAATTGAACAATGTGGACCCTGTTGTAAACAAGTGTAATGCTTAATTGGGTCGTCCACTCACAGTTAACAGTCTTTGTATTGAGTTTGTGCTTGAAATGTACTGTCAATTCTACAAACTGTTAATAAATATTTCAATCAATCGATCAAAAACACAAAGGGCTAAACCCCTTATCCCTAAACTACTTTGACCTTTTTTTTTTTTTTTTACTATTTTGAAACAATTAGATTTTTGAATAGTTAAAGTAGCCAATCTACAAGCTCACAACGTGTCGATATAGGCAGGCTAACCCGGCCTGGCGGAGATATGCGCCGCTTGAGGAGGAGCGCACCTTTTTTTTGTGAAGCCTGATATATGCTTCACAGTAGCCTATATATGGCCGTGTCGCGCAGACCGAAAATAGCCGATCGTCGAGTCGCCGGAGAATCCATCCTCCTCCTCCACATCGTTGTGCCTCATCAGTATTCCCCTCGCCGCCCTACTTCCCCTCCTCAGCAGCAGCAGCAGCAGTAGCAGTAGAGCGTCGTGGTCGTGTGTGTGAGTGAGTGTGTTTTTAAGTGTGTGTGTGTGTGTGTGTGTGCGTGGGGGGGATAGGATACGACGCGAACAGGAGCACAGTCAGACAGCAAGATATCCGCAGAGGCTCCAGCAGCAGCAACAGACCCACACACAGACCACAGACACGGTCCCTACAGGCAGGCAGGAGGCAGCAGCCCACCTCACCTCACCTAAAACACACAGCGTTTCCAGCAGAGCCATGAGCGGATAAGCCTCGCTGCTGCTGCAGCCGCCGCCGCGGCCTCTTCTTCTGTCGAGTGACGGCGAGGAGGAGACAGACAGCCAGGACTAGGAGGAGAGGAGAGGAGGTGGAGGAGACAGCCAGCTAGGAGGAGAGGAGGTGGAGGAGACAGCCAGCTAGGAGGAGAGGAGGAGGTGGAGGAGCAGAGGAGCTATAGGAGGAGGAGACATACAGCCAGGAGCAGAGGAGGAGGTGGAGGAGGAGCGGGAGCTATAGGAGGAGGAGAGGAGGAGAAGTTGAGGAGCAACAACATTACAACCCAACACCGCCGCCATGAAGCTCGCGCTGCTGGCGCTGCTGGCGCTCTCATGGCGCGAGGAGGCGTTCTGCGGCTCCCCCAGCGTCCAGATAGGTACGGTAACCCCCCCCCTCTCCTCTCCTCTCGTTCTTCTCCCCCCCCCTCTCTCTCTCTCCGTCGTGTTCCGTCCCTTCCCTTTCCTCTCCTCCGTTCCATTCGTTCCATCATTAGATAATGATGAAGGGGGACAAGCAGAGAGCCCCCACCCCCCTTTCCCTTTCGTGTCACCGCTGCATGCGGTGGTATTTAAATGCTATGAAATTACAATAAGATAAATAATGTTTATTTATTTTTTCATTGTCGTTATTTACTAGGCCTACTTGTGTTTCGGATTATTTCCGTTCAACTGGGTTTATAGGCCAAGCAACACTGTCAGTGCATTGTGTGTGTGTGTGTGTGTGTGTCAGTGTGTGTGTGTGTGTGTGTGTGTGTGTGTGTGTGTGTGCGTGTGCGCGCGCGTGCAGGAACCATATAGCCAGAGGACTGTTGAAACATGCTCCCCCCCCATCTTTAATAATTACGATCCAGAGCTGATCTGCAAGCTGTGTCAGCTACTGAGCTTGCAGATCAGCTCTGGATCGGCAATATGGTTGAGATGGGGATCTGTTGAGATGGGGATCTGTTGAGATGGGGATCTGTTGAGATGGGGATCTGTTGAGATGGGGATCTGTTGCCTTAGTAGTGGTTTGCAGTGATTTGGGGACATTTCTGTTGTTGACACTTAACAGGCTATTTTTGGAGTGGAAACACATCTCAAGACTGTGCTATATCTATGTGTGTTTCAATGACAGAGCAGAGCAGGGAACAGATGCTTTAAAATAGACTGCTTTATCTATGTGTTTCAATGACAGAGCAGGGAACAGATGCTTTAAAATAGACTTTTTGTGAATTATTTTGACAAGTGTTGATTAGACCAGGATGGACAGATGTGTATATATATAGCCTATTGATGTTTACATGCTGGACCAGAGCCGTATTATACATAGCATACCCTACACAACATACCTACATGTAGCCTACTGTATACAGTATACAGCCTACTGTATACATAGGGTTTGACCATTGCAGTTTTCTCTGGCAGCCATGTTCTCCACATAGCCTTGCTCCCCGGCTGTTGCTAAGTAACTGACAATTCTTCATTTTTTTCCCAACCCAGTTATTGAATATGTTTCACCATGGTGGCAATGAATTCATATGAGCCTTTTACATCATCTCCCCACGGTAACGGTAACCTATAATTGTCGATGACGGCCTCAGCAGCGTGCACGGCGTTTACCACGGTGCACGGTGTTTACTAGACCACTGTTCTCAAGCATGTTTTATGGCAAGGAGGAAGCCCTAAATTGCATCGTATCCATCGTAGCGGTATAGCCATTCAACGCAGAAGCAGCTGTCACACCACAGGCTTGCCGGTTTAAAGAAGTGGGCACAAGCTCAATGAAAGGGAAGAGGAAGACTATAGAGATTTGAGGAAGAGCAGGGGAAAAAAATGACAAATAATAAAGTATATCTTCCTAATATGAGTATAGCGGGCGATAACAATACAAATATTCATCCAGCATGCAGTCGTTGCTGTCAGGAATAAATCTTGTATATCTGCGTGTTTCTATTAGTATGGTTTATTAGTTAGTAAATTAGTATGAAAAATAGTGACAATATCAGATCTACAAGCTCTCAACGCATCATGAAATGACATTTGGGCTTGTAGATCCGTTGTTTTCACTATACTTATTTCACGTAATGTTTGTTTAAAGTGCTGTAAACAAACATTAACCCATTCTGACCGGGCACCCATTTTGGTGTTGGCATCATGTTATGCTTTAGCTATTGAAAAATGGCAGATCTACAAGCTCGTATCGCGCCACCGAGTGGCGCGATACGTCTGCTATTTTTGAAAAAAATCGAAGAACGACTGACATTTTTAGAATCTGTTCTCAGGTCAGAATGGGTTTAATCAGACCAGTGGGTGTCCAGTGGAAACCTCGTATGAATCTGATCTCAGGTCAGAATGGGTTAAAAGTCCATAGACTTGGCACCACCAGTGTTGCTTTTGTCGACTAATACTATCATACCTTTTGTCGACTAATACTATCGTACCTTTTTTCACTGACAAACTAAATGGAAACTAAATAAAAACTAATCTCTGATGACTAAGACTAAATAATATATTGACAATATATCAACACATTAAAACTAACACTAAAATGTTAGGAAGGGACTATACTATAGTGGACAAGAGATCCAGTATAAGTAAAGTATAAGTATTTTGTCGACTAACACTAAAGCATTTCAGATGACTAAAATATGACAAAAATTTAATTAAACTTTATTCAAAAGTCTATCTAAATTAAAATGAAAATCTGCTGTCAAAATCAACACTAGCTGCCGTATGACACAATTACAAAAGCCAGGCGTTAACCCATTCTGAACGGGCACCCATTTTGGTGTTGGCATCATGTTATGCTTTAGCTATTGAAAAATAGCAGATCTACAAGCTCATATCGCGCCACCGAGTGGCGTGATACGAGCTTGTAGGTCTGCTATTTTTTGAAAAATCGAAGAACGACTGACATTTTTAGAATCTGATCTCGGGTCAGAATGGGTTCATCAGACCAGTGTGTGTCCAGTGGAAAACTCGTATGAATCTGATCTCAGGTCAGAATGGGTTAAAAGGGCTAGCACCGCTCAAAAAGGTATGTTTTTGGACATGGTTTCCGCCTGACAGCGATATAAACAGGGTTACTGTATGGATATGAGTTTGACAACACATATGGAGTATAGAGCACCGAAGTCCTGACGTCACTGTCAGTAGAGGGCGCTAAGTCCACAGGTCAGGTACTTTTTATTTGCATTGTAATCTCCACAGGGGGATTTTAGATCGCCTCATATAAGAACTGTGTTTGAAAAATAAACCGACCACCCCGGCCTTTTCACTCATATGGATATGAAGGACCGACTGGAGGTGGAAATGTACAATTCTAAAACGCGTAGTCCCAATACTTGATTCTGATTGGCTGGTTACCGTCACGTGACCGGTGTACATTTCACCGATAACCCACAGCTTCAATCACTTTATATCATTCGCAGCTGATTCGACATCTCTGTAGCTGTACTGGGGAAGGGGAGCGCATGATTGCTTTACAAACGCATGCCGTGCGGGCGTGTCTAAGCACCGCCCGGCTCATACGACTGTGAATGTGTGGCTCCAGGCAGCCCCGTAAAGACATCAAGCGCTATTCTCCCGTCACATAGGCTACTTGCCGAGCAAAACAAGGAAGTGATGTGGCTCGCTCTGGTGGCGCAAAGCGTAGCTACTTTTGTGAATTTAATAGTTTTATTAGGTTAATATTGCTATATGTTTGTAACCGTTTTAGAAAAGCAATAAGCCACTCGAGGCCCCAGCTTACCGGGTATTTTACAATGGGGGGGGTAGAAGAAGACCCTCCGCTCCGTGTCGGGTCTGCCTACGCCCCCAGCCATTGTAAAATACCCGGTAAGCTGAGACCTCTCATGGCTTATTGCTTAAACATACCCAAAGAGTAACAAAATAAGCGTTAGAAACGAGTCGAACAACCCAGAGACTACTAGGCGGGGTTGCTGCATCTGCCCGTCGCACAACAGAAACTCAATGTTAATTATGTTTATTTGTATTTTATTGATATTGAATGTTTCGCTTACGTCAACGAGGAATCTCAGGAAGCAATGTGTCGACAGCAGGGCGTGACGTATATTAGCAGCGACATTGCCTTCATATGTAGTTTCAAGGCATTTGCGGCCACATTAATTCCATTTTCTCCAGAAACTGGCTGTATCAAGTATGAATGGACATCATTAACGACGCACAGCCACTCCCCTGACAGAAAGGACGCGGTGGTCGGTTTATTTTTCAAACACAGTTCTTATATGAAGCGACCTAACATTTTCAAGAAAGTGACGTCAGACTTTGGTGCTCTATTGTGCAAGGTCACGTCTGCGTGTGAGACAAGTCAACTAGCCCACATAATGATTGTAGGAGCCAAAATATACATTTTGTTTGTTTATTCAATTTGTTTGTTTTTTCCCACGCTTGGGTTTTCGATGTGCCACAGCCCTTACCTGGTTGATGAGCTCCTGCTGTGTGTCTGCTAATCATTGTACTTATGTCAGCTGTGTGTCTGGGCAGTGGCATTCAGTGAGAGAATGGGGGTGAGCTCTAGGCTCAATATTTTCTGTTGACCGTTTATCTTTTGATCGTTTATACCAACAGAGTACGTTTTCATTTATCAACATTTTCAGTACATTCTTGGACCTTGTTTATTTGTCAATAAATCTAAAACTACAATAAGAACCTTTCTGGATTTGATTGAAACGCGTCATACAGTTCCTGCCGACAGCTCAGCCTCATAGCACTACTACTATTTGATTTGATGGGAAGCGGGCTCACAATGTTTCAACGTGTTGCGAACCTGGTGATCGGCTTTCAGCTGTTCCTAATCTTCCTAGCTAGGGAGTAGGGACCCCCTAGAAACCCTGTCAATGACCCCTGGGGACCCCACTTCGAACCACTACTAGAGTACATGTATGGTTTCACATCTGCCGCATTTGTGCACACATTTGTGTCTTCCTGTATGTGTACACTTATTTGCACAGTATCCTACATATTATTCATATCCACCCATATTTTGGCACCCTACTCGTGTGCTCGCATTTGTTTCTTATCTGAGTTTTTGGCACATTGATTTTTAACCCATTCTGACCGGGCACCCATTTTGGTGTCGGCATCATGTTATGCTTTAGCTATTGAAAAATAGCAGATCTACAAGCTCATATCGCGCCACCGAGTGGCGCGATACGAGCTTGTAGGTCTGCTATTTTTTGAAAAATCGAAGAGCGACTGACATTTTTAGAATCTGATCTCAGGTCAGAATGGGTTCATCAGACCAGTGTGTGTCTGGCGGAAACCTCGTGTGAATCTGATCTCAGGTCAGAATGGGTTAATGGGTGTATTGCAGACATATTGCACAATTGCAAAGCATAAGGGCACAGTCACACTCACATAATAATCAGAAGCGCCAGTGTTCCATTCACTCCCCATACTTACCCATACCCAGTGTTCCATTCACTCTCCATACTTACCCATACCCAGTGTTCCATTCACTCCCCATACTACAGTGTTCCATTCACTCCCCATACTACAGTGTTCCATTCACTCCCCATACTACAGTGTTCCATTCACTCCCCATACTACAGTGTTCCATTCACTCCCCATACTACAGTGTTCCATTCACTCCCCATACTACAGTGTTCCATTCACTCCCCATACTACAGTGTTCCATTCACTCCCCATACTACAGTGTTCCATTCACTCCCCATACTACAGTGTTCCATTCACTCCCCATACTACAGTGTTCCATTCACTCCCCATACTTCTATAGGAGCAATTGGTGGGGAGCGTCCCGTTGCAGCATTTTGACATGACACACTTGAACCGTGTTGTTCAACATTGGTGATGATGATAGCCAAATTAAGCCAATACACTCCAATGTAAGTCAAACCAAATACTGTACATACCAGAATATACTGCCCACAACAACCCAGCAAGATAACGGGGGACATTGCTGACTCTGACACCTTTTGACATGTGTTGGCTACAATGCTTCTGGCGCGCATGTGTGACAGTACCTTAGAGTTATACAGATATGATGCTGCTTAGTCAGGTACACTGCCATTGGTGGCAGATGTCTTTGTTGGCAGATGTCTTTGGTGGCAGGCTTTTTTGGTGGCAGATATATCTTTGAGGTATCTTTGGTGTCACTTACATTTGGCGTGAGGTGGTTGTCCCTGACCCCTTGGCGTGAGGTGGTTGTCCCTGACCCCTTGGCGTGAGGTGGTTGTCCCTGACCCCTTGGCGTGAGGTGGTTGTCCCTGACCCCTTGGTGTGAGGTGGTTGTCCCTGACCCCTTGGCGTGAGGTGGTTGTCCTGACCCCTTGGCGTGAGGTGGTTGTCCTGACCCCTTGGCGTGAGGTGGTTGTCCTGACCCCTTGGCGTGAGGTGGTTGTCCTGACCCCTTGGTGTGAGGTGGTTGTCCTGACCCCTTGGCGTGAGGTGGTTGTCCTGACCCCTTGGCGTGAGGTGGTTGTCCTGACCCCTTGGCGTGAGGTGGTTGTCCCTGACCCCTTGGCGTGAGGTGGTTGTCCTGACCCCTTGGCGTGAGGTGGTTGTCCTGACCCCTTGGCGTGAGGTGGTTGTCCTGACCCCTTGGCGTGAGGTGGTTGTCCTGACCCCTTGGCGTGAGGTGGTTGTCCCTGACCCCTTGGCGTGAGGTGGTTGTCCTGACCCCTTGGCGTGAGGTGGTTGTCCCTGACCCCTTGGCGTGAGGTGGTTGTCCTGACCCCTTGGCGTGAGGTGGTTGTCCTGACCCCTTGGCGTGAGGTGGTTGTCCCTGACCCCTTGGCGTGAGGTGGTTGTCCCTGACGCTTTGCCAAAAATAGCTGATCTATTTAAGCTCACTATGTGTGATCCGATACCATGTAATTTATCACATAATATTTATTTTACAGAGTGATATTTTGAATTGATTACTGTTTTATATTCTTACTGTACAATATACATGATTATTTTCAACTCTTGAGAGTTACAGACATGTAAGGTTCCATTGGGAACCACCCCAGGAACCCTGAGGGTCCCCGGACTCCACTTTGAGAACCACTGCCCTATACTAGATTTGTTTAAATTACACTACTATCGGATCGGTACTCGATATCGACTGATACATAAGTATAAGTATCGGTAGAGGGAAGGAGAAAATTGGCACATCTCTAGTTGTGAGCTTCTAAATTGGCTATTTGTGGATTAGGAGTTTACTGAAATGTTTCCAAAAGATGTAAAAATCACCCTAAAATAGCAGATCTATTGCAACGTGTTGTGAGCTTGTGCGCACTCCATAATATTGTAATATTTTTCATGAACAATGAAATCCGCGAGTAGACTAAAAGTATTCTTCAACTTTTTTACTTCAGTAACATTGCTTGAGTAAGTTCAGCACTGGCCTAGCATGACGTTCGCAGAATAGGGCCGCTATAAGGACCATGTGGCTAAATGGAGACCTGTGGGGTTGTCCATTTGCTGTGGAAATGTGAGGGAGTGTAATTTGAGTAAGTATGTGATTGTACCCAAATGTACAATGACAGTGGCATGGCCAGTGGTGGACAAAGTACTCAACTTAAGTACTCCTGGTTAAATGTTACTCAGTTGCATGTGAAAGTTGCTCTGTCAAAAGTACTGGAGTGCTTCCTTAAAAAGCATAGCCTACTGTAAGTATTCTAAAGTACAGAGGATTTTACAGAAACCTTCAACACATTTCAACACTAGTGAAAATAGCAGAACTACAAGCTCACAAGCTTAATTGTGCCTTTTCTCTTTCTAGAAATGTAGTGCAGTCAAAAGTACAACAATTGTCTTTGACATGTAGTGGGGTGAAAGTCATCAAGTCAAATCAAGTATCCAAACGTACAAATAACACTATACCTTTTACCTCATGATAAATTGTATGCTTGATATATTTCAGTGAAATTTAGCACAGTCTTGCAGAAAATCTATGTGCATTGAGTTTTCTAATAGAAAACCTGGCACAAGAACTTTGACACACACAGACATGCACACACACGCACGCACGCACGCACGCACGCATACACACACTCATTTTCAGTAACTTTCCTGCTCAATTGAATCCATAGGTTTTGTGTTGGCCTTTCTATTTGCATATTTAAAAGTTTCTACTCTGCACATTTCTTCAGAATAGTTCCCCTAATGTTCTCTGATTCATAATGTACCTTTAGTTTGCATGATAATATATACCCTCACAAAATCATCAGAAATGCAAATTGTGCAAAAAGACCTAACTGTGTCATTGTGAGAGAATCCGGAGGCTCAATAAATCTTCCATGTACTCTATTGTTGTCTGTGGCCTATATGATCAAAAGCCATTATTTACAGCCACAGTAAAACTGAAACAAACAAGAATGGCTTAACAAAACAGAAGATTAATGAGAAGCAATAACAGTGCTGAAACGGGGGCCATGTTTATACGTAGTGGCACACCAGTGTCGCTCACCCAAAATGGCCGATCACAACACGTTTTTCTTTGTGTGCCCGAGGCACTCATACTCATACAAGGTATGAGGCGTAATGTGTTGTAGACTACTAGAATGGTTTAATCCATTAGCTATACAAATACATTCATTATCATTATTAAAAACGATTATTAGATTTGAGCTATTTAGAACAGTGTTCTTCTACCAGGAGAAGCCATGATCGACACCCTCATCAAATCTGGCAGAGTGGTGAATAGTCTACAACTCTACATCATGGACACACTCCTCATCACATCATGGGTCACTCATCATCACATCATGGACACACTCTTCATCACATCATGGACACCCTCATCATCACATCATGGGTCACATCAAGGCAAGCTTCAACTCTGCCAAAACTAACACACCAGTCTTATCAGCCATCCCAGCAAAGTCCTTTCGAAAATAATACTGAATAGGTTAAAACCTCAAGCTGAAGAACAGGCTGTATTTATGGCAGGGCAGAGCACCATAGCACAGATATACAACTTGAGGATCATCTGCGAGAGATATCTGCAGCATCAACAACACCTTTACCACATGTTCATAGATGCTAACCATGTCGGTGTCATTCAACATCTGTACAACAATGCTACCAGCGCAGTTCTCTGCAACAGAGCGGAGGCTGGTTCAGGACAATAATTGGAGTGTGCCAAGGATGCCTTCTCTCACCCATCCTCTTTAACATTCTTCTGGAGCGTATCATGACGAATGCCTTGCAGACCATGAAGGAACTGTCAGTATAGAAGGCAGACCAGATGACATTGATGGGCTAGCCGCAAAGAAAAACAACTTGCCAGCCTAGTGGAAAGCCTAGTGGAAAGGATTGACATCACTTCCCGAGCCTATGGAATGTAAATCCATGCAGAAGAATTGATGACCAATATGATGACCAACAACAACAGTGGCATCTGCTCAAACATCAAAGTCAATGGCCAGGCACTGGACACAGTGTCTAGCTACCTTGGAGCAATCGTGTCCAATGAAGGATCCAAACAGAAATGGCTCAAACAGCCGCTGCCCTGGCAAAACCCATACAGAAAGACAAAAAACTTCAGTCTGGCAAGGAGAGACTAATGCGATCACTTGTCATCTCAATCATTCTATATGCTTGTGAAACTTGGACTCTTACAGCTGAGCTGCAGAAGAGAATACAGAGCATGAAGAAGAGATGCTACAGAAGACTCATGGGTATCTCCTACACCCATGTCACAAACAAGGAAGTACAGCAAAAGATACGCCAAGCCATCAATTTACAATTTACAATTTAGGCATTTAGCAGACGCTCTTAATCCAGAGCGACTTACATTTAAGCAAGAACAAAAGCATGGGAATACATCACATAAAAGCATTTATCATGAAACATGCGTAAGCTAAGAAGGTAACAGTGGAATATCTATATGATGAAACTATACATACACTATACATAATAAACTATACATATTCACTACTATGCTATACATATGTACTATGGCGTGCTATGACTATATACAATACAATTATAGTGCTGTCTACATAACATGCTATAAGTCTGTCAAATGCTATCTAAGCCAACAGAAATGCTATGCAAGGGGTTAGGGTAAGTGCTATGGGCCATGATGGAGTCTGAAAAGGTGGGTTTTCAGGCTACGGCGGAAGATTGGGAGTGATGCTGCAGTTCTGACTGCAATGGGAAGTGCATTCCACAGTTTTGGAGCCAGAAGGGAGAAGAGTTTGGGACGTGTGGAGCGTTGTCCCGGCGTTTTTAGTGAGGGTCAGCCCATATGATGACCTTCTTGCCACTGTCATAAAGCGTAAACTGAGGTGGTTTGGACACATCACAAGATCCTCAGGCCTTGCAAAGGAGGCAGGAGAAGAGACAAAATAAAATATGGGAAGATAACGTTGGAGAATAGACTAACTTGGAACTCAGTGAGATCTGCCGAGGACAGAGAGGGATGGAGAGAGCTGCATGGTCAACAGACCGTCTGCCGAGGACAGAGAGGGATGGAGAGAGCTGCATGGTCAACAGACCGTCTGTGGTGGACAGAGAGGGATGGAGAGAGCTGCATGGTCAACAGACCGTCTGTGGTGGACAGAGAGGGATGGAGAGAGCTGCATGGTCAACAGACCGTCTGTGGTGGACAGAGAGGGATGGAGAGAGCTGCATGGTCAACAGACCGTCTGTGGTGGACAGAGAGGGATGGAGAGAGCTGCATGGTCAACAGATCGTCTGTGGTGGACAGAGAGGGATGGAGAGAGCTGCATGGTCAACAGACCGTCTGTGGTGGACAGAGAGGGATGGAGAGAGCTGCATGGTCAACAGACCGTCTGTGGTGGACAGAGAGGGATGGAGAGAGCTGCATGGTCAACAGACCGTCTGTGGTGGACAGAGAGGGATGGAGAGAGCTGCATGGTCAACAGATCGTCTGCCGAGGACAGAGAGGGATGGAGAGAGCTGCATGGTCAACAGATCGTCTGTGGTGCCCCAACGACCCTCCGGGATTACGGGATAGGTGAAGGTGAAGTTCGTCAAAAATAGCAGACACAGATAGCTCACAGCATGTCACCTTGTGCCACATAGCGAGCTTGTGCATGGAATTCCTTTTAAATCTTTAGTGTTTGAAAACATGTATGTTTTTTTTTTAACTCAAATCTTCTCTTCTGAGGGGTCCCTGGCACATATTCATTCATTCATTCATTCAGTCAGTCATTCAGATGGGAGGGTCCGCGGTGGGTCCTTGGCACGAAAAGGTTTGAGAACTATACTGATACTGTACAATATCTGGGGTTAAAGGTATAAATAGTCTCGGGTTAAAGGTATAAAATAGTACAAATGGAGACATTTGAAGTGCAGTGTGTTTGCTTGAACAGACATGTGCCTCCGGTACGTGACCTATGAAATGTCAATGTCCTGCTTTGTCATGCGGTACCAGGTGACCACATGGGGCTTCATGTTGTGTTGTTCATGTTGTACATCGGTCCGCGAGGACCAGCACGCTTCAGCAGTCAAACAAATACATTAACCACTTAAGCCGCACATATTTCACATGTACAGTGTGGTGTCGTAAATAGCTGACGCAGGCCTACAAGCTCACGATGCATAAATAGCCGGAATACAAGCTCACAGCGCATAAATAGCCGATGCACAATCTGACAACACCTAAACGGCAAATATACAAGCTATTCAACGCATGAATAGCCCATGAGCACGCTGATAACTCATAAATAGCCTATGCGCAATCTGACAACACTTAAACGGACAATATTATTTGCAGATAAAACAAGCTCACAACACATTAGCCGACACAAACAAGCTCACAACTTGAATTCGCGTGATTCACGGGGTGGTTTACCAGACTATCCGAGAACCATCCTCGTGAACTTACCTTGTACCGTGTAATAAAGTTGTACATTTATAAACATCATCAACCTTCTTTTAAAGGTATATTCAGTGATTTCACTTAATTCAAATATCACTTATTTTTTTGTTTTGTTGTGATAATCCTCCCTACTATAGAGTGTGCTGGCCATATAAGGAGTTCCTCCCTGTCCCCAGTTAACCCCTGGGGGTCAAAAAACCTTAGGTTTCGTTTTTGACTCTCTATCCTGATTGGACGAAAGGCTTGGTCCCACAGCCAAAAACGAAACCTAAGGTTTTTTGAGTGAAATCACTGAATATACCTTTAAACTCTATGCTGTAGTGCTGCACGATATTTACTCTTAATGTCATATTTTCCATGAAATATTGTTTGCCTTTAGTCTGTAGTTGCTGAACATTGGCTGAACACCTGAACTACTGTGACTTTAAACAGACAACATCAAAGTGCTTGACTTAAACCTTAAAGGGACACTTCACCCTTTTTGCAAAAAAATACATGTTAATGACGTTTAGAAGCTTTAGATCACTTTCCTGGGGGTATTTGTGTGTGTAATATGTGGTTTTAGTTATTTTAGATTGTAGCAGTGAGCCTGTTGTCTCTGATGTCATGGACACTGGTCTCACTACCTTCCTGGACTACAATTCTCATAATGATTTGGTGCACTGCTCCTCCTTGTGGATAGGGGGAGAGCTGTCTTACTGAGACAACATGTAGTCCAGGAAGGAAGTGAGCCCAGTGTCCATGACATCAGAGACAACAGGCTCACTGCTACAATCTAAAATATCTAAAACCACATATTACACACATAAATACCCCCAGGAAAGGGAAAGTGTCCCTTTAAAGTCTCTCTCTTGTAGCAAAAACATAAGAGTAAACTAAAAATAATTGGACAGCCAACTAGTGCTTCACGATTATTGCTTAATTTAAGAAATGCGATTGCATAGGTGTCTGAATCTATGGATCACAATCGTTTTTCGATAAATCGTGCAGCACTACTATGTTGTGCAATGTACATGACATGCTTGATTAAAGCGCATGGACCATGGTTACTAATGCTATGCTGGCAATTATTTAAGATTGTATTCCTTTTTCAGTAGGCTGGATTAACTGATCCCGGTTGGTATTATAATTGGGTTGTGTAATGTGAGCTATAGGCATTAGTTATTGAATTCATATTCATGCAATTCAATAAAGACCCAAAACAAGGTGATATTCACATTAAAGAGGCAGTTTAACATGCCCCTGTGGTTTCTTGAAACAATTAGCCTAGTTTTAGAAGTTGTATTAAAACCAGTGATGCTTACTTTATGATTGGATGTGGACACACAGATTATCCTTAGTTATCGCAGAAGGGAGTTCCAACCGCGCCTCTAGCCTATGGCAGGCCAGTCTGCTGCATCTCAGAAGCAGGACAAGTATCATGAGAGAAGGAGGCTCTGGAGCAGCTCAGACAATTTAGGCCCTATTAACAGGGTACAGGTAAAAAACGCTTCAATGTTTCAGTTACATCTTCGTCAGGTCATATCCTTAGTTATCATTTATAATTAATGTACAAATGACTATTAACTAAAGCTTTAGCATTAGCCTTTACTTAAAGGATGACACAGCAAACCTATCTTCATATAATTGAGCCATTTGATGCAGAGTGGCTACTTTCATCATCTTTTCCCTCAGACCTGGTCTGAGGAAGAGCCATCTTTAATCCATTTTGCTTCAGACCCCCATCCCCCTTGGTTCCTAAATATCCATTTAGCTGGGGACTCCCTGGAACTCACTCAAGGACCCCTGGGGGTCCCTTTGTGAATGAGAACCACTGTTGTAGACCATGTCTGCTTGTTTCTCTCACAACACCTGGCAACACTGACAGGAATGTGATTTATGATCCCAAGCTTATCAGTATGCAGCTAGAAGAGACATCACACCGCTCAGCGCGGCCAGCATGTCATCAGAGGTGGACATCACAGCGCTCAGCGTGGCCAGCATGTCATCAGAGACGGACACCACAGCGCTCAGCGTGGCCAGCATGTCATCAGAGGTGGACATCACAGCGCTCAGCGTGGCCAGCATGTCATCAGAGACGGACACCACAGCGCTCAGCGTGGCCAGCATGTCATCAGAGGTGGACACCACAGCGCTCAGCGCCTCCAGCATGTCATCAGAGGTGGACATCACAGCGCTCAGCGTGGCCAGCATGTCATCAGAGGTGGACATCACAGCGCTCAGCGAGGCCAGCATGTCATCAGAGGTGGACACCACAGCGCTCAGCATGTCATCAGAGGTGGACACCACAGCGCTCAGCGCCTCCAGCATGTCATCAGAGGTGGACATCACAGCGCTCAGCGCCTCCAGCATGTCATCAGAGGTGGACATCACAGCGCTCAGCGTGGCCAGCATGTCATCAGAGGTGGACATCACAGCGCTCAGCGTGGCCAGCATGTCATCAGAGGTGGACATCACAGCGCTCAGCGCGGCCAGCATGTCATCAGAGGTGGACATCACAGCGCTCAGCGTGGCCAGCATGTCATCAGAGACGGACACCACAGCGCTCAGCGTGGCCAGCATGTCATCAGAGGTGGACACCACAGCGCTCAGCATGTCATCAGAGGTGGACACCACAGCGCTCAGCGCCTCCAGCATGTCATCAGAGGTGGACATCACAGCGCTCAGCGCCTCCAGCATGTCATCAGAGGTGGACACCACAGCGCTCAGCGCCTCCAGCATGTCATCAGAGGTGGACATCACAGCGCTCAGCGCGGCCAGCATGTCATCAGAGGTGGACATCACAGCGCTCAGCGCGGCCAGCATGTCATCAGAGGTGGACACCACAGCGCTCAGCGTGGCCAGCATGTCATCAGAGGTGGACATCACAGCGCTCAGCGCGGCCAGCATGTCGCTCAGGCATACATCACAGGCTTTAAAGTCCACTTGTGGTGGCCCACCTGACATGTTTTAACACTTTTACTGTCGTGTCAAAGTTGGGGGGGAGAGAGAGAGAGAGAGAGAGAGAGAGAGAGAGAAAAGTTTCAGATTTTTGGCATGGTGTTACTGTAGGTATGGGCATGTTTTAAAAAAACTCATTATGCCCAGACCCTTGTGGTCTGTTTGCAGTGACTCCAATATTAGATAAGATTAGGTATATAACTGAAACCCAAAATAATTGAATAGATTATCAATTCCTATTGGGTATGCTAAATAACATACTAAAATCTTAGGAAGAAGAACTAACTACTAGTAAAGGCATAAAGAGAGGCTATTCCACCCACACAGTCATTGTCTTGTCCCAAGTGGAGATAACATAGGCCTACAGAAAACAAAAAAAGATATGAAAGACGGGAACATGTTGCAACGGAAACAACATCAGCAAACGTGACCACAGACAAAAACAAAGGGAGCCTAATGTCACCCATTGGTTTCTTTCTACAGGTGCGTTTTGAAGCCTCTAGTTCAACCAGTGCAACCACAACCAGCGCGCTATTGGTGGAACCACAACCAGCGTGCTATTGGTGGGACCCAAGACTTAATATTAATGATCAACCACAACCAGCGTGCTATTGGTGGGACCCAAGACTTAATATTAATGATCAACCACAACCAGCGTGCTATTGGTGGGACCCAAGACTTAATATTAATGATCAACCACAACCAGCGTGCTATTGGTGGGACCCAAGACTTAATATTAATGATCAACCACAACCAGCGTGCTATTGGTGGGACCCAAGACTTAAAAGTAGTGATCAACCACAACCAGCGTGCTATTGGTGGGACCCAAGACTTAAAAGTAGTGATCAACCACAACCAGCGTGCTATTGGTGGGACCCAAGACTTAAAAGTAGTGATCAACCACAACCAGCGTGCTATTGGTGGGACCCAAGACTTAAAAGTAGTGATCAACCACAACCAGCGTGCTATTGGTGGGACCCAAGACTTAATATTAATGATCAACCACAACCAGCGTGCTATTGGTGGGACCCAAGACTTAATATTAATGATCAACCACAACCAGCGTGCTATTGGTGGGACCCAAGACTTAATATTAATGATCAACCACAACCAGCGTGCTATTGGTGGGACCCAAGACTTAAAAGTAGTGATCAACCACAACCAGCGTGCTATTGGTGGGACCCAAGACTTAAAAGTAGTGATCAACCACAACCAGCGTGCTATTGGTGGGACCCAAGACTTAAAAGTAGTGATCAACCACAACCAGCGTGCTATTGGTGGGACCCAAGACTTAAAAGTAGTGATCAACCACAACCAGCGTGCTATTGGTGGGACCCAAGACTTAAAAGTAGTGATCAACCACAACCAGCGTGCTATTGGTGGGACCCAAGACTTAAAAGTAGTGATCAACCACAACCAGCGTGCTATTGGTGGGACCCAAGACTTAAAAGTAGTGATCAACCACAACCAGCGTGCTATTGGTGGGACCCAAGACTTAAAAGTAGTGATCAACCACAACCAGCGTGCTATTGGTGGGACCCAAGACTTAAAAGTAGTGATCAACCACAACCAGCGTGCTATTGGTGGGACCCAAGACTTAAAAGTAGTGATCAACCACAACCAGCGTGCTATTGGTGGGACCCAAGACTTAAAAGTAATGATCAACCACAACCAGCGTGCTATTGGTGGGACCCAAGACTTAAAAGTAGTGATCAACCACAACCAGCGTGCTATTGGTGGGACCCAAGACTTAAAAGTAGTGATCAACCACAACCAGCGCGCTATTGGTGGGACCCAAGACTTAAAAGTAGTGATCAACCACAACCAGCGTGCTATTGGTGGGACCCAAGACTTAAAAGTAGTGATCAACCACAACCAGCGCGCTATTGGTGGGACCCAAGACTTAAAAGTAGTGATCAACCACAACCAGCGTGCTATTGGTGGGACCCAAGACTTAAAAGTAGTGATCAACCACAACCAGCGTGCTATTGGTGGGACCCAAGACTTAAAAGTAGTGATCAACCACAACCAGCGTGCTATTGGTGGGACCCAAGACTTAAAAGTAGTGATCAACCACAACCAGCGTGCTATTGGTGGGACCCAAGACTTAAAAGTAGTGATCAACCACAACCAGTGTGCTATTGGTGGGACAGAAGACTTGAAACTAGTAATTTAAAACGTCAAAAGTCTTAATGAAAAGCTTTACTAAGGCACTGAACAGTGTTTATTTGGTTGACTAAAACTGTGACAAACTTTTTTTTTCTATCCTTCTTCATTGACATAAACAAAATAAAAACTAAGCTACATGACTAAGAATAAATTAAATATACTGACAATGTTTTCAACAAATATAAAGTAGACTAAATGTCAGGGGGGGGGGGGGGGACTAGTATATAATTAAAAGACAGACAAGTCATGGTATGCTTGGTTGCACTCTGAATGGTCGCACAGAGACAGAGTCCAACCAAGTGTAAAATCAAGCATTGAGACGTCATCAAGGCCCGTCAAAACACATTTTAGTTACTCACCTAGAGATCTCTTTAGTTGACAGAATTAACCGTAGACACTAACAACATGACTAAAACCAAACAGAAAACTAAATAAAACATTAGTAATCAAACCAAGTGCCTTGGTCTGGTCATAAATTCCCATTGACGTGGATGGGATGACAGTTTTATTTTCCTCCAGCCACAGGAAGGGAATCAGCGCCACCTGCTGGGCCATTAATTAGAATGGCAGGGTTTTCATAATTACTTCCGCGAAAAAATAACGGAGAAACCTTGGCGCCTGATCACAACACGATGGACGCACGCTGCTGCAGGCATGGGGCTGGATCGTACCATCCATGTGGACACTAGTTCAGGCATGGGGTTGGATCGTACCATCCATGTGGACACTAGTTCATCCATGTGGACACTAGTTCCCACAGAGGGCTCTCCCCTGTGCGGAGGGCTGGATGGTACTATCCATGTGGACACTAGTTCAGGCATGGGGCTGGATCGTACCGTCCATGTGGACACTAGTTCATCCATGTGGACACTAGTTCCCACAGAGGGCTCTCCCCTGTGCGGAGGGCTGGATGGTACTATCCATGTGGACACTAGTTCAGGCATGGGGCTGGATCGTACCGTCCATGTGGACACTAGTTCATCCATGTGGACACTAGTTCCCACAGAGGGCTCTCCCCTGTGCGGAGCGATGCCGGGCGGCAGGGAATTCAATAAAGACCGGTGTGCTGCTGGGCGGCGGGAGCCAGGAGAACCAAACACCTCGCTCACTGAACCGTGCTGCATGCTGGCTGACTGGGCACGGAGAGAGGCGTTTATCCCTCTGTTACTGTAGGCTACAGCCTTCACTTACACTTCAGTGTACAGTACATACCCGCAGGTATGTCAGTTAGAGTGCAGTGGCGTGCACAGATAGACACTAGGGGGTGCTAGAGCACCCCCTGCCCTTTTGGCAATTTTGCTCTTAAAAAGAAAAAGGGGGGGGGGGGGGGGGGGGGGGGGAGTTTCTTAATTTGTAGTGTGTGGACCATGCGGTGACATTGATCAAATCTTGATAAAAAAACGCTTCTACTATATTATTTAGGCCCCCACAATCTAAAGCTATGTTTCTATGTCAGTGGTTCTTCGATTAAAGAAAAATAGCAGACCTACAAGCTCGTAGCGCGCCACTCGGTGGCGCGCTATGAGCTTGTAGATCTGCTATTTTTCAATAGCTAAAGCACCAAAATGGGTTCCCGACCGAAAATGCGCTGCACAAGGTGCCCTTTTTTTTCACTTGAGCACCTGCCCCTCTAAATGTCTGTGCACGCCACTGTTAGAGTGAGTGGGTTTCCACCCTTTTCACAGCAAGGACCATTATTTATTCGGCCTCTGAGCTATCGACCACGATTTGATGAGATTATAGACTCTCAGACCCAAGACCTTTCTTTGTTGTCGGATATGATTTTGTCCACAATTCCGTGCTGTGTTGATGTGGTACTGGTACCATAGGAGAGATATCATGAGGCAACCAATCAAAAAAACACTTGTTGTACATTATCTAATAATGTGTAGACCTCTTGTACATTAAGTAATACTGATGTACAATATACAATAATATCATCATTTGTATTTCAGATTTAACCACTTAAGACCGATGTCCATCCTCATAGCTGATCTACAAGCTCATAATGCTGCAATGCCAGCACATTGCGAGCCTTGTGTATTAATTAGTGTAGTTTGTAATAAACCAGGGAGTGGTTTTACGTGGTTACATCATGTTTGGATGCTGTTTGATAAATATGTTGGCTGCTGTTTTGTATGAATTAATGAATGAATTGTTATATAGCACCTTTCCAAACATATAGTTACAAAGTGCTTTACAGACAGGTTATAAACGGCAATCATAAAGTACATGGAAGACAACAAAACATCAAGACATCAGAAACATGAAAACATGAAAAAGTACAAACAATTGATAAAACAATATTAGGAAAAACACTTGACATACAAATGTGTTTTTAAAAGATGACACTGACTCTGCTAGCCTAAGAGTCATTATTTAACCCATTCTGACCGGGCACCCATTTTGGTGTTAGCATCATGTTATGCTTTAGCTATTGAAAAATAGCAGACCTACAAGCTCATATCGCGCCACCGAGTGGCGCGATACGAGCTTGTAGGTCTGCTATTTTTTGAAAAATCGAAGAACGACTGACATTTTTAGAATCTGATCTCAGGTCACAATGGGTTAATCAGACCAGTGTGTGTCCAGTGGAAAACTCGTATGAATCTGATCTCAGGTCAGAATGGGTTGATCAGACCAGTGTGTGTCCAGTGGAAAACTCGTATGAATCTGATCTCAGGTCAGAATGGGTTAATCAGACCAGTGTGTGTCCAGTGGAAAACTCGTATGAATCTGATCTCAGGTCAGAATGGGTTAATCAGACCAGTGTGTGTCCAGTGGAAACCTCGTATGAATCTGATCTCAGGTCAGAATGGGTTAATCAGACCAGTGTGTGTCCAGCGGAAACCTCGTATGAATCTGATCTCAGGTCAGAATGGGTTAAGGGCATGGAGCTCCAGAGCAAAGGTGCCCGAGCCACAAAGGCCCGGTCACCTCGAGTGACAAAGTGAACTAGGAGGGCCCGATTATGGGGTTCCAGCAAGTCTGTTACTGTATCTAAACGGGAGCTATAGACCATGTAGGGCTTTAAACGTAATCCATAAGATCTTAAAATCAATTCTGTAGCTCACAGGGAGCCAGTGAAGGGTAGCCAGAATGGGTGTAGCCTCGATACCCAGGCTTTCATTTCGTCTGCGCGAAAGATGAAAGCCTGGAAAAAGCCGTGGGCTGAACCAGTCTAAAAGTGGGAGTCAACCCTTCCGGGTGGGCGTCGCTCTAAATGATGTGACGTAGCGCTGCACTAGGGGGGAGAGGAGGGGCCGGGGGTGACGGACAGATCGATGAGATCCAATCAGGGTGCGCGCATTTCTGAGGCGCGACCCGCCCCTCTAGACCAGAAATGTCTCTGCTTAGGTCAGGCTAGAATGGGTGTGATATGCTCACGTTTCCTAGTGTTAGTGAGTAGGCAACTAGGCATGCACCACCTGGAGGCTCATACCTGAGTATAGTCAGTGCAATGAGTATATATATCTATAGAGAAGACACCCGAGTTCTCCTCCCATCCACTTGCATTGAGTTGCTCAAAAGCGCATGAGGCGGATTCACTCCTCCTTCCGGGTAGGAACAGAGTGCATTCTGGGACGGATTGCAATGGTGAGTGGCCCCAAAACACATGAACGCGCTGCCGTTGAACGAGCGTGCGTCCGTCGTGAACGTGTACGATGATAGTCAACGGACAGCGCGTTCATGTGTTTGGGGCCAGGCTGCAATACCTTCATTCGGCCACTATGTCTATTTCGCCTCAAGATTTCCTCTGGGTGCCTTCTCTATAAATATATATACTCTAAGAGTAGTGGGTTACAGTGTAGTGGGTTACAGTAATCCTGAGTGATAGTTTGAAGTTGGCTGCTGTTTTGATTGATTTGATGAGCGATGGTATTATTATGGGTACCAGCTGTGTCACTGGTCAGCTGACACAGCACTAGCATGTGTAGGTGCTCGTTGTGTATCTCATTGTCTGGTGTAATAAGGGACCTTATTAGTTTTAAGCTTTGGAGCATTACTCAGTGTGCAGTCCTTATTACTCAGTGTGCAGACCTTATTACTCAGTGTGCAGACCTTATTACTCAGTGTGCAGTCCTTATTACTCAGTGTGCAGACCTTATTACTCAGTGTGCAGACCTTATTTATGTTACTCAGTGTGCAGACCTTATTACTCAGTGTGCAGACCTTATTTATGTTACTCAGTGTGCAGACCTTATTACTCAGTGTGCAGACCTTATTACTCAGTGTGCAGACCTTATTACTCAGTGTGCAGACCTTATTACTCAGTGTGCAGACCTTATTACTCAGTGTGCAGACCTTATTACTCAGTGTGCAGACCTTATTACTCAGTGTGCAGACCTTATTACTCAGTGTGCAGACCTTATTACTCAGTGTGCAGACCTTATTTATGTTACTCAGTGTGCAGACCTTATTACTCAGTGTGCAGACCTTATTTATGTTACTCAGTGTGCAGACCTTATTACTCAGTGTGCAGACCTTATTTATGTTCTATGGCTGCTGTTTGATAAATAACATGTTGGCTGCTGTTTGATAAATAACATGTTGGCTGCTGTTTGATAAATAACATGCTGGCTGTTGTTTGATAAATAACATGTTGGCTGCTGTTTGATAAATAACATGCTGGCTGCTGTTTGATAAATAACATGTTGGCTGCTGTTTGATAAATAACATGCTGGCTGCTGTTTGATAAATAACATGCTGGCTGCTGTTTGATAAATAACATGTTGGCTGCTGTTTGATAAATAACATGCTGGCTGCTGTTTGATAAATAACATGTTGGCTGCTGTTTGATAAATAACATGTTGGCTGCTGTTTGATAAATAACATGTTGGCTGCTGTTTGATAAATAACATGCTGGCTGCTGTTTGATAAATAACATGTTGGCTGCTGTTTGATAAATAACATGTTGGCTGTTGTTTGATAAATAACATGTTGGCTGCTGTTTGATAAATAACATGTTGGCTGCTGTTTGATAAATAACATGCTGGCTGCTGTTTGATAAATAACATGCTGGCTGCTGTTTGATAAATAACATGTTGGCTGCTGTTTGATAAATAACATGCTGGCTGCTGTTTGATAAATAACATGCTGGCTGCTGTTTGATAAATAACATGTTGGCTGCTGTTTGATAAATAACATGCTGGCTGCTGTTTGATAAATAACATGTTGGCTGCTGTTTGATAAATAACATGTTGGCTGCTGTTTGATAAATAACATGTTGGCTGCTGTTTGATAAATAACATGTTGGCTGCTGTTTGATAAATAACATGCTGGCTGCTGTTTGATAAATAACATGCTGGCTGTTGTTTGATAAATAACATGTTGGCTGTTGTTTGATAAATAACATGTTGGCTGTTGTTTGATAAATAACATGCTGGCTGCTGTTTGATAAATAACATGTTGGCTGCTGTTTGATAAATAACATGCTGGCTGCTGTTTGATAAATAACATGTTGGCTGCTGTTTGATAAATAACATGTTGGCTGCTGTTTGATAAATAACATGCTGGCTGCTGTTTGATAAATAACATGTTGGCTGTTGTTTGATAAATAACATGCTGGCTGCTGTTTGATAAATAACATGCTGGCTGCTGTTTGATAAATAACATGTTGGCTGCTGTTTGATAAATAACATGTTGGCTGCTGTTTGATAAATAACATGCTGGCTGCTGTTTGATAAATAACATGTTGGCTGCTGTTTGATAAATAACATGCTGGCTGCTGTTTGATAAATAACATGTTGGCTGCTGTTTGATAAATAACATGCTGGCTGCTGTTTGATAAATAACATGTTGGCTGCTGTTTGATAAATAACATGTTGGCTGCTGTTTGATAAATAACATGTTGGCTGCTGTTTGATAAATAACATGTTGGCTGCTGTTTGATAAATAACATGTTGGCTGCTGTTTGATAAATAACATGCTGGCTGCTGTTTGATAAATAACATGTTGGCTGCTGTTTGATAAATAACATGCTGGCTGCTGTTTGATAAATAACATGCTGGCTGCTGTTTGATAAATAACATGTTGGCTGCTGTTTGATAAATAACATGCTGGCTGCTGTTTGATAAATAACATGTTGGCTGCTGTTTGATAAATAACATGTTGGCTGCTGTTTGATAAATAACATGCTGGCTGCTGTTTGATAAATAACATGTTGGCTGCTGTTTGATAAATAACATGTTGGCTGCTGTTTGATAAATAACATGCTGGCTGCTGTTTGATAAATAACATGTTGGCTGCTGTTTGATAAATAACATGTTGGCTGCTGTTTGATAAATAACATGCTGGCTGCTGTTTGATAAATAACATGCTGGCTGCTGTTTGATAAATAACATGCTGGCTGCTGTTTGATAAATAACATGCTGGCTGCTGTTTGATAAATAACATGCTGGCTGTTGTTTGATAAATAACATGTTGGCTGCTGTGTGATAAATAACATGTTGGCTGCTGTTTGATAAATAACATGCTGGCTGCTGTGTGATAAATAACATGTTGGCTGCTGTTTGATAAATAACATGCTGGCTGCTGTGTGATAAATAACATGTTGGCTGCTGTTTGATAAATAACATGCTGGCTGCTGTTTGATAAATAACATGCTGGCTGCTGTTTGATAAATAACATGCTGGCTGCTGTTTGATAAATAACATGTTGGCTGCTGTGTGATAAATAACATGTTGGCTGCTGTTCTGTGATAAATAACATGCTGGCTGCTGTGTGATAAATAACATGTTGGCTGCTGTTTGATAAATAACATGCTGGCTGCTGTTTGATAAATAACATGCTGGCTGCTGTTTGATAAATAACATGCTGGCTGCTGTTCTGTGATAAATAACATGTTGGCTGCTATGTGATAAATAACATGCTGGCTGCTGTTCTGTGATAAATAACATGTTGGCTGCTGTCCATGGTCCTGACTCCTGATCGATGTGTGCTTACTGTTAGCAGAATGGGAGCTGACACAGACTTAACCACAGATGAGCCTTTGTGTTGAGGGAGGCAAGAACAATGTTTTCGTTGGGGGTCACGATCATTTGACACTGCAGCCCACTGTAAGCCGAGGTTATTACACTGCAGCCCACTGTAAGCCGAGGTTATTACACTGCAGCCCACTGTAAGCCGAGGTTATTATTATACTGTTGCAGGCTAGCTTGGTCTCACTTGTTGTTTTACATGTCAGTCTTATAGGAGCAAACATCTCGTTTATTCACATCATGATCAAAGGATTCATCTCTGCCAGACAGAGATCCCGTTTTCATGTTTTCATGCCTGTGTGTGTGTGTGTGTGTGTGTGCGTGTGTGTGTGTGTGTGTGTGTGTGTGTGTGTGTGTTTGTGTGTTTGCATATGTGTGTGCGTGTGTGCGTGCGTGCGTGCGTGCGTGCGTGCGTGCGTGCGTGCG
The DNA here is from genome assembly GCF_964188405.1 of Protomyctophum parallelum. NCBI lineage: Eukaryota > Metazoa > Chordata > Actinopteri > Myctophiformes > Myctophidae > Protomyctophum > Protomyctophum parallelum. The sequence continues at coordinate 895,855 of NC_139702.1, read as the reverse complement.
TGCGTGCGTGCGTGCATATGTATAAAGGGATGAAGTGGTTCATGTATGTGTTGTAATAATAATCTAAATCTACAAAGTAACCAGTAACTAAGTTGTAAATACATGTAGTGGAGTAAAAGTACAATATTTACATTTGAGATGTAGTGGAGTAGAAGTACATAGTACAAACACCTCAAGATTGTACTTAAGTACAGTACTTAAGTAAATCTACTTAGTTACTTTCCACCAGCGGCGGCCTGTTGTTATTATGTTTTATGTCCCACCCGAGATATGAATCCTTGTCTCTCCGGGAGACCAATCATGTTCCAGCTGGGATTCAGTGATTTATTTATGGACTAATAACACTGTTTAACCCATTCTGAACGGGCACCCATTTTGGTGTTGGCATCATGTTATGCTTTAGCTATTGAAAAATAGCAGATCTACAAGCTCATATCGCGCCACCGAGTGGCGCGATACGAGCTTGTAGGTCTGCTATTTTTGAAAAATCGAAGAACGACTGACATTTTTTTTAAATCTGATCTCAGGTCAGAATGGGTTAATCAGACCAGTGTGTGTCCAGTGGAAACCTCGTATGAATCTGATCTCAGGTCAGAATGGGTCCATCAGACCACTGTGTCCCAGGCGCAAACCTCGTATGAATCTGATCTCAGGTCAGAATGGGCTAAATGCAGATGAGCTGTTATTGTGTCACCTTGTTAGATCTTTTTTTCCAAGAATATCATCCGTGGCAGCGATACCGTCACTGTAACAATTTCCATCCTTTCAGCATCTAAAACCATCTGTATTTTATTACAGACACTGATATGCTAATCTATTTAGATAATTGTGTATTTATAGACACAGTTCTACAGTTTATGTTTTATTTTTGAGTGGTGCAACCACTCCTACAACCAGCAATGTACACCTAGGTGTACACCGTGTACACCTATGTGTGTATGTGGTCATGTACCCATGTGGTCATGAGCACCAGTATATGACTATAGGGTACCAGTAGGGGGCGCCAGAAACGGAGAGAGGGATAATGCTGCAATGTAGCCTGCAAATGAGAGAGAGAGAGGTGGGGGAGGGGGGGGGGGGGGGGGGGAGCTGCACCACTCAGTTCACACAGGTGTGATTTTTATAAAACGGCTAGTTGCAGTCTATCCGTTTGGTTCGTCATTTTAGGACCAAGGCATTGTAAAGAGGACACAAAGACCAAATGCCAGGGCATGCTATTATTATATATAGAGCATCACAGTCCCCCCCCCCCCCCCCCCCCCCCCTTTCATGATGAGAACAGGTCCGGAAGAGAATTCCCCATTCATTTCTCCCATAGACGTTTCAAAAAGTATTTATTTAAAGAACGTTTAAGCCTCGGACAAAGCCAACTCTTGTTGTGACAAATCATGACAATAAACGCAATGTTTTGGACTTTGATGAATTGAACAATGTGGACCCTGTTGTAAACAAGTGTAATGCTTAATTGGGTCGTCCACTCACAGTTAACAGTCTTTGTATTGAGTTTGTGCTTGAAATGTACTGTAAATTATGCAAACTGTTAATAAATATTTCAATCAATCAATCAATCAAAGACCGATCAAATCATTAGAAAGAACAAAAAAAGTGTTGTACCTTGCCCTTTTTTTCTTCTTTCTAATTATTTGATCGGCCCAAAGCGTGATTATTTTCATGATTTGTCACAACAAGAGTGTCTGAGGCTTTAAAGGTCTTTAAATAAATACCTTTTGAAACATCTATGGGAAAAATGAATGGTGGATTCTCTTCCGGGCCTATCTTTGCCATGAAAGGGGGCGGGACTGCTCCGCTCCATATGTACATACATATGTGTTTTACATACATACACACATACAACTTGTGTGTGTGTGTGTGTGTGTGTGTGTGTGTGTGTGTGTGTGTGTGTGTGTGTGTGTGTGTGTGTGTGTGTGTGTGTGTGTGTGTGTGTGTGTGTGTGGTGAATCTGGGGGATATCAGAGTAAAACATCCTCGGCAGGCAGCAGTGCCATCTGGCAAGGGTCAAGTCTGGCAGCCAATGTGTTTTAATGGGTTAACCGTCTTTTCACACGAACGAGACAGAGCAGACATAACAACAGTGCAATCAGCTCTGGTCGGTCAGTGTGTGTGAGTATAGCCATGGTGAACCCTCAGTGTGTGGGCAGTATAGCCATGGTGAACCCTCCTGAATCAGCTCTGGTCGGTCAGTGTGTGGGCAGTATAGCCATGGTGAACCCTCCTGAATCAGCTCTGGTCGGTCAGTGTGTGGGCAGTATAGCCATGGTGAACCCTCAGTGTGTGGGCAGTATAGCCATGGTGAACCCTCCTGAATCAGCTCTGGTCGGTCAGTGTGTGGGCAGTATAGCCATGGTGAACCCTCAGTGTGTGGGCAGTATAGCCATGGTGAACCCTCCTGAATCAGCTCTGGTCGGTCAGTGTGTGGGCAGTATAGCCATGGTGAACCCTCAGTGTGTGGGCAGTATAGCCATGGTGAACCCTCCTGAATCAGCTCTGGTCGGTCAGTGTGTGGGCAGTATAGCCATGGTGAACCCTCCTGAATCAGCTCTGGTCGGTCAGTGTGTGGGCAGTATAGCCATGGTGAACCCTCCTGAATCAGCTCTGGTCGGTCAGTGTGTGGGCAGTATAGCCATGGTGAACCCTCAGTGTGTGGGCAGTATAGCCATGGTGAACCCTCGGCGACCAGCAGGCCATCAAGGACACTGTGGCCTTAGGGCAGGGCTCTTCAACGCTTTTCAGGCCCAATGACCGACCCATTATAGCCGAGGGATGGAGCAGCTGGGGACCCCCTGCTACATATTGTATAATGTGTGTTGTGGATTAACATTTTTGAGGGGTGCTAGCCCCTCCTATGTCCAGCTTTGAGGGTTTGTGTAAACACAGAAAGAAGTTATAGGTTTAGGTAGGTTTCTGTATGTATATTTTTTTGTTCAGCACCCGTCAACCTGTTCTGAGATGTGCGTGCTTCCCTTTTGGGGTTTTGTCTCCTTTGTGTAAACACAAACATTGAAGACAAAATGGTGTAAAAAGTGACAAGACAAAAGTGAGGACGCAGATTGTGATTGGCCAGAATGAGATGATGTATGACGACGTATGCGGCCTGACTTCACACAGGTGTGATTCTTTATAGATGACGTCGTGGTTAGTTTCATAGATTTGTTTGACAGCAGCAGTGTGCGTTTCCAGCTCGTCGATCTGCTTCTATTTTGTAATTAGAATCTGTATTTAATCAGACCAGTGTGTGTCCGGCGGAAACCTCGTATGAATCTGATCTCAGGTCAGAATGGGTTAAAGTCTCACCTAGACGCAGGATCCGACACACATTTTGACCTGATTCAATTTATCCCCCGAGCAAGCAGGCCGGCTCTATTAGCTCAATGGTGAAAATGTCAGCAAATGTCAGAGAATGTCCAGTGCAGGATCTGGGGTAGAAGAGGAAAGGGACATAGTGCTCAGCTTTTATGTTAACTCATTCTGACCTGAGATCAGATTCTATAAACGTCTTCTACATCCTGACAGTTTTCTGATAAAGCTATGTTTCTATGTCAGTCGTTCTTCGAATTTTCAAAAATAGCAGACCTACAAGCTCATATCGCGCCACTCGGTGGCGCGATATGAGCTTGTAGATCTGCTATTTTTAAATAGCTAAAGCACGACATGATGCTAACACCAAAATGCGTTCCCGTTCAGAATGGGTTAAATCTCATGTACTCACAGTATCAGAACAGGATACCATGCACCACTATACTACTGATGGTACCACTAATGGTGGTCTTTGACAAATTGCCACTGTAGCTTTTGTACGGTTTGATTGCTGTGTCTCATTCTCTGTTAATTAGTGTAGTAGTTAATATAAATTGGAGTGTGGTTTTCAATGAGGACAGGACAGGGTACTGCATTACTACTGTAGCCTTGATACATTCTCGCTATCGGACAGAATCCTAAACCTTAATCTCTTTTTTCAACTTGTTATGTAACTTAATGCCCTACTTCATCATACAAGGTATTGCAAATAGCAGGTATTGCAAATAGCAGATTTTCAAGCAAGGCGATAATAAAAAAAGACATAGTGACAGAATGTAGCAAGTTGGCCATCGTTCCACGCTGGGTGCTGATATTTTTATTTACGTAACAATTTCAGATCTGATTATTGGGTGAACGAACAATCGATAGTCTGAATCTGTTTAACTCATGTGTCATGAGTCCTTGACTCATGACAGTCCTTGACTCATGACACCTTTTATTTCTCTAAACACACATGCACGCATGCACGCACACACACACACACACACACACACACACACACACACACACACACACACACACACACACACGTACAGTACAGTACAGTACAGTACAGTACAGTACAGTACAGTACAGTACAGTACAGTACAGTACAGTACAGTACAGTACAGTACAGTACAGTACAGTACAGTACCACCAGCAGTCACAATTGAGTGTGTTTGGATGCTGTCCATGGTGCTGATGGTCCATGGTGCTGATGGTCCATGGTGCTGATGGTCCATGGTGCTGATGGTCCATGGTGCTGATGGTCCATGGTGCTGATGGTCCATGGTGCTGATGGTCCATGGTGCTGATGGTCCATGGTGCTGATGGTCCATGGTGCTGATGGTCCATGGTGCTGATGGTCCATGGTGCTGATGGTCCATGGTGCTGATGGTCCATGGTGCTGATGGTCCATGGTGCTGATGGTCCATGGTGCGATGGTCCATGGTGCGATGGTCCATGGTGCTGATGGTCCATGGTGCTGATGGTCCATGGTGCTGATGGTCCATGGTGCTGATGGTCCATGGTGCTGATGGTCCATGGTGCGATGGTCCATGGTGCTGATGGTCCATGGTGCTGATGGTCCATGGTGCTGATCCATGTCTGGTTAGTGTTTGGCTGCTGTCCATGGTGCTGATCCATGTCTGTTAGTGTTTGGATGCTGTCCATGGTGCTGATCCATGTCTGGTTAGTGTTTGGATGCTGTCCATGGTGCTGATCCATGTCTGGTTAGTGTGTTTGGATGCTGTCCATGGTGCTGATCCATGTCTGGTTAGTGTTTGGATGCTGTCCATGGTGCTGATCCATGTCTGGTTAGTGTTTGGATGCTGTCCATGGTGCTGATCCATGTCTGGTTAGTGTTTGGCTGATCCATGTCTGGTTGTGTTTGGCTGCTGTCCATGGTGCTGATCCATGTCTGGTTAGTGTTTGGCTGATCCATGTCTGGTTGTGTTTGGCTGCTGTCCATGGTGCTGATCCATGTCTGGTTAGTGTTTGGATGCTGTCCATGGTGCTGATCCATGTCTGGTTAGTGTTTGGATGCTGTCCATGGTGCTGATCCATGTCTGGTTAGTGTTTGGATGCTGTCCATGGTGCTGATCCATGTCTGGTTAGTGTTTGGATGCTGTCCATGGTGCTGATCCATGTCTGGTTAGTGTGTTTGGATGCTGTCCATGGTGCTGATCCATGTCTGGTTAGTGTTTGGCTGCTGTCCATGGTGCTGATCCATGTCTGGTTAGTGTTTGGCTGCTGTCCATGGTGCTGATCCATGTCTGGTTAGTGTTTGCTTGATGGGAGCTGGCGTACATGTGTGCGTGTGTACTTGTATAACTAGATGTGAGGTCTAAAATGTCCCCACAAGTATAGCAGAATGTGAGAAATAGACATTGTGAGGCCAATTTTCATGGTCCTCACAAGACAAATGTTTTGTTTCATGGTTAGAGGAGATGCACTGAAGTGAATACAGACAGCAGGTATATGCAAAGATGCAGGAATGTTGCACAATGTAAAAGTGAAAGCTCTGTTGATGTGATGTTGTGTTGTGTTTTGGTTCAGTGTTTTAATTCACATTAAGGTTTCCCTTTAGGAGTTAGGGTTAGGGTTAGGGTTAGGGTTAGGGTTAGGGTTGATGTAATGTTGTGTTGTGTTGTGTTTTGGTTCAGTGTTTTAATTCACATTAAGGTTTCCCTTTAGGAGTTAGGGTTAGGGTTAGGGTTAGGGTTAGGGTTAGGGTTAGGGTTGATGTGATGTTGTGTTGTGTTGTGTTTTGGTTCAGTGTTTTAATTCACATTAAGGTTTCCCTTTAGGAGTTAGGGTTAGGGTTAGGGTTAGGGTTGATGTAATGCTGTGTTGTGTTGTGTTTTGGTTCAGTGTTTTAATTCACATTAAGGTTTCCCTTTAGGAGTTAGGGTTAGGGTTAGGGTTAGGGTTGATGTAATGTTGTGTTGTGTTGTGTTTTGGTTCAGTGTTTTAATTCACATTAAGGTTTCCCTTTAGGAGTTAGGGTTAGGGTTAGGGTTAGGGTTGATGTAATGTTGTGTTGTGTTGTGTTTTGGTTCAGTGTTTTAATTCACATTAAGGTTTCCCTTTAGGGGTTAGTTTAGGTGAATGAGGATGACCACTTTTGCACTTTTTGTGGATCATGACATGATCAATACAAAGACTTTCTGTCACCAAAATCTATGAATAATCGTGATACAGTACATATTGTGATCTCAATGTTAATGCAGAATAACTGGGCCATGAAGTGTGCAGCCATGCCACAAACTTATAAAGATTCTTAAAAATAAATAATATAAAACTCAATGGATACCAAAGTCCAAAGTCCACAGTATTTGCCTCCCTGCCTGGCAATGACAATCACATTATCTTCAAAGGCATCTGTGAGAAAACGTGAAATCAAATTATATTTTCTTTTCAAAGTCAACTCAGGGCTCTAAGCACTCTGAATGACCTCCAAGTTAAAGGGCCACTTCACTCCTTTTGCAACCAGATGTTATTTTAATGATGTTTGGGAGACGAGAAACACTTTCCTGGGGTTTTTTATGTGGGTAATTTTATGTTTTTAGATATTGTGGTATTTCAAAAGTGTCTGTCAAAGTCAAAGTCGTACGATAAGTCGCACACGTTACCGCAGTGAAATTTGTTCTCCACATTTGACCCATCTCTTAGAGCGGTGAGGGAATCATTAGTTGATTTGACGCCCCAATCCAACCCATTGATGCTGAGCGCCAAGCAGGGAGGCACAGTCTTTGGTATGACCCGGCCGGGGATCGAACCCCCGACCTCCCAGTGTCAGGGCGGACACTCTTAACCACAAGACCACTGTCTGTGATGTCATGGACACTGGTCTCACTGCTGGATTTAAACTACAATGACCATAATTCATAATTCCACATTGTGGAGAGGGGGAGGAGCTCTGTCTTACTGAGACAACATGTAGTCCATGAAGGAAGTGAGACCAGTTTCCATGACATCACTGGCACTTTGAAACACTAAAATATGTATGTAAATATGTATTAAACACATAAAAACCCCAGGAAAGTGTTTCTTGTCTTCCCAAACATCATTAAAATAAGATCAAAAGGGGTGAAGTGGCCCTTTAAAGGAGCACTTATCCCATATTCATAAGTGGCCCCTCTCTAATGCTCATCATAATATCTTTCTGACTACTCACTCAGAGGAGGGCTGAGGACACTGCCTACCAGTTGGCATCATCAATTGGAATGTTAACCCATTCTGACCTGAGATCAGATTCATACGAGGTTTCCACTGGACACACACTGGTCTGATTAACCCATTCTGACCTGAGATCAGATTCTAAAAAATGTCAGTCGTTCTTCGATTTTTCAAAAAATAGCAGACCTACAAGCTCGTATCGCGCCACTCGGTGGCGCGATACGAGCTTGTAGATCTGCTATTTTTCAATAGGTAAAGCATAACATGATGCTAACACCAAAATGGGTGCCCGGTCAGAATGGGTTAAAGCCATTACAACTGAAAAGTCAAAATAGAAGCCATTGATCTGGAGAAAAAATAAATGCTATCAAAATGATCAAACGTGTCTACTGATGATGTCGCTTGTAGGCAGACGTCTGAGCGGTCCGCAGACCTCCTCAGAGACACAGACCTGATAGACAGAAATTTACATAATAATAATAATAATAATAATAACAATAATTAGAACGTACATACAGATATAATTGTGTTGAAAATGGGTGAAGTCCTACAAGCCCATTAGGCCTCTACTAATCAGGATTTAATGAGCAATTACCAGCTTAGTTTGGATAAACACACAGGACATCCTGGTCAAATAAATAGAGTAATCCACCATGCAAACAAACAGTGGGGGAAATTAACCCATACTGGGCGGGAACCCATTTTGGTGTTTTAAGCATTATGTTATGCTTTAGCATGTTGAGCTTTTTCTACGAGATGTAGATCTGCTATTTTAGAAAAAATCGTGAAAATGCAGCACAAATCTTTGAATATATACTTCAGAGCGAATGTTTTTACTCAAATCTTTGCTTCTGGAATAACGTATTTTCAGACGGGGGTCGGGTGGCCAATTACATTTTTGGGGTCCTTGACATGAAATATTGAACACCACTGATACTGAAAATTGTGAGGATTTAGAAGATTTTTTTTTTAATGTCAGGCCTAAATGGGTTAACTGAGCAGTACGCAGAGAGCCATGCCACGTCTGCACGTGCAACCTTTTTGTGTTTTTATTTATTTTACCTGGTCCACATGGTCCACCTGGTCCACCTGGTCCACCTGCAGTGGGTCCACCTGGTCCACCTGGCCCACCTGGCACCTGCAGTGGGTCCACCTGGTCCACCTGGTCCACCTGGCCCACCTGGACCACCTGCAGTGGGTCCACCTGGTCCACCTGCAGTGGGTCCACCTGGTCCACCTGGTCCACCTGGTCCACCTGGTCCACCTGGTCCACCTGGTCCACCTGGTCCACCTGGTCCACCTGGTCCACCTGCAGTGGGTCCACCTGGTCCACCTGGTCCACCTGCAGTGGGTCCACCTGGTCCACCTGCAGTGGGTCCACCTGGTCCACCTGGTCCACCTGGTCCACCTGGTCCACCTGGTCCACCTGGTCCACCTGGCACCTGCAGTGGGTCCACCTGGTCCACCTGGTCCACCTGGTCCACCTGGTCCACCTGGCACCTGCAGTGGGTCCACCTGGTCCACCTGGTCCACCTGGTCCACCTGGTCCACCTGGACCACCTGGTCCACCTGGTCCACCTGGTCCACCTGGTCCACCTGGACCACCTGGTCCACCTGGTCCACCTGGTCCACCTGCAGTGGGTCCAAAACATCAGAGCTACAGTTTGAGGACATTTTGATCTCTCTGCCGCCGGCACCACTTTAGCCAGCCCAGGATGCGATAATTAACCCATTCTGACCTGAGATCAGATTCATACGAGGTTTCCACTGGACACACACTGGTCTGACGAACCCATTCTGACCTGAGATCAGATTCATACGAGGTTTCCGCCGGACACACACTGGTCTGACGAACCCATTCTGACCTGAGATCAGATTCTAAAAATGTCAGTCGCTCTTCGATTTTACAAAAATAGCAGACCTACAAGCTCATATCGCGCCACTCGGTGGCGCGATATGAGCTTGTAGATCTGCTATTTTTCAATAGCTAAAGCATGACATGATGCTGACACCAAAATGGGTGCCCGGTCAGAATGGGATAATTAACCAGAGTCCATTCACCTACTGTAATGCTGTGTAACCAGAGTCCATTCACCTACTGTAATGCTGCGTAACCAGAGTCCATTCACCTACTGTAATGCTGTGTAACCAGAGTCCATTCACCTACTGTAATGCTGTGTAACCAGAGTCCATTCACCTACTGTAATGCTGCCTAATTAACCAGAGTCCATTCACCTACTGTAATGCTGTGTAACCAGAGTCCATTCACCTACTGTAATGCTGTGTAACCAGAGTCCATTCACCTACTGTAATGCTGTGTAACCAGAGTCCATTCACCTACTGTAATGCTGTGTAACCAGAGTCCATTCACCTACTGTAATGCTGCCTAATTAACCAGAGTCCATTCACCTACTGTAATGCTGTGTAACCAGAGTCCATTCACCTACTGTAATGCTGTGTAACCAGAGTCCATTCACCTACTGTAATGCTGCGTAACCAGAGCCCATTCACCTACTGTAATGCTGCCTAATTAACCAGAGTCCATTCACCTACTGTAATGCTGTGTAACCAGAGTCCATTCACCTACTGTAATGCTGCCTAACCAGAGTCCATTCACCTACTGTAATGCTGTGTAACCAGAGTCCATTCACCTACTGTAATGCTGCCTAATTAACCAGAGTCCATTCACCTACTGTAATGCTGCCTAATTAACCAGAGTCCATTCACCTACTGTAATGCTGCCTAATTAACCAGAGTCCATTCACCTACTGTAATGCTGTGTAACCAGAGTCCATTCACCTACTGTAATGCTGTGTAACCAGAGTCCATTCACCTACTGTAATGCTGTGTAACCAGAGTCCATTCACCTACTGTAATGCTGTGTAACCAGAGTCCATTCACCTACTGTAATGCTGTGTAACCAGAGTCCATTCACCTACTGTAATGCTGTGTAACCAGAGTCCATTCACCTACTGTAATGCTGTGTAACCAGAGTCCATTCACCTACTGTAATGCTGTGTAACCAGAGTCCATTCACCTACTGTAATGCTGCGTAACCAGAGTCCATTCACCTACTGTAATGCTGCCTAATTAACCAGAGTCCATTCACCTACTGTAATGCTGCCTAACCAGAGTCCATTCACCTACTGTAATGCTGTGTAACCAGAGTCCATTCACCTACTGTAATGCTGTGTAACCAGAGTCCATTCACCTACTGTAATGCTGTGTAACCAGAGTCCATTCACCTGCTGTAATGCTGTGTAACCAGAGTCCATTCACCTACTGTAATGCTGCCTAATTAACCAGAGTCCATTCACCTACTGTAATGCTGTGTAACCAGAGTCCATTCACCTACTGTAATGCTGTGTAACCAGAGTCCATTCACCTACTGTAATGCTGTGTAACCAGAGTCCATTCACCTACTGTAATGCTGTGTAACCAGAGTCCATTCACCTACTGTAATGCTGTGTAACCAGAGTCCATTCACCTACTGTAATGCTGCCTAATTAACCAGAGTCCATTCACCTACTGTAATGCTGCCTAACCAGAGTCCATTCACCTACTGTAATGCTGTGTAACCAGAGTCCATTCACCTACTGTAATGCTGTGTAACCAGAGTCCATTCACCTACTGTAATGCTGTGTAACCAGAGTCCATTCACCTACTGTAATGCTGTGTAACCAGAGTCCATTCACCTACTGTAATGCTGTGTAACCAGAGTCCATTCACCTACTGTAATGCTGCCTAACCAGAGTCCATTCACCTACTGTAATGCTGTGTAACCAGAGCCCATTCACCTACTGTAATGCTGTGTAACCAGAGTCCATTCACCTACTGTAATGCTGTGTAACCAGAGTCCATTCACCTACTGTAATGCTGCCTAATTAACCAGAGTCCATTCACCTACTGTAATGCTGTGTAACCAGAGTCCATTCACCTACTGTAATGCTGTGTAACCAGAGTCCATTCACCTACTGTAATGCTGTGTAACCAGAGTCCATTCACCTACTGTAATGCTGCCTAATTAACCAGAGTCCATTCACCTACTGTAATGCTGTGTAACCAGAGTCCATTCACCTACTGTAATGCTGCCTAATTAACCAGAGTCCATTCACCTACTGTAATGCTGTGTAACCAGAGTCCATTCACCTACTGTAATGCTGTGTAACCAGAGTCCATTCACCTACTGTAATGCTGTGTAACCAGAGTCCATTCACCTACTGTAATGCTGCCTAATTAACCAGAGTCCATTCACCTACTGTAATGCTGTGTAACCAGAGTCCATTCACCTACTGTAATGCTGTGTAACCAGAGTCCATTCACCTACTGTAATGCTGCCTAATTAACCAGAGTCCATTCACCTACTGTAATGCTGCCTAATTAACCAGAGTCCATTCACCTACTGTAATGCTGTGTAACCAGAGTCCATTCACCTACTGTAATGCTGTGTAACCAGAGTCCATTCACCTACTGTAATGCTGCCTAATTAACCAGAGTCCATTCACCTACTGTAATGCTGCCTAATTAACCAGAGTCCATTCACCTACTGTAATGCTGCCTAATTAACCAGAGTCCATTCACCTACTGTAATGCTGCCTAATTAACCAGAGTCCATTCACCTGCTGTAATGCTGTGTAACCAGAGTCCATTCACCTACTGTAATGCTGTGTAACCAGAGTCCATTCACCTACTGTAATGCTGTGTAACCAGAGTCCATTCACCTACTGTAATGCTGTGTAACCAGAGTCCATTCACCTACTGTAATGCTGTGTAACCAGAGTCCATTCACCTACTGTAATGCTGCCTAATTAACCAGAGTCCATTCACCTACTGTAATGCTGTGTAACCAGAGTCCATTCACCTACTGTAATGCTGTGTAACCAGAGTCCATTCACCTACTGTAATGCTGTGTAACCAGAGTCCATTCACCTACTGTAATGCTGCCTAATTAACCAGAGTCCATTCACCTACTGTAATGCTGCCTAATTAACCAGAGTCCATTCACCTACTGTAATGCTGTGTAACCAGAGTCCATTCACCTACTGTAATGCTGCGTAACCAGAGTCCATTCACCTACTGTAATGCTGTGTAACCAGAGTCCATTCACCTACTGTAATGCTGTGTAACCAGAGTCCATTCACCTACTGTAATGCTGTGTAACCAGAGTCCATTCACCTACTGTAATGCTGTGTAACCAGAGTCCATTCACCTACTGTAATGCTGCGTAACCAGAGTCCATTCACCTACTGTAATGCTGCCTAATTAACCAGAGTCCATTCACCTACTGTAATGCTGCCTAACCAGAGTCCATTCACCTACTGTAATGCTGCATAACCAGAGTCCATTCACCTACTGTAATGCTGCCTAACCAGAGTCCATTCACCTACTGTAATGCTGCATAACCAGAGTCCATTCACCTACTGTAATGCTGCCTAATTAACCAGAGTCCATTCACCTACTGTAATGCTGTGTAACCAGAGTCCATTCACCTACTGTAATGCTGTGTAACCAGAGTCCATTCACCTACTGTAATGCTGCCTAATTAGAGTCCATTCACCTACTGTAATGCTGTGTAACCAGAGTCCATTCACCTACTGTAATGCTGTGTAACCAGAGTCCATTCACCTACTGTAATGCTGCATAACCAGAGTCCATTCACCTACTGTAATGCTGTGTAACCAGAGTCCATTCACCTACTGTAATGCTGTGTAACCAGAGTCCATTCACCTACTGTAATGCTGCGTAACCAGAGTCCATTCACCTACTGTAATGCTGCCTAACCAGAGTCCATTCACCTACTGTAATGCTGTGTAACCAGAGTCCATTCACCTACTGTAATGCTGTGTAACCAGAGTCCATTCACCTACTGTAATGCTGCATAACCAGAGTCCA